>NC_070599.1:11221916-11530240 GCF_027409825.1 Scomber japonicus | reverse complement strand
CAACAGCTTGCTGTGGCTTTTATGACGGGCCTCCCAGGGCCCATCGAATGGCATGTAATGTCTTAATATCCCTCAAATAGAACAGGTAATCTGCTTTTGTTGTCAGCTACTCTGCTGTGATACAGGGAGTGCAGTTTGTCCATTTGAGCTTGTGATTCTGTTTAGGTGTAGCACAACACTTTAACAAAATCAAACAAATTGCCATTTCAGCCCGTGTATGTATGTATGTATGTAACGCGTAGATCATGTCGATATTTATTTGGCATTACTGAAACACTGAAATGTGCATTAAGTAGTTCTTCATCTGAGCAGCAGAGTGGTTTGGCGATATGGGACTAAAGACTCAGTGGTAGATGGATAAAGAAAGGAAGTGACGAGCTGGTGCGTGAAGGGGCCCTGTTCCCCCGCCGGGCCTCCCAGCTCAATTAGCTCAGCTCATCCCAGCTTTTTGCTGATGGGGAAAATCAGCAACACCACACTGACCATACAGTCCAGGGAGCCCAGCCTGTTAGGGAGTGAATGAGTGAGTCAGTCTGCACATTATGTGTCTGTTCATGTCTCACATGCAGATTTTGTGTACCCAAGTGTGTGCGCGGATGTGTGTGTGGGCTGTCTCATCTCGGTTAGACTGGAGCCCCACAGTGCTCTCCGTATCAAAAAACACCTGAACCAATTAGGCTACACTTGCAAAAAAATAAAAAATAAATAAATATATATATACCTAAAGCCATTTACAGTAATGTCACACACACAGTCATGCAAAACTTAAGTTATAAGCAAAGTTTGTCTGGATTTACTTATTGAGATAAGAAAAATGAACTGGAGGGAGCCCAAGACCAAAAAAGTCTGAGTTATGGATTACAAGAAAGGTTATATTCCAACACTTTCCTGCCAACAACTCTAGGCCAGGAATGAAACTTCTTTAGGTCTAAATAAAACCCATCTTGACTTGAACTCTGTATTAAACTTTTTTTCTTTACTCCCTTTGCAATCAAACTCTGAATCATCCTGCGAACCTTTTTAGCATGCCGACGTCCAAACACTGAGGGTGCTGTAGGTGGGGTCTGCGTGTGAGATGTATTGCATAAATCATTGAAATGGCTTCCAGACGTGCTTTCAGGATGTCCTGAAGGGAGAAAAAAAAGGCCAAGGTCTGAAGGAGGCCGTTGCTATATGACAGTGTTCGGAGGCAGGGGCTGGGACCTTTTTTCCGGAGATGTGATGCACATGTCTCAAAGGCAAAGTGAGATGGAAATGAGCACTCAAGTGTTGCAAAAGGGGAAAAAAACGTGACTGAAATTGCTCGGTCAGCACAACTCAAGGCCAAAATCTATTTAATCATGGAATAAGGACAGTTCACAAAACAGCCAGTATAATATTCCTGCATGAAAACCTGCTGTCCCTCCCCCGCCTCACCTGCGCACCGTTTCGCAATTTACCTGCCAAACTCATCCCATCCGTCGCCTTGACTCTTCCCCGGAAATGAACACACCATCCGCACGTGCTTGGACCTGCCTTTTAAAAAAAAAAAAATCTATCCGAGAGTGCTGCAGTGCGCCAAGTAACTAGCTAAACAAACAAAGTAAATACACTGATAATGGCGATGATAACGTCCGAGGCGAAAATGAAAGGATGAAGGTCAGTAATTGGGAGAAGGTGGGAGGGGGGAGATAGAAGCATGGTGGTGGTTTGTTTTTTCTCCTGGCAGGGGTCCATCTGGACGCGTGCGGCGGGCTCCGGGGCGGTGTAGGAGCACGTCTGTGCAGAGGTTAAGAAAAGCAATTAATCGGCAGTGGAGATAATCAAAGGAACCTCCCCCTCCAGACACCTTGGTAGGAGGGGAGGAGGGAGAGAGAGAGAGGAGAGGGGGGGGAGATGGAGAGACAGGCAGAGTGGGAGATGGGAAAATACTTGTTTACAGGCGCTGCTGGCGTGATCAAAAGCGCAGGGGTTCAGCGCTGCCACCGGGGCCCTCCGTTTCAGGTGGAATTGATAACACTTCAGATGTACAATTCAATGTTTGTGAGAGTACTTTTACCTCCCGGTGAGAAGGCGAGGATTTTTCACAGTCTAAGCTGCATTTCCTTTCATCTCAGATTTTGCAAGGTATCAACAGATTGTCAGTGGTGAGGAAGACATTTTCCCACACATAATCAAAGAATGTAGTCTGAAGTGTCTGCACTCCCCCTGCTATGATGCTGATTCAGACGGCGAGAAGGCTACAAAACAAGATTCCTATCTCTTGAAACTAATATTGTGATTACATGAATTTAGCTGTGAAACGAGCACCTCACCGAGACATGATGAAGACTGAAAATTAAAGATTAGCCTATTCCATCTGAGAGCATTCTTCTTTTTCCTCTCTCTCTCTCTCTCTCTCTCTCTCTCACACACACTCAACTAAAACACAGGATGTACTCTTCATTTTTGTAGAGAGAGAGAGAGGGAAAAAAAAAAAAAAAAAAAAAGCATCTCCTGTTTCTCTTTACATTAGATTTTCCACATGACTCCCTTTCATCCCTCCGTGGGGAATCAAAGCTTGTTGCTCCCTCTGGTGGCTCACATCTCCCTTTGGAGTTGAAATAACAGTCTGCTTAGGGTGCTCTCATGTTTATGATGTGGTCATCAAAACCTGCTTCAGTCTCTGCTAAGAAACTCTGCTCATCTCTTCACCTTTGTGGAGACGACTACACTGTTAAATCTTTTAAAAAATGAAAGTGGAGACGGAGCCGCAGCTACATCTGAGGACACCGTCACGCTTGGGGATTTGCGTGTAAGTATATAAATAAGTACATAGCGCATAGTGTTGCAATGATGCTGCTGTTTTGATTATTTAAAAAGCTGTTGTCCACCCCTCCCTCCAAGCAGGAATACACCATTAAAAAGCACTGCATTTGAAAAGTAAAGCTTCATATTCATCCCATACTGAAACAAGTGGCAGTAAAATACAGCTATAGGATCCTCTTAGAAAAATATGACATCTCGCAACACTGGCAGACTGTTAGCAGGTCAGCGGTGAGTAAGTGGCAGCGCTCTCACAAAGTCTTGATTAGATAATTACCCATCCATATCTCGGCAATATGTTGCATGGGAACAACATGGCTCTCATTAAACACCACCCCCACCCCCCACCCCCCCCACCCCCCTCCCTCCCTCCCCCAACTCTTGTGGGTTGCTATCAAAAGCAAGGTGTTCAGCGGGCACACACTTGTTGATTAGAAAAAAAAAAAAAAAGATGTGCCAACATGGAAATTAGATATACTCCTCGGGGGTAGTTGTAAAAGGTGGGAGCAGTTCTTGGTACAACGGTGCAGATCATGGACTGAAACCGTGACAAGCAGTGAGTGAGTTTCTAGAACATGGAGTAGGTGTTAAGACTTCTTAATTTTTCACTAGCATGTCTACCTTTGACTCCTGCTTGGAATAACCACTTCAACTCATGTTACATTTCTTATCACCGCTACTTCTTTAGGAGCTGATACAGCTAAATCAGAGGTGTCCAAACTATTCCATTAAGGGCCATGTGACTGCCAATCTTGTGCTCCTACCTATGGAATAAGCTACTTCAGATATCCTTGATAGTTGTCTGCTACAGTGTATTATTCACATCATGTTCACTTGTGCTTGTGGGATAAATTCAAGCCTCCTAAACAAATAGGGTCTCATAATTGTTACTAGGGTTAGGGTTAGATAGTGAATGACCATGTAACACACACTGAGGTTGTCCTAACTTCCCAAACCCTTCCCGACTTTCTAATGGGAGCCAAGATTGTGATCCCTCACTGACTTTCCATCCAAACACAGCTGATTGTGCTTGATATGACACCCAGTTTCTGGCAGTGTTATGAGTGAGAATTGTGGAAAAAATGCCTACCACGGACCTTGTTTTGTCCAATCCCAAAAATATTCAGTGATAAGCAGCATTTTTTTATATTAGAGAAGCTAGCATCAAAGAGTGACAGTTTTTTCCTCAATTAGTCCTAAAAATAGTTTCAGTTCTAGGTGAGAACTTTTACTACTACACCCTGAAACACAACATCTGGATGGGAGAGAATAGAGAGGGGAGGACGTGCAATCACTAACATTAAAATATGAACTCCTCCTGTCAATCAACCCGGAGCCCGTCATTCTACACTCACACAAAAGGTCGACTCGATCTAGCTCTCGGCTGAGTCTGATCTAAGCAGAAACGCGAGCCGTGCAACCTCCCCCCAAAAACTGCCATATTTAAATGTTTTTATCCCTTTCCTCCACTAAGCATTCACATCCAGGCTACTCACTCATTACTTAGTGGGAGGGGGGGGGTAAAAAGTGAGGAGTGAAGTGCCTCGTATGGATCAAATACTGTACATAAGAGCGCACACAAAAGGAGCTTTCATTTAACCAAGCCACTGAGTGAGTAGTAACGCAACTTGAGCCTCGCTGTGATGAAACAGGCTGTAGGCAAAAAGCAGACACATAAAAAAAAAAAAAGCATTAGTCCCCTCTGCTTCTGAGAGCATGCTGTGTTACCTACAGCTTTTTCTTTTCTTTTTTTTTTTTTTTTTTTTGGTAAAAACGTCTTGAATGATAGGCTTCACCCTTTTTGAGCCGGACTGCCAAGTGCTGGCACGCTTTTTGTCGAGACAAACTGAATACATTGCTTTTGAAGAGCGGCGAGGGGCTGGTGCAGGGATTGGAGCCCGGAATTCTAAAAAAGACATGCACAAAATGTGTGATGAAACTTTCAGCACCATGGACAGCAGCCCTCGAGTAGCCTGACGAGAGAGGAGGGGAGAGGGGGAAGGGAGGAGGGAGGAGGGGGGGGGATGAGATGCAGAGAGCAGAGAAAATGAAAACAGGGATTGGGTAAAGTGAGAGGCAATGAGTTTATTTGATAATTAAGCTAAGGCATCATCCTCTTCACACTGTGCATTTCAGCTCTCTATCCCCCATGTTCCCTCTTTCAAAATAAATAAAATAAAATTTAAAAAAGTGGAGGCACGGCACTCACCCCCCCCCCCCCACAAAAAAAAAAACTGCTAGCACGCACAAGCTCCTGCGGCAAGACCAAGCTTTTCCAGTTTTTTTTAACCCCCCCCCCCCTCCCACCCAACCCCTCCCGCGTCTCTGTGTCTCAGGCTGAATAATGCAAGGCCTTTACCCACTGCTCAAGCATGAGTAGATAATCTGGCCACAAGGACAGGCTGTGTCAACATTTCCCTTTACTTCCTTATTTATTTATTTACCCACCAGCCGTTGGACTTGGGGAGGGCGCGGGGAGGCAATGTGCATGGCTAACAACACGCTGGCCGAGCGAGTGACCTGCTTTCAGAGGGTTCACTTTTCTTTTTTTCCCTCCTCCTCCTCCTCCTCCTCCTTCTACTTCTTTTTAAATATGGAGGGATTTTTTAAAGGGGGGACTGAGGCAAACTAAATTTGGGAGATTACATGCAAGCTTTTTAGGAAGACTTGAGTGCTTCTGAACTGTCCATGTGATATCAGAAATATATATTTGGTATAATCAAATGATTCCAAAAACGCTCATCACAGTTTCCCAGAACTCAAGGTAACATTTATAATTGCTTGTTTTGTCAATAACCTAAATTAGAATTCCTCATATATGAGAAGTTGGAAGAAGTTCATTTGAATTCACTTAATATTAAACTCATTGGTCTGCTGTCAATTAGTCAGTTCAATGTTTTAGTGCTAGAGAAAATGTATAAAATTAAGCCTTAATCTTCAACTACAATATAGCAACTTCTAATTGTCCTAGTTTACGTTGTGCTAATTGAGTTGAGGGCATGTTTCATTCGCCACCACTTTGATTTGAAGCGTTCTCTGTGATTGAGTGGAACACAAGAGACGTGAATACGGCTCAAATCTACAATGCCAAGTCCATTTCTGGATTGTAAGATTTAAAGTGTCATAAGTTTGTAAAATGTGCGGCTCACAATTGTCGTGCCAAAATCCATTTAGCGAGCGGAATCGGCTGAGGCTTAACTGTTGCACATTGAGATGCCGTTCACAATGACTTTGCAATTTTTTCTGAATCATGTTTTGGGGCTGCCTTTTGTTTCCTGTGCCTAAATAACTGTTACAACAAGACTCTTAGCACAGCCAATGGCAAGCTCCAAGGTTTAAGAGCCTAATCCTCTTTAATTTGTGATTACTTGTAATTCAAAAATGGTAGGCCACTAAACCAGAGGAGATTTATTGTTTAAATGTCCTCCTCCACTGTATTGCAACCTGGAAACTGATAACAGAAATAAATATCCTGTCTATATATATTTATATAAATATATATATCCTGAGCTCTCATGGTGGCATTCAAGTTAATTGCCATAAAAATCACTGTACAAATATTCTGGCATCAGTCATTGAGCATAAATTGCTAAATAGCTCGAAGCCCTCTTAGCATTCATAGAGAATGATTTCAGTGGCATTCTTGTGGCAGATGACTTTAGCTCACACAAATTAGAATGAGAGAATTAAGAGGGGATTTCATACAGTACGATAAAGTGTGTTTTAAAGGCAGAACTGATTAAGCTTGAGGGGAAGAGGTGGGGGGGTAGGGAATTAGGTAATTCTCCAAAACAGACAGTGATGCTCTGCTTTGTGAGAAAGCCCACCCCCCACCCCACCCCACCCCACCCCCCCCACACACACAACACATCCAGGATCAAACACACCCAAGTTTGCATCAGCTGGTTTGAAAGCCCACCTGGCCGCCCGTGGGTCACAGGACACAGCAATATGAAAAGAGTGTCTTATGATCTGTGTGTGTGTTTGTGTGTTTGTGTGTTTGTGTGTGTGTGTACGTGTGAAAAAGAAAACATCACTCAGTCCATATATTAGTGAAAATGAGTCATCTCAGTAACTTCAAAAAGAATGCAAAGTTTGTGTTTGCCTCTAATTTATTGATAGAATTCCTGGCATAAGATTTATTTTGTCTACTAGGTTAATTCATTATTGATCTCAAGGGCGGGATGTTTGAGCCCTCACACAGAGATGTGGAGGCTCCTTCAGGAAAGTAGTTTGGAGACACTGAGAGGGGAAGGTGGGGATGTGGGGAAGTGGGGAAGTGGGAGGGGGGGGGGGGGGGGGGGGGGGGGGGGGGGGGGCTTAGTCGGCTACTTTTCCCCCGTTTAATTGGAAGTGTAATGTCATGCTGTAAAAAAAAAAAAAAGAAAAAAAAAGTTGTTGGACAGACCTGCCTGTAAAACACGAGCTGAGGAGAGGAGAGCTGAGCAGCATCCTCCTGAAGTTCATTAGCCTAATTAAAGGAAAATCAAGTTTGTGAAGTTGCTGCTTCTCTCACCTCTTGTGCTGACTCACTCAGAAAACAGCCTTCTTTACAACTTATTACCACCTCTTTTTTTTCTTCTTCTTTTTTTTATATATCAGAGCATTTGCATTACAAACAATGGTCAGGCTGGGATGTTTTGTTTTGTTTGGAGTCAGAGTGAGGTGTCCCTACCTGCTCGTAGCAATTCTCCCAGGTGAGGTTGAGGAGGCAGGAGGAGAACAGCTCATCTTCGGTCCGGGCATAACCGTCCATGGTGTGCCAGCCTCGTCGCTTCGGGTGGTAGTAGGAGTCTGCGCAGTTCTTCTGTTACAAACGGAGAATTTGTTATTTAGTGTCTTTTCTTTCATTCAAGTCTTCCCTCCTCGACGAGTGTTGTTTTTTTTTTTTTTCTCTGCCGGCGTTCAGCCTCTCTAGCCCCGCTTGCTTCTCTCCGTCCGGCGCCGTGAAAGCTATCAAACGAACAGCGGCTCGTGTGCTGGCTGCTGCTTTCCACCGTCACGTGGGTGTCTTTCTCTCCCCCCCACCCCAAAATACAGAGTGTGTGGGATGCTTGCGGAGTGAGATGGTACCCAAAGTGGGGTCCGCGGACCCGCCCGAAGGTGTCGACTCAGGGTCAAGTTTACCCACCTCTAACATGATGCGGCATACCTGGATTTAAAGTTTAACCCTCCACTCACAAATCAACTTATTAACGAATCAGCCTTTATGAGACTAATTTATATAATATGAGATATACTTCCAGAGAAAAGGCAATACCACAATTACCAATTAAAAAGCCACTAAAGCCTACTAATGAGGGGAGGTAGTTTAATAGATTCAATATCAAATGTAAAATAATCTACAGTCATGTAAAAGTAAAAGCTGGGAGGTTTAATATCAAGTTTCCACAAATGTCCAAAATGTATTGTAAGTGCATTGATTTTTGAGGAGATGCTGTATTATGTTGCAGGAATCAGATGCACTACAATTAAAATAAGTCTTTCCAAGTTCAGATCTAACTAATGGAACATGAAGAAAGAGCCAGTCAGTATATTCCATCTGAGTAAGAAAGCAATCTGAGAGGTTATAAAGGGTTTTTAGAGACCAGGGGAGTAGAGAGAAAACCACCGAGCTCTATCATAAAAAAAAATACAATGATGTGTACCACAGACATCAGCAGTAATAAATCTCAAGGCAGGGTGATGGACAGAAGTTTGAGGGTGGAAAAAGGATGTGTGTCTGTAAATCTCATCACTGTAGTCCAAGACTGACATGAAAACTGCTTCAACAACTCCCCCTCTACAAAAAAAAAAGTCTTTCTTCTTGTTCCCACTGAGCTTCATTGTGCAGAATGATGAACAGTTTGCGCTGAGTTTCACGCCAGGCGGCTGTTTTCACATTCATCTGTTGAAAGTGGAAAAGTTTCTCTGAGCTCAGTGGAAATCCAGTTTGAAGTGGTGGGCCTAGAAGCGGGATTTGTGACATCACAAATGGTCTCAAAGCCGATCCTGGTCCGATGTTCAATTTATATTGAGTGTGATTGATGTGGAAAGTTGAAACCTGCAGTGCACAAACATTGAAAATGGACTCTACAGTGAAGTAGGAGACATCAGTTTAACTTCAGAAATGACAAATATTTGCATATTCATGGTTTTTAGGATTTTTTAATGAGAAGAGGAGAAGGAGTCGATGCCAATTTATGGATTTTAACAAGATAATTGAACTTTTTTTGTAGGGGAAAAATCATATTAGACATAAATTAGCCTATTATTCAAAGTTGAGTGTTTTATATACATATTAAAACATGTCTGGAGGGGATCTTTAACTTTTTTACTCCCTATCTCAATGAGTGGAACTGAACTGAACTGTTGTTGTCATTATTGCTCACAACACTGACCCTCCTGTATGTTCATTAAATTCACCTGCTGCCCCATGCTACACCCACAGTTCAACAGCTATACACATTAAGTTTAAATTGGGTTTCATCTTCATTGTTGCATTCAATGACATCTCCAGTATAAGGCTACTTGCAGATTACACAGCTTTCAAATGTGCAGCATTGCATTTTAGTGCTTTACTATCACTCACAGCTTTAATATGTTGCAGCAATGAAAAGCCCTTCCACTTCCTTTGTGCATTTCACTGTAGGAGGATAATGTCCATCAATAGCTCAGTCAAAAATCAGTCTGTTTTGAGTATATGTGAACTTGTGACTTTAATTTAGTGACTTTAGAATTTAGTATGTTATATGGAATTGGGACACAGCTGCACTTGGAGCATACTATGATGTCTTTGGACTTCGATTTTTTTTTTTTTTAACGTTCAACTTTGACTTGCAGCACTAATAATAACTTTCGACTTCACTTGGACTTTTGCCATTTGACTTGGACTGACTGGATGTCCTCCCCATAAAATGATGTTATAAAACAAGCATGCAAAAACAAATCAACATTTCCTTGACAATAGCTATACTCTGAATCACTTTGACAGCAGCCAATCATTTTTGCACAAGTTGGTGAGGAAAAGATGCTTCAGGCAGTGACGGCCAGAAAAACTGACAACCTCTGATATTTTATTTGGTAAAAAAAAAAATGGATGGCAATGTGCAAAACATCCAGCTTAGAAAGTAGAAATGATTTTGTGTCATAGGTATAAAACCACTGGATCGCTTTGCTTTTAAATCTTATATTTATTTTAAAGTAACGTATATTGTATTGTTGTTTGTCTTGACTTGGGACTAGATGACTTTTGATATCCAAACCATGAAAAGGTCTATCCACTTCTGTTCTGTTGAAGTATACAGTATATGCAGTATGTATATAGCTCTCTGTAAGTGTTATTTAATTAACCCCTAAACAATAATGATGCATTCACACAGGTGTTTGATTAGATCTCATTTTAGCAGTGTGGACATCTATATTGTGCTAGATCGACATGTCTCTCAGTCTCTTGTTAGTTTTGTTGCAACTTTTACGCCTTTATCGTCTTTATTATTAGTACAGAGAGAATGAAGACATCATGTAGTTCTCAGCAAAGCTCTCTGCCAAGCTTCAACTTGAGCAAAGGTCTTATCGGGCCTCGCTGTGCTTCTTCAGTTAAGATGAAAGTTAAAATGTTACGTCTACATTAAATATGCTAAAGCTCAGTTTTTATCACTTTTAGAGACTAACCTATAGTACACTTTAGTCTCTACACTTTCTTACATTAATTTGACAAGTTAAGCACATGAGACAACAACCCAAGATATATATATATATATATATATAGCCTTAGGTCAGGGGTGTCAAACATGCGGCCCGTGGGCCAGAACCGACCCGCCGAGAGGTCCAATCCGGCCCAGTTTCCTTCTTCCTCTTTTCCTTCCTTCCTTCCGATCTTCCCTTCCTTCCTTCCATCTTTTATTCCTTCCTTCCGATCTTACCTTCCTTCCTTACATCTGTCCTTCTTCCCTTTATTCCTTCCTTCCGATCTTCCCGTCCTTCCTTACATCTGTCCTTCTTCCCTTCCTTCCTTCCATCTGTCCTTCTTCCCTTCATTCCTTCCGATCTTCCTTTCTTCCCTTCATTCCTTCCTTCCATCTTTTATCTTTCCTTACGATCTTACCTTCCTTCCTTACATCTGTCCTTCTTCCCTTCATTCCTTCCGATCTTCCCTTCCTTCCTTACATCTGTCCTTCTTCCCTTCATTCCTTCCTTCCATCTTTTATTCCTTCCTTACAATCTTACCTTCCTTCCTTACATCTGCCCTTCTTCCCTTCATTCCTTCCGATCTTCCCTTCCTTCCTTACATCTGTCCTTCTTCCCTTCATTCCTTCCGATCTTCCTTTCTTCCCTTCATTCCTTCCTTCCATCTTTTATTCCTTCTTTACGATCTTACCTTCCTTCCTTACATCTGTCCTTCTTCCCTTCATTCCTTCCGATCTTCCCTTCCTTCCTTACATCTGTCCTTCTTCCCTTCATTCCTTCCTTCCTTCCGATCTTCCCTTCCTTCCTTCCTTCCTTTTTGTCTTCTCTTCTCTTCCTTCCATCTGTCCTTCCTGTATTCTCTTCCTTCTCCTCCTTCTTTTCCTTCCTTCCGTCCTTCCTTCCTTCCTTTTAGTGATCCGGCCCACATGAGATCAAATTGAGCTGTATGTGGCCCTTGAATGAAAATGAGTGACACCCCTGCCTTAGGTGAACTTGCACAAGGTTAGTCCCAATCGTGTGTTACTGAAATAGAACAATTCAAAGCACAGGAAACTAAAACAAAAATTAGAAACAGTACATTTTTATCTGTCAGTACATATATCATAGTCATTTTATGTACCTGACTAGCTTATTAGTCCATAACTGAAGGTTTGCTGACTACCTTTGTGTTCAGTTTGCAGTTGTTTAATTGTGCCTTAGTCCCTCACAGCATTGCCTCCATGAGACTGGTGCTTTAATGCAGCTTCAAAATTGCTCCCCAACACAAGCCCTGCTGCTTTTATTGTAGCCATGTTGCCTTCAAGAGGCTGATTTACACCCGAGGTGCATGCAGTAAACTTACTGGTAGGATAGAAAAGCAATTATCTGGAGCCATGACCAGTGCAATCTCAGGAATCTCAAATCAAATTGAACACCTGAAGATTTATCAACTAATTTGATCAAAGATTGACAAAAAAGAAATGACCCGCCATTCCAATTAGCTTGAGCTTATATAGTATTAAATGGGAGCTGTGCAGTAGATCTTCAGTAAAGCACTACATAATAGACTCTTCATTTGTAACAATGTGGCTCATGCTTGACAGAGATTTGTGTAAGGTAAAGGTATTCATTGGGTGTAAATACTGAAATTAATAAAAGTTATTGCGGATGAGTAAAAAATATTTGTTGTTAATTCACTTTTTTGCAACATTTTGAGATCAACTTTGCCTTTAAAGTGCGGCATTTTGATAATATAAGAACTGTGAGCAGTGATCAAGCCCATTATGATCGTGTAAATGCTTAAAGTGAAAAGCCAGCCTGATTAAAGTTCTATTATATTAGTTCAGCTTTACTTACTTTACATAACACTAGTGTGAGTACAGTGTGTCAACTATTTGAATAATTGCTAGGCATTGAAGAAAACCTTCCTCCCTCGAGAACATAACTAGTGCAATATGTACTGGTGAATGTGTGTTATTCACGTGCAGCCATGCTGAGCACAGGAAATCTTCTCACTTCTCTGCAAACTGTACGAGAGCAGCTGCTAGCAGAGCTCATTTGAAGAAGCTGTCTTTTAAGCACACCATTTATGGCGAACGAGAGACCAGTGCAGTTAGACGGGGCCTTCTGCTCATCAGTTTTCTTTACTGTCCTCCTCCTTTGTTTGATCGGACACGTTTGCCACGCATGATCTGCGCCCGTTTGAAGTGTGGTCAATTGGCACGTTGCATTTCATCCTCCTCCTGTGGAAAGTGTGAAGAATACACTGCAGTAGTGAGGGGTGCAGAAAGACAGAAAATGAGAGTGAATGTTCCCTATAGTGATTCTCTAGAACGCTGCTCATATATATTTCTAACTGTTCATTCTCATGAGCCTTTTTAGCAGTGTCAATACTCTAAATTGTGTGATGAAAACACATTAAATTGCTATGCCTTTGAATTGCCACAAGGATCGTGATTAGGTTGCATATTTTAATTGAGATTTATTATAGGTTTAAAAAAAAAAAAAAAAACTATGGTAAACCATTTCTGCCTTGAAAGAAAGCAAGGCCTGATGTGGAGGTAGGAGGAAAAGAATGATGCAAGCAAAATGAAGAGCGGTTTGTTCTTTAGCCTTATCTGTCACCATCAACCATAATCTGTCCTGTGCTGTAGATTAATTTAAAGATTATGGAGTGTCATACATTTGCACAGCGCAGGGGAGTGCCAAGGCACAAGAGAAATCACAGAATTGTATAGCCGGCTTCTTTCTGAATATATGGCACAGCTCAGCTCGTCTGTAGCTACACTCGCGCCTGTATCTACCGTGGTCGTTCTCTGATCTGTTTCTTTTTCTGCCCAGTGACCATGAAAGCTTTTCACTGAATCAAATCAACAGCCTGAGATAATTCAGTGTGACAATGTAGCAATTGTGTTAGTGTGATTTTTATGTGGGGGATATTTCTATCATTCACACATATCTCATGAAGGCTGCAGGAGTGAAATTGGGTGAAAGTTCAAGACAAATCCAGTGTCGTTGTTGGGGGAAATAAATGAAGTCAAATCAAATATTGTTTGCCTCAGCCTACAGGTAGCACTGCCGCACATTGCTGCACAGGTGCCTTCAGTAGTGGCGTGATTCATTTCAAACTGGCAGCCCATTTTAAACATGCAGTCTACATGCCACATCTCCCCTACATAACCAATCTATCAAGCCTAACCCGGCGGTACGTGCATATACTCCCGTATCACAGAGTAGGCTGGAAAGCAACTGTCATAGATGGCATGATTGAATTGTTCCCTTGCACTGTCACCAGAGGGGCTATTACTTCAAATTAGCATACAAATTCAAACCAGGACAGATGGATTTGTCACATTCCAGTCGCCATCTTCCTGGAAGATTGGCTGTGCTTGTGCTGCGCGATGGAGATAAGACACCTGTCTGGGCTCCGATTGGTGGTGGCCCCGGTGGGGGAAAAAGGACCGGTGTGGGACAGGGGAGGAGGACCGGGTGGGCGGATGGATTTCCTGAAACGCTGAGGTGTTCTGCAATAAACTTCCTTACCCACAGTCTCAAATGATGATGAGGCACCATCCAGGACTCTGTGGGTGGTAGGAGATTGAGCTGTAGCGAGCTGGTGATTCACACTGTTTGGAAACACGCTGAGCAATACCTGTCTGGTATTTGTTTGTGTTTGCTACTTTTGGTGAGTTACTGTCAAAAGGGCCGCATTAAACGGCCCCAAGGATGGGCACATCATGTTGGACGTGGCATGAACAGCTGTGAGGGGGAATATACAGTATCCACCTGCATGACTCAGCCCTGCGTAACCTTGTCCTTAAATAACTTCTCAGCTTTTAATAGCTAAACAAATCTCATTCCAACTCTGTCAGAAATTCAACTTGAATTATATGGAAGAATTTCTACGTATGAACATCAAGCCACCGACTACAGAGTCATGATTAAGTACATGGAGAAAGACTGCATGCTCTCATTTTGTAGCCTCCTATCAGACACTAACAAAATACAACTTGGAGACATAATGATTTTCATTTGTAATTATGGCAGCATGAATCAATGGGAAGTATTGAGCATGAAAAACTGTTTTTACCTCAGGATCAATCCCATATAATTTCCAGATCAGCTCAAACTAATGGGTTTTCTATTGGTTTCACTTTGGAGAGAGACTAATCTCTCTGGCACTATTTTTTTTTTTTTTTTGGTTCTGTGTATGTTCTCCAGCAAAAAAAGGCCATCCACTTAAAAACTTGTCTCCCAACAGTCTAAAAATATTAAATCACACATGCTAATTTTACTGACTTAGCATATTACACAATCTGCCGGCTTAATTTAAAACTCCCATAGCTGGTCTGGTGTCTCTGCCTGCCGACTTCCAGACGCTATAGAGATAGTGAAAAACGCTTACGGCCTCATTTTTGCCTCCGTCCTTAGGTCAATGTCATATACGTTCTTCTCCAACTGATGTTAGGTTGAGATACAGCGCTCAGAAAGGTTACTGTACACCTGTGCTCGATTAGAGGCAGTGAAATAAATGGCTTCTTTAAAGGTGATGTAACAGTCTTTGTTTTGCATCATTGCACCTACTGCCTAAATTTAGCAGATAAAGAGAACTATTGATGTGTTCCACACTTCCACACAGAATCCTTTATTTATGTGGAAATATAATAATTGGAAAGGAACTAAATTAATAACGTGCCCCATTTCAGAACTTTTTGCCCCATTTCAAAACAGTTAATTGGTCCAGACTGAAACGTCTCAACTATGGGATGCATTGCCATTGGTGCAGGTATCCACAGTGCCCAGGGGATGAATCCTAATGACCTTGGTAAACCGTTAATAAACCCATAAACCCCTGACTTTTCCTTTGTCACCACCAGGAATTATCATGGTTTCGAGTTAAATACCTCAACCCAGTATTGTATGGACTTTAAATTCCGTACAGACATGTGTGTTCCCTGTAGAATAAATTACAATAAAGCTGGGGATCCCTTGACTTTCATCAGGTCAATATTTTTGTATTTTTCCAGTACCCTGATTAATAAATAATCAGTTTCGGGGTCCTTGACATGAAAGTTTGAGAATGACTGATAGTGAACATGGTAAAAACTAGACCTGCTAAACATCAGCATGTTAGAATTGTCATTGTGAGCGTTTAACTATATGAGATTACAGCCATAGACTTTAACATGTCACTAAATCTAAACTAAATCTTTTCAATATGTTATAGGTTCACACTAGAAAAATTAAATGTATTCAAAAATAGACAGATTGAATATGTTGGATAGAAGACCTGCTCACAGCTGACAGGAGAAAAAATAGTCATTTTGTGGCAAGAGTATCAGAAAGATCTTGGAAAACAAAAAAGTAGCAGATTGAGGTTTTGTCTTTGTGAAGTTAAATTGTCAGTGGCATGCCAAGTTGCAGTTTGATTGTTGTTTTGTGTACTTGACGCATACTTGCTGCTAAAACTGCTGACTATACTGACTAAATTGGTATGCAGTTTGAGTACAGGACACGCCTCTCATCTTGTTCAAGCATAACTGCCCATAAAATGCACTTCTGTGAAGTTGGAAGGTTTGCCAGAGACAGATTTTTAAAGGAACGGTCAACAATCAGTGCAGCAGAGGCCAATATATCTCTCAAACAAAAGAACCTGGATCTTTCCCATAATGTAACTCATAAACATGTCAACAACTGTAGTGCTCCCCTTAACTCATAAACATGTTCAAGAGAGACAGAATGAGACGGGAAAGCTTCCAAATGAAGTTTGTCAAAGCTGAGCCAAGTTTCTTTGTTGCCGAGGAAATTTTATACTTTTGAAGTCTGATGCCAAATTAAGCTTAACCTGACAAGACTGTAATAGTTTGTCTATAGTAAAACTGAATTACCATTCAAGTCATGTCACTGAGCAGTATTCTGATTATACTCTGTATCACTGCAGTGCTTAGGATTCATGCTTCTCCAAACTGCAAAGCTTTACCTTCCACATTGGAGAGGCGCTGACACAAAGCAGTACAGCCAGAACAGGCTCGAGCGCAGCAGGGATTTCACACTGATCTTGTTCCGAAACATTTGTAATTAACATTCCCCCTCACTCCAACTGTTTCTGAAGCTATCAATATCCCAGTAAGAAGATTTAACTTCCCCGAAGAGCCAGGAAACGAGTTGGATTTGGCAGGTCAGACGTGATTGCTCAGTGTGTGCGTGTGCGTGAGGGTTAAGTGAAAAGTTTACACACAGATTATCCTGTTATTTTAATGCTGACACTGGAATTTTTTTTTTTATTACAAAGTCATTTTTATTAAGTTGAACGGTTGACAGGAAATTAGTATCTCCATGACAAGAGAACATTAAATTATGCCTGCATCAAAATACAGTATAAATTACATTTGATCAAAAGCTTCTCTCCATGGATTAATACCTTTTAGCAGTAGAAGCGGAACAACAGCCAAGACTCCAGAGTTGGGACATATTATTACAGATGTTTGAAGAAGGAATGTTGAAATCTACATTAAATATGAGAACTCATGCTTAGGCTGCATTCGCACCAAATCCGGAAATGCCTTAAAAACAGCAGTCTTCCCATTCATTTCAATGGAGGAATGGTTCAATTTCTTGACATCACGCTGCAGCGGCCAATCATATAAAATGCAAGCACACGTTCCTGGTGGATTTCTTTGCAACGTGAGTGCCATATTCAACGGTTTACCTCATGATCATCACGATGAAAGACAAGACAGTTGCCGCTGTGAAAACTTTCCAGACTTGAAAAAAATCTTGCCTGACTTTCACGCGGTGTTTCGGCTTCTGATGAATCCTTAAATGCATAAAATCTGTAACTCCAACTTCGACTTCCTGGAGTGGATTTCATTGTTCCGACGGTACCTCAAACAACACGCCCCCGTCATTCTACCCCCTGTGTTGTAGTGCCAGATCTGGTGCGAATGCATGTCTAGACAGAAATGGTTGAGGACTAATTCCTGGTCATTTACAGTACATTTCTCTTGGTTGGTGCTTAACCCTGTTGGCTGGAGAGAAAAAAAAAAAAAAGACAAGGTCCTAAAATGTAACATCAACTCTTATGAAAATACATTAAAAGACAGTGGGACAAAAATAGAATTCAAAATAAGGTCTTTTGTGGGAAAAAAAAAAAACTAAATAAACAAGCGCTCAATAAGTTCATAAAATGAACTTTGTACAAATAATGACGATGCTGTTGAAGCCCATGCAAACCTTCTTAGTACTGAGTGTATTCCTTGGATGAGAGTTTTGCAATGATACGCTCCAACTGTCTCTTTGCTTCACACTGGGGGAAGTTACCCATCTCGTAGTACTGCGGGGCAATATTCACCAGCCTAGAAAAAGAAAAAGCGAGTAAATATTAGTCAGAAAAATTGTCTTCAGTGTTTACTTGTGGGAGGACGCAGTTCTTCCATATTCACATGGCGACTACCGGCGCGGGCACGACAAATTTGATACTTAATTGAACAAGGAATTGAAAAGAAAAGAGACGCGCAGGTAGTAGAGCTTGATGCAGTTTCACCAACAGCATACATGAGTCTATTTTATTTATTTATTTAAGTTTGAATAAGAAGTGACATTTTTTATTGACTCACAGAGACTGAAGTTATGCTAATAAAACAGGAAGAGATTGCGTGTAAAATATCCAGGGTGTTTCACATAGGCATTCACACACAGACCCAATCAGATCCCATGTATCTGTACATGATCAACAACAGGACATCAGACTGCATTATGCTAGCATCTCCAGGAATAATGCGGTACTCATGTTCAAAAAAAAAAAAAAAAAAAAAAAGGAGAAATATCTCCTAGTCAAACTTTAAAATCCCAAAACATGAGTAATAATAGTTTGAATTGATAATGTTGTACACGATACCTCCTGCAACGTGGAGCTAGACCTTCAACTTACCACTCTGGTTTGATGTCGGTGCATGTGCGGATGTAATTCTTGGTGGTGAGCACAAACTCATTGTAGAGCACCCACTCAGGCTTGTGGTCCAGCACAGTGGAGGGGTGCAGCTGTACGACTTGGTTGTCCTTCACAGTCAAGTAATGGCCGGTGCGTTCAAGGTGAGCGACCTACGGGAAAGAAATGAGAAAGAAAGAAAGGAAAGAAAGAAAACATTTACAGTGTTTAGTGGTGATTTATTTAATGTCTGCTTTTAGGTGAGGTATTTTAACTATTCTGATCTTTCTAAATCTAATTATGTTGCTAATGCTTTGATATATATAAAAAAAAGCAACCTGACGCTGAAGGCTAACTTGCTTTTAGCTGCACGGTGAGTGATTTTACTCGACTTTATCCAATACCTGGTAAAGCAGACAGAGGCTGTTGTGATTAACCAAGGCAATCAGTCTCAATAAAGGCCTTTCCAAACAAAGACATGATCTCTAACGCTGCGAATGCTCGCACATGAGCTGCAAATTTGTCTCCGAGATAAAGGTTAATGTTGACAAATATTTAAATATTAACACCATAATTCAACTTGTCAGGTTGCTTGTTTCAGGTACCCCTGAAAATGGCTTCTTGCAAAATGCCATGTTTCTTCAAGCGAAAACAAATTGACTTGATTTCTTGTTATGTGTTTAAAACAGCAGCTGCTCTGTGTGTGTGTGTGTATGTGTGTATGTGTGTTTGTGTGTGTGTGTACATGTTAAAAGGCGGCTATTCATTACAATAAATCTCCTCTGTTTTTATTCAGTACAAATGTTTTGCATGAAAACACTTTTTTTTTAATGAGGGAGGGGTTTAATAAAGACCGACATTAGCTTGAAGTAGTAATAGGAGACAAAATAAATAATAGTAGTAGTAATAATAATAATAATAACCTGCATGAAGAAGCCGGTGACCAGCACTCGGCGGATGTTAATGTAATAGTCTCTGCTGGTGAAATCAGTGCTCCGCCTCGGCAGGTTGAAGCGCTCCATGATCCTGGACAACTGCTGCCGTACGTTGTCCGCTGACATCAGTGAGCGGTAGTTGACAAAGTTGTCATAACACCACTGATTGGACTCGTGGTCTGTGTGAGACAAGGGTCAGTTTAGTTAAGGACAAATCAAGACAGAGTGAACCTCCTTCAGTGAAATACGTGCGCTTCGGAGGGGGGCCACTTGCTTTGTTTGAAGGCGTGGTAGACGTTGAGCAGCGTCAGGTGGTCTCCGTCGATGTGGGCGAAGCGCATCTTGGACTCGTCGGCCACCTTCCTAGCCTCCGTGGGTCGGACGAAGCACTGTGGGACTAAACAAGGTTGGTATAGGCCCCAACACAGCCGCCCATAGGGATAAGTTAAGCAAATCCCACAGAGAGGAACGAGGCCTCAGCTCAAGAGAGGCACAGAGACACTTCACAGGGCACACTTGAACTGTGAAGTGCTTATGTTGGAAAAGGAAAGGAAGGAGGGTCAAAGGGAAGGGGTGGAGGATGGGGGGTTCTCCGTGCTGATGATGCTATATACAGTACATGATGACACGCAGTCCAAACAAGCATCCTACCTGGCACTGAGGAAAGATAAAACAGTGGTGTAATTTACCCAGAGGACTGTGCTTCTGCCCTCTCCCCCATCTGTGAGCTCGCTCTGAATTGCTTTACGTCAAACACTCTTGATTGTGGGTTTAATGGGTGAGAGCGGTGTTTATTGAGCCTCATGGTTGGTTGCTGCTGTGGCGGCACCATTCTCAGGTGTACTTTTGCTGCTTACTCTAATGAACTCAGCACAAAAAAAAGAAAAAAACAAAAAAAAAAAAAGAAAAGAAAAAAACTGCCATCCTGAAACACCTGCTTTAAGTGCACACCACGTCCAAAACAGCTAGTTAAATCCATTTCCCCGCTCTCAAAGACCCTCACAGTCCCTTCAAAGGCGTCAAGATTCATCTCAATGAGCAGCATTCTGCTTTGGCAAGCCTAAAGTGCAATTACTGCTGTAGCACGCTGCTGCTGTTCCAGCTACACCTATACGTTTTGTACAGACATGTATTTTTCCCCTTCCTCACAAATAATAGCTGATACCGCTGACTTTATCCTCTACTTGCCTTGTAGTTAAGTTCAGTAGGTGCATATTATACTGATTCTAAGTAGATTAACACTTCTGGGGTTCAAATTGTTCATACTGATAATGCAAGTAAATAATATGTTAATGAGGGCATACATTCTATTAAATTATACTTAACACTCCACATTTTTTAGCTGAGTTAAACAGACCAATTAAAATCCTTACAACTAAAATATAAAAACAAGTTAAAGAATGCAAATACATTTAGATTTTAAAGAAGATGCTCTGTGTATTTTCTTCATGCTCTTTAGTTATTTCTGAGGCGAGGTCCATGAGCACAGGGAATGGAAAGAGTAGCAGCTCAGTCCCACACAGTGGGCCAGCCCTGAGCATTACCTGACAACATGGCAGTGATGGAGAGGACCTCGTTCGAACAGTTGAATTCACAGCTGGCGATGACCATCTTGGCCAACTGGGGGTCCAGGGGGAACTCTGCCATCATGGAGCCCAGCTCCGTCAGGTCACCGTCGTCATTGAGCGCCGCCAGGTAGTTCAGCAACTCCAGGGCTCGCATCAGGGTCTCTGGGGCTGCAGGAGACAGAATGGGATAGATGGGCCATTAAAACGTTCCAAGCCCATGGGGCGCACACACACACACACACATACATACAGACACACACACACAGATGACAGAGATAACACCATTTGCTACATTGTCATTCTTTGATCAAAGCAACACTTGAGAAGGACATTGTGGAGCTCTTTCACACACATGTATGCCAAGTTTGATCAATTCTCTGTTGTTACATGTTCATGCTTGTGCAACTTCACTTTCAACACTAAACAATAAGTGGGTCTACTTTAGCATTAAACATTAGGGGGCTAAAGCTAAAATGTTAAAGTAGTTTTTCTGGGCATTTAAAAATTATGTTTACTTATTTATAAAAATGATTAACGTTGCTAAACATGCATAACGTTCAAAATCATGGAAAAACTATCACTGCAAAAATTAAAATAAAATGATAATAATAACAATGTGGGATTTATTTTAGCCTAAAGCTTTGAGGGAAACAATCAGTATCATGTGGTTCAGTAGTGTTTGGCTGGGCATAATCCTGCTTTTTGTAACATAATCTAGATTAATTTTATGGTTCCATAATGAGGAATATCTGCAACCTGATCAACCTTATATAACAGCTCCAACACTAACACAGTGTCAGATTGGGAGTATTTCAAGAAAGAGAAAGCGAAAGAGAAAAGCTGATAAAACAATAGAGCTGCAACACCTGCTCTACTCGGACCTTTAATGGAAGACAAATGTGAGTTAAGAAAAGACATAGACACTCAAACAAAAGGGTGGTGGGGATGATGGGGGGGCAGGGATGGTGGCAGGGAGCATGAGGAGAATCAAAATTAGAAGTCTCTTGGTATGTGATGGCTGGAGTTACGCTAGACAGCAACTTAGCGGAGGAGTAATCATGGCAGAGCTCATTTTTCATCCTCCGCTCGGGCAATCCTAAACAACTAATGCAATTACAGGGGAACTTTCTACTTAATGCTTCAACACAAAAGGCTTCCACCGTTTGGTTAAAAGATTTTTCCTCCAGATGCAATTATTGACCTTTGGCTCCCGAGAGCTGAAGCCTAATGACCAGTTGCATGTTAACTGAAAATTAGCTTCAAGCGCCGGCTGCCGTGCTCACTTTCATTTCTCTCAAGTGCTCCTCCAAAAAAAAATTCAATTTCAGACAGCAGGGAGGCATTTTTTTATGATTAACAAATATTGATTTGGGGCATCAAAGCTACTTTTTTTTTTTTTTTTTTTTTTAAACAAAAAGTAAGTGCCGACCTGGATTGCTTACCACACCGACGGCTCGTGTGGGGCTGAACAAAAGGTGAAAATCTGATTTCCAGAGTACTGCTAGCATGATGAACCAGTGTGGAAATTCAATCTATACACAACGCAGCTCATCAGAAAGTAAGTATTGACTGCCTCAACACACGAGAATCCGATATATTAACCAAGGGCCAAATCAATGAGACGAAAGGCTAAAGGTACATTAAACGGCATTGGCTCTGAAAGGTACTTCTTTGAAAATGTCACGAGGCAAATGAATCCCACCCAGCCAAGACTGTGTGTAAATCGCTACTGATTTCTTTTGGAGTTTCCATTTGGTTGGCTGGCTCACACTGTCGCTCCTGTGTTGTAGTGAGCGAGGAAGAAGGTGAGGGTGGGGGGAGGGGGGTGGGTGAACTGGATTATTTAGGGGGGAGGCATTCCACAGTAAAAAAGGGAGAAATCAAGGTTTCTGTTAACATTATGGACAAGCTTAAATGGAAAGAAAGACGCTGGTGCTAAAGTATTTTTCTTTAATTTCATCAGAGTTAACACAGTTGCTTTATTGCTAAGAGTTTAACTGTGAAACACATTTAGGATTTAAAAAAAAAAAACCCTGATTAACAAAGCAGTTCCAACTAAACTTAACCTAAAATATAAGTCGTCGTCTTCCATTTCTTGACTCCATCACACATCATTGACCTGTTCATTCACACTGAGGTGCGCCTTTGACACGGCGTATCAAAATTGATCCGCTGTAACTAGATATTATAAAGCACCTGTCCGGGAACTCGCACAGACTCAAAGACTTCATTCATTTCACTGAACTAGCTCCAGCTTCCAATGTGCTCAGGCGCTAGTTAGGAGGCCCTCTGTCCGCCACCGGTGGATCGAATAAATAAAAAAGGGTAATCCTCCCCCTATCCCTTCGCCCCACTGTTCCCAGTTAGCCTCGGCGGCCGAGGCCAATCCGATATGTTGACGCTTACCCCTCGCGTTTTGTGAGAAACCTGGGGATGGTGGTGGAGGTCAGTCGCGTTTCACTGGAGGAATATAAAGAGAAGGCAATAGCCAAGGTGATAGCGCCACTATTGATGTAACCAATTTCATTCTCAAAATGGCGTTTGCCACAGTGGACGGGGAGAGATGGGTTTAATCTCAGAGGTGAGATGAAAACTATATTATGGTGAGAAAAAGAGAAGGGAGGGGGGGAATGGGGGAGGTTAAGGATGGGAAAAAGGAGGGGTGGTCTCCTTGGGAAGATGTAGGAACATACGCTCTCATGGAGAACGCCATAAGTTGGCACCTCAATGAGATGAGGCCTTTTTTTGGAGGGAAAACTCAGCATGATTCAGATGTATAAGAAACTGAACACATAACTGTCTTTACCCACTTCAACAGAAATATTCTTAACTTAAAGTACACTCCTCATAAAAACTGCTAACTGTGTAGACCATGCCTGTCAGAGCACTTATCCTCAAATCTCCAAACATTCAGTCTGCAGTATTTGATTGTGCCCAGATCATTTTATCTTTTCTTTGCCACCTCTACCCCCCCCTTGAGCTCGAGTGACACAGCCAACCCAGATTTTATATTGTACATTAAAACAACCACAGTTCATCTAAATGTTTGCAGATTTGTTGTTTGAAGATTCATGGTTATAGGATGTAATGCAAAGCAAAACAATGTGAAGAACAATGAAATTCCTCTTTAAATACTTTCAAAATAATGTACATTTTGCACACTAACCTGGTGGGTCCATGAAGTCAAAGTGCACCAGGTCATCAATACCCAGCTTCTTCAGCTGCAGCACCACTGAGCCCAGATTAGACCTCAGGATCTCTGGATATGTGTTGTCCTGTGTTAGAAAAAAAAAAAAAAAAAAAAAAAAGGTACCCAAGGAGGGACCCAAGGAACAATTCAAAATGAATTAGTCAGGGTGCTTTTTATCTCCTCATGCATCGCTCATATGTCAACGTGAACAGAGACCGTGAGTCTAGGGCATTTGAAGGGCTATTTAACTTGTTTAAAAAATTCCCTTTGCCACTCAGCGTGACGTGAAAGAATTAGCCTGTTAAAATGGAGAACTGGGCCTCTGCAGGTTCATCTGTCACAAGGTGGCTCTGTCGTTAGCACAGGTTATGAAGAAGGGTGGAGGCAGTGTGGTTTCGCACTGAGCTCTTGAAATTATAATTCAAATGAACAGAAAAGTATGTAGTACTAGCAAACATTGCATAATTCAGTCAAAAGGCTTCTCTGGGGAGAAATGCACAGTGCCTGTGGCATTGAAGAAAAAGTGTTGTCAGTCTTGCTCTATAATCCAATTCAAATTTTATTCCTTATCATTTTTAATATTCGAATAAATTAAGCTCATTATTAATATTAACTATACATTGTTTCATAGCTACTAAACTGCACTGAATCATAAATAAACCCACGTTGGTAAGCGCTTGTTAACATCAATACATGACGTGTTATTTGGGTCATGATGCACTGTAAGCCCAGATGATAGCATGAGTAGGAGCTCTGTGTTCAAGCTCCATACTGCAGCTCTGCACTGATCACTCAGCATTCTGTTTAATTTGACAGTTTTTACTGGACGGAAATCCAAAAACTGTCCATACATGGCTTCTTACATGGACAGGAGTGGTGATCACAGTGGGTGAATCACTTTCTGCCTTTTCTGATATTACTGACTTTAAGTTAATCCTTGAGATTGTGACACAGACAGACTCAAAAAGTGTTCATGTTTCGACTAGTACAGCCCTGAAGAATGTACATGAGAATCAGCTGTTTTCACAACTTGTGCAATTCCTGATTGTGGTTTTCTTACCTGCATTTCTGTCTTGTAAGCTTTCTCGGTGTAAAGGCGGAAACATTTCCCCGGGCGTGTCCGTCCGGCGCGACCTGCCCTCTGCTGGGCTGAGGCTTTGCTGATGGCCGTCACCAAAAGCGATTCCACTCTGATACGAGGGTTATACACCTGAGAGGAAGAGGGAAAAGAAGAATCAGAGCTTAGACTAACGCTAAATCTAGCTTTTTGTGGAGGGTTAAAAAAAAAAGTAGTTGACACACATATTGCAGAATACACTACATATACACAGTAGCTAACAAAAAAAAAAATTATACTAACACATACACAAAATCCATCATAGTGCACATATAATCTCTTCATGCGCCATGTGTATGACTTGGCTCCGGGCTGGTGAAATGTCAGAGGAATAAATAACTGGCTTTTCCATCTTTGCCGCTGTCAGGTGTGCACTGCTGTGTTTATCTGGGGATTCTCAGGCAACAGAGGCAGATGATCGGAGCAGATAAAGAGTAGTGGGAGAAGGCAGAGGGTGTGTGTGTGTGTGTGTGTGTGTGTGTGTGTGTGTGTGTGTGTGTTTGACAGAGAAGCTAACCTTTTGCTTGGCAAATCCCGGATCAATTACAAACACCACGCCGTCGATGGTCAGGGACGTCTCTGCGATGTTTGTTGACACGACGACCTGTGGAAATGAGACCAGCTATGTTATGAAATGATCTACATGGGGGGTGTCTGGAAGGAATGACAAAACTCTACTGTTAAGCCAAACATCAAAATATTTGAAGCGTATTACATGTATCATCATTTATTCGGAAGTTACATTCCCACATTCTCAAATACAGACTCAACAATTTTAGGAATAAAGGTAAATTCTTCTAGGGAAACAGTAACACACCGAAGTACAGGACTAAATTTGGACTGTCACACTGAAGTGCCTTGAAGAATCATAATGTGACACTTTCACCTAAACAAACAGAACTTTGTGGAGCGGTTCAGAAATCAGTTAGAAAGAGAGTCAAACAGGTGCAGACCTCAGCTTTTCTCATACTTGAAAGATGTGAGCAGGTTGACTGAAGAAGAAATGTCACTGTGGTGAACTGTACACAAGCAGTCTGATGTGACCCAACAGGAGAGTGCCATAACATTTTCTGCAATCATGTTCAATGTGCTATCAACTGCATTTGTGCTGGGAGCTGGTTTGGTGCTCAATGTCCAATCCAAATGCATTTCCCTCTGGCTTTTTTCTGTTATGTATTTGTTGTGTGTGCGTGCGTGGGTGAATGACTGCGTGAGTCTGTGAGGTTGGGGGTCTGCCTGACTGTCCTCAGCCCGCTGTTGGTTTTGTTAAGATGTCAGCTTCCCTCTTTTGGACATCTCTTCCCACAGCTTTTCAAAATCACAGAAAATAGTTGATGTAATAGTTCCTCTCAGGTGGCCTGCTTTTTAAGACATTGAGAGTGAGCGAGCGAGCACCCCCCCTCCCAAAAAATATAAAGGCTGCTGTAGATCTCTCGTGTGAACCCGAGCCAATGCCTCGAAAATTTGGAGCGCTGCAGATATGCCGACTGTGCATGGCTCATTGTCTGTGATTGGCTCTTGCTGTGTGCTACGCAATGCTGCCTCTTATAAAGCTGTGCTTCAAACGTCAGAGACAAGAGGCCCTGCTAATGTTTGCAGCAATTTTGGTTTGACACATTTTGAAAGTTATAGGACACTGATAACACAGTAAGCTGATTATGGTTCAGAAATTTAACAGTATACATCTAATACTTGGTGTTGCAGGAGGTTGGTATGGCAGCAATTTCTAGCATCAGGGCAGTCATTATTGTTAACCGTCTTTATGAAAAGGTGGAAGAACAGGAACAGTAGCAGAAAAACAACCAAAATGAGAAGCTATTTGGATTTTCAAAATAAGGCAAGTGGGGAAACTGTGAACACGCACCATCTCAGTCTCAGATCTTTTTCTATCACAATTATCCCCTATAGCAAGGCCGTCTATGAGAAATGACAGCTGAATCAGAAAGAAAAAAAAAATAATTCAAATGAGTCACATCACCCTATGGCTGTCTTGCTGTCAGCGTATACACAAAGAGGGGGAGGAAGGCAGGGGGAGGAGAAGAAGAAAGATTTGCAGCTGCTCGCACGCGAACCCTGACTGCCACTAGGGTGAGTTCTCCTTATATAACAATGGAAGCCGACTGGCCGGAGAAACCCTTTCCATTCATCACAGTACTTCAGACTGCGACTGGTCTGGCAGTTGCCAGCAGAGTGGGCCCGCTCCGCTGGCAGCTGCCGCTCCAATGTCATAGCTTAATATACAAGTGGGCGTTGGGGAGAAAAAATGCCTCTCTACACTTTCTTTTACTTGCTCACTTGCTCGACATCTACTAAGATAGGAACACGCTGTGGGCTGACCTAAGCAGTCGTTTTGGTGGTAGCGGTCTGCTTTCTTGGTAGTCTTCATGACAAAATGCCAAGCACAAAACCAAACAGTTCTCTGTAGTCTTTGCTGATACAGGTCCAAAGAACCAATTTTGCACACTTGACACACTTCCTTTGTAGCTGTGCCTCTTCAGCTGTCTTCAAGCTGTGAGCCTCAGAGACTTTTAAATCCCACCTTTTAAGCGAGGATTTCTCTCCAGCCTGAGAATGCCTGACTGCTGAGTTATTAATGCCAGGGAGGGCCTTTTTCCCCCTCATTCAGCCCTTGACCTCGGGTAATTCACCTGTCGAAAGACACGTTCCCCATATGAAGTATCTGGCAAACGGTTGGGTTGTTATTCATGTATTTCTTGGATGAATTGCTGGGTAGATCTGATTGGCATTAGTGCACCATAACAAATGTGAGTTGCTTAATGTTGATAGACAAATGAAAATGGTAAATAACAGCCTGCCTCGTGGTGTTATATGAAGGTTTAGGTTCAGAGGTATCCTAATTAAATGTAACATGTGGTTGTTTTTAAGGGCTCTGCATTAGTTTCAACTGCTCCCTGCTTTGCTTTGAGGATGCATTCTTCAGACTAACTTTTTACTAAATCTTTTCTTCCAGGTACTATCCGGGGGTTGCTGGCAGTGCTGTCAACCATGCTGTAACAACAGCAACCACCATTCACTAGTGAATCTGTAACAAACAGGAGAACCACTGCTGTAAAAAAGGAAGAACCGCGGAGGCTGCTAAGAGACAGCTGGAGGCAGTCTTTAGAAACAAAAAAGGTGTTTTGGGGTTTTTTTTTTAAAGATGAAAAAATGATTAATTCAAAAATAAAGATCACAGTTGGAGAAAAATGAAAAACTATAAAATGTTCTGACAGAGCGGACATCTGCTTGGGCCACTGATCATCTTGTACCTGCCCCTGCTGTGCCCTTCAATCTCTGCAGGTGTATTATTTATATCTTTTCAAAACCTCTTCTTACACTATTATCAGTCTCACAATCACTTGCTTAAATCTCCTACCAAACAGCACATAAAATGACTTAGTCTGTCCAGCTTTTGCCTTTTTAATGGCGCATGTCAGAAACATCCTGGGCTGTAAAATAGAGTGAAAATGCATGAAAGAACATAGTAGCAAAGACTCACAAGGTTCCTAAAAGTTTAGTTTATGGGGAGCCCCAGGTTACAGGTAGTTAAGTTCCTGCAGTGGAAAAGGGCTGTGAGTGTCCCCAAGCTACAGAGGAATCATATCTTTGTGAAACTGATTAACCACACTGTGGCAGTTTGAAATTAAAGAGCCTGACCAAAAAAAAAAAAGAAGAAAAAAAAAGGACAGACTGGCCTATCGGACACTGTCTCATGACAGACACTATATGCCAGCGACCAGCCTCCCGGCGAGGAATGAAAAGCATGGAGTGCTTCAAAGTCTGGTTAAAAAATGGACTAGGTGAGGTTGCCACTGTCCTGCGTGTTGGGACACAGTCGGAGCTCCAGCAGATGCCACACATGACACCCTCTCACATTTCATGATCATATGGGTGGCCTCATTGACTTCATTGATTCTGAAGGATTATCCAGGCTAGGGCCATTACACTGAATGCAGGCTGGCTCCTTCCAGTCTGTTGCTGCACTGGATAATCCTGGCTTCTTCATCAGTAATATCATTAGAGCATCATCTCTGCATGTTATTTCTGGGTTATTACCTGCAGAAGAGCAAGTACTATGGCTAACGCGAGCCATCTTTCACATTCCCTGCTGGGGAACAGAGCCTTGTTGACAAATAAAGCCTTCCTCTGACTGGGGAAAAAGGAGAACGTGCCTTCGACAGCATTGACGCGTCCGCGTTCAAAGCTCATTGAAATGGATATGAGGCAGAATCACGAGTGACATTTGAGGGAATATTCCAAACGTGACAAAGCTAAAAACAAACCGAAGACTCATCGCAGCACATTTATTGAGACAATCTTCGACACGCTGGAAAGCAAAGTGAGATTATAGTCTTTGTTTGTAATTAGTCAATTGCTGCCTTGGCTCTAAATGATTAAACTGTTCAAAAAAAAAGAAGAAGAAAAAAAAAAGGAAGATCAGTGGCTTTCCTCAAGAAACAGATAAATGACGAGCTAGTGCTTTATGTTAATTGAGGGGTTCTTAATGCAGTCGTTAGCATGCGTGGCGGCAAACGTGTCGAACCTTAATTCTTTTTCACTACTTCCTCTTGGGCTGGCTTGGGTGACATCTCTGCATTTTTCACTTAATGAAGCTCTCAGTCATGGAGGAGAAGCACATTTTACTTCGAGCACGGCAACTTTCGAGACCACCTTGACCAATTCAACGAGCTCCTGACAAATTGATCTCAAGGTAAAAATAGGGGGGCATCAGTTGCGTCGGGGGTTGCGGGGGTCGCAATTTGAGCACAGCACTCGCTTTATTTCCTGAGTTCGCTTAATGATGGGAATCAGGTAGAAGCTGCTTAATGATACTCACCTGCAGCACCGCTGCTATCCAAGAAGCTCAATCACACTTGAAAATCACTGCTTTCCTCCTAGATCTATCACATCAAACCTATGTATGTAACCAAGTAATATTCATACTAGTCCCTGTGTAACAGTGCTCCTGATTCATGTCAACATCCCTCTGAACAGAGGCAAACACTAAGAATATTTGAACTTTTAAAAAAAGATCTTATCCATCACTGGGTAATCAAACTGCTGAAAATGTTGAGCCTGTTAAGCCTGCGCAACACACACACACACACACACACACACACACACACACACACACAAAGCCTGAAGAGATGAAACTACACAAACTCAAGGAAGTAAAAGGGAAAGAGGGCTAGAGTCAAATGTTTGATCCAAACTTTGTAAAGGAAATCCCCAGCATGTGCCGCACTGGAAATCTAAACTTGAAGACAGACTTGATCCCTATTTTAAGGCGTGTCAAATGATACTTTTGCGTTTTGAAAGCCTTGCAATGTGTTTAACTTCGACAGCCCATAAATATTTTCGCTGCTCGTATGTCAGCCTGATCGGCCTCAATTAGAGGGGTTGTAGCGATGACTCATTCATCAACACTGTCCCCTATCAGATGCCGCGGGTGAATGTTTGCTCATTCGCTGGCAGTGGTGACATTCTGATGTTCTGTCAGATCGCTGGCCAACAGCGGGGCAGCGCTGGTGATGCTGCTACTCTGGTGATTGGCCCATCTGAATAGAAAGAGTCAGACAAAAACGAGAGAGGAACTGTCTAGTGTGTGCATCAATGAGAGGATCATCCATTCCGCTGAGATTAAAGTGATTGAAGAAGTCCTGTTTTTTGGTGCACCTTTTCACGTGGTTTCAGACAGCAGAGGCCTCCTGTCTGAGCAGCAGCGGCGCCTGTGCAAATGTAGTGGAAAGATAAAAATGACTGAGAATAAAGTACTTTCCTCAGGCTCAGAGGGCGTGAGTAATACCCCAGTTATAATTTAGAGCAGAGAATCGCATGCTGACAAAAGCAGCATATGTTGTGTGAGTCAGTTCTGCGCTAAAGCTGAGGAAAGGAGGGGGAAAAAAATAAAATAAAAAGTTTCTCAGTCCCTACCTTCCAGCTTTCTTCCTTTACCCACCTTATTCCCCCATCTGTCCTTTCTGAATCAACTCCACTCAATTTCTCGTTCCGCTCGCCCTCTCTTTCAAACTACCCGCTTCAACCTCCCCCTCTGAGTATGTTTTTATAGCGGCGAGGCACTTATACCTTCCTTCCAATGGCGCCATTTGGTTTATTAGGTGGGGGCGGCTCAAAGATCCTCTGCTGCTGTTGCGGGGGCAGCGTCGAGTACAGTGGGATGATTTTGATGTCACCGACTTCAGGCCCCAGGTCGTCCACCTCCCTCTTGATTCGCTTGCAGGCTTCGTCGATTTCCTGAAAGATGGAGGCACAACAATTAACCTGGGCGTCACTTGTGTGTGTGTGTGTGTGTGTGTGAGTGTGAAAACGGCAAAGAATCTAACAGGTTCTGAACAACACCTGGATAAACAATGGCGGCGTATCTGGGTGATAGGGAAGGCGAGGGGAGGAGGCCGGGGAAACCGTGGTTCCCTGCTACAGTACATTTGTTCTCACTATCGCTCCATCTGACGGAGGAAATTAAACCTGGACTGCAGTATGCTTTGCTGAGCTCCCTGTGGCTCTGTTGTCAAATGCAGCAATCATGGAAAACATGGACGCGCACGCTCTAAAGGCACACACACAGACACACACACACACACACACACACACAGAGGCAGACAGACTCAAACAGGGTTCATTATTCCACAGTGCAGCATTGTAGAGGGGAATGTGAGATGAGACTGCAGCACTGATGCATAACCAGCGGCAAATCATGGCAGATCAGTTTAGTGAAGCTGAACGTTCTAGAGCCGGTGGGCTGGCAGACAGACAGAGGACCTGAGTAGCGCCAGGAATAAAAAAAATAATAAAATAAGCATGATAGTGAGCACCAGGCTAGGGCCCGCTCTCAAAGGGCCTATATTAAATCTACATATTCCACAGGCATTCCCCCCGCTTAGCTAATTAACATAGACTTGATTTATTTCACCCTCTTCTACACACACACACACACACACACACACACACACACACACACACACACACAATTAAACTGCTCATACTTGTGTTTTACACTGTTGCTGGTACAGCCACAGACAACAGAACCGGCTACTACAGCTATAGTAACTCCCACTGTTAAGAACCGTTTTCTTTGTTTTCCTAACAACATATCATTTTATTCTCATGAAGCAGCGGTTACTTTATGTGTCACGTTACAGCCTGTACTGTTGCACCACCTGCAGGCCCATGGCAGCAATGCAGCGACTTTTACAAAAGGGGGGTGGGGAGGGTGGTGTCACAAGGTTGCTCATGCACAAGCTCGCTGATTCCAAACAAGTGATTTTACTGGTGGTTGTGGACAGATAAAGCGTTACATCAACGCTCTTTATGCATACTTTTCATTATTTAGTGGGCCAAACAAAACAGCTTGTAAATGTCTCATAGTTTCGTTTCCTCTTCTAAAAAAATAAATAAATAAATAAAAATACAGTGCTTAAATCATCTGAAGCATGACTGACTTAATTTATACTGCTGTGTCAAGCCAGTGATACTTGCCTTGACATGAGAAAGTACCACGGTGATGTTTCCTGTTTCTCCTTCTGGACTGCAAGTGTGTTATTAGCCCTGTTTGTCCCCTTGTTGGTTGCATTAAGTCAAACCCCGCTGATGGCCATGTGCCTCTTAATCAACACACTGACAAGTGGAAAACGGTAAATCTGAATGGATTGGTAAAATTAGCCTGGGTATTAATAGCCTATCAAGCCTCTGGATGCAGCAGCTGCCATCGAGGAAAAAAATGGACCTCTTTGCCAAAGCGCTGGAAGCAAGCTGGCTGTCTGTCCCTTAGGGATATGAAGACAGAGTGTGTATGTGGGTGTGTACACAGACACACACACACACACACACACACACACACACACACACAGACGCACACACACAGGGGCATTTGGCCAGTGTTGGGAACCTGTCCACCAGTTCTCCCTGCGACCCCAGAAGCAACAATCTACAGCCAAGCTAATAACCAACACATTTAGGCACTCCTCTTGACTTGCAAACACCCCCCCATTTCCTCCTCCAATCCCCATGTTTTGATGTTAGCAGCTGAGGGGGAAGCTTAAATATTAGGACTTATCTTTGCTCAACAGCTGTGATAAGTTTCGACTTTCTTGTTTGGAGTTGGTGCTTCGGTTCTATTTGTTTGTTGAAGCTGAATATCTCACAGGAAAAAAAAAAAAACTCTGTAAGAAGGAGGAAGAGAGTCCTGTGCATTTTGCTTTCGTCTCTTATAAATTAAACGTCAGATAAAAAGGAGTCTATAGTGTTGCCATGGATTTGCCTCCCAATCATTAGTCTACATCAAAGTTGCTGGGAGACTGAAGAGGTTAAGAAGCGCTCGAGGGGTGTGCTGCAGCACCCTTTGAACACCCATCTCTGCCAGACCTACCACACATTAACTTCTTTAACCCAATTAGGAGGGGGTGATAATAAACTCACCGATGGAGTGTTCTCAGTAATGCCTTAGCTTGACACAGTGTGAGGAGGATGGAGGTGAGTGGGTGGGTGGGTGGGTGGGTGGGGGGGTATGGGTGCAATTAGATGTAATCAACAAATTACGACTAAACTGCAGAAAATGTTTAAACACACTTCACCAGACTTTGACACATTCAAAATAAAAAGGAGCAGCTATCGTGTTTCTGGTCATCTGAGCAGGCGGGATACCACTAAATCTAAAATCAATTACCGAGCCCTCAAAGGAAGCTACTTCAAACACCGTGCCCTCCGTGACTTGGTAACAAGCTGCATATTGATCCCGCTTTGGCAAATGAGATCTGACATAGGTGTACTGCAACAGTCAGCTGATGTTGAGTGACAAATCATTACTGCTAATAAACCCATCGCAACAAGGGATAGAGGCCAGAAAAATCACAAGGTGAGATTCTTTTTGTAGATTCCTTCTCGAGATCAAAGAACTGTACTGTGACACTAAAGTGTAAATGTTGAGATAAAGTCTAACGTGTCATTTAAATCCTCGGAGCAATTTGTTCCTTGTTCACACTGGTTACGTTCTCCTTTTCGACCACAAGTAATCACATGGTCTCCAAAAGCGTTTTGTCGGATTGGTGAGAGAATAATCATAGCAGCACAGGCGCTGTTGGCTCTGACAGGCTTCTCCTGTCCAATGATCAGGAGATTGAAACATTTGTTGGTGCTTTTTTTTGTGTGTATGTGTGTATGTGTGTGTGTGTGTGTGTGTGTGTGTGTCCACCCAGCTGTGACCAAATTCATCATTTTGGGCATGAACCCTGCCCTCCATTACACATCAGTGGACAACATTTGCAGGGAGGGAAAAAAATAATAAATGACTTAATTTCAGAGATCCGTGGGAAGGGCAGAATCTGGGTCACTCCTTGCTGTCCACCCCCCCACCCCCCACCCTCCTCCCTCCTCCTCCTCCCTCTCCTCGCTGCACAAATCCTGGTGGTTCCCAAACAGGCGCAGTCACGTGCATTAACATCTTTTATTAACTATCTGAATTATGCAATTATTAATCATTTCCTGTGCAGACGTGCATGTGTTCATGTGACAGCGTGTGTAACTTTTAACTTTGGGACGTGTATAAAATATTTGCTTGGGTTTAAAATCTTAATTGTACATAAATAATATTCAACATGTATTTATTGAACGATTGGTTGATAAACAGAAAACCCAGACAGCTATGATAATTACTTTTTTGATTAATTAATTTTACTCTTTTGATTCACAATGTCCAGAATTGATTACCTTCAAATCTTGACTCACTTACATAAGATAACTACTAATTTTGTATAAAAGGTCTTCTCAGTTCATCCTGGGTATTTTTAGTCCAACATTCGCAACAGTTGATCACTAACAAGAGCTTCTACATAATTTGTTTTAAAAATGATGACTATCTAATACAGCAGCACATGGACCGTCAGTACCTGCCATTTTGACTTAGTCAGAAGGATCTACTTTAATGATCAGCGTGAGCACAGACGGCAGAAACTGAAAGTCTGCTCTTTAATTCATATGCGCCGTTCGCATTTGTGTTGACAAGAGATCAGTCTGATACCTACAGACAGCTGCTAGTTAGCGTTAGCTACTCAGCCGGTAAAGACAGAGTGAACACAGTAGAATCTGCATGCTGTTCAGTTGACTCCACATCTTTTAGTCAGAGGTGATATCTTGTTAATTAAACACAAACAAAGCTTAGATCAGCGTGCACAGGTTTTTTTGAAAGTCTATTTCTCCCGTAGATGTGATCTCTAGATCCAATACAAAATTCAGCTAAATCATTAGTCAGCTAACCATTATGAATTATGACAGTCCTGTAAACTGAAACGTAAGGCTGGGTAATCAAATGGCCTCAATAATAATAATAATAATAAAAATCTTCCACAATGATGATGAATCTAAAACCGCAACCTATGGCTGTGGTTGCAACAGTTGCAAAAAAAAACCAAAAACCCCATCATTAAAAACCTAGGAAGTTATACCTCTTGTCCGGTGAGAAAGAGCAGAACGTCCCCTTCATCTCCCTCACACATGTGGATCTGGATCACAGTGCGGATGGCGGCCTCGAGGTAGTCACGCTCCGGTTCGGGCGTGTAGAAAATCTCCACGGGGTGTGTGCGTCCAGGGATAGTCAGCAATGGGCAGCTGTCAAAGTACACCTGGAACTTACCGGCATCGAGCGTGGCGCTCATGACAATGACCTGAATAGAGAGAGATTAAAAAGGAGTATGTAACGGGCAATATATTCAAAGAATAGGTGACGGGAAAGATAATGATAAAAGGCTAAGCAACAGACTGTAAATGACTGCAGTGATTATGTCTAGGCAAATTATTGGACAACAATATAATTAGCATCATGATGTCTATATATTGACTTATCGTATGATATATGGACATAATCTCTCCAATCCCACCCCCAGGCCCGCCTTGCTTTACTATGCTATTATCATTATATTAGTAGTCTTCAAATGACAATAATATCATTTATCGCGATAATTTCTGGGACAAGATATCGTCCAACAAAAGTGGTTATCGTGACAGGCTTAATTATGGGAGTGAACACTCAAGTGAAAAATGAGGTAACATTCCATATATGGCTTGATGATAATACAGGATATGGGTGATAAAGACACATACTAAGTGGATGGAAAATAATACAAAACGGAAAAAATATGAAGTGTGTTCAGAACTTGGCATTAGACTCCAAGTCACTGACCTACAAAGAGCCACGACAGTCCTCATTCCTGATGTTGGGAATACAGTGTTCTCTCCAGAGCCATTACATAGAGTGCATTAGGATTCTGATGGGAAACGCGTCTCCCATTTTTCCCCCCTCTCAAACATTTTCAAGGGCCAGCATCTCGGCATTTCGCTTTACGCTCTGCGAGGCATCATAATTGCTCTTAATCAAGGCAAATTAAACTTTCAAATTTGAGAAGGGATCGGGATGAAGGAGATAGAGGGGTTTGGGTGGATGATCATTCCCAATAACCTAGACCTCATTTAACAGTCCACCAACAACAATCTAACCTTTGATTCCACACTGACAAACAACTAGTCATTATCCATCTGCTTTATGAGAATGATGTCTGGCACAGTCTGGCTATAAATGTTCTGCCTGCCTCTACGCTCCACCCCCCCACCCCCTTTCCTAACCGACACGTTGCTGTGTTCTCCTGTGGTTGATAGGCTTAAATTGGGGCTGACTCTGGAAGCAATCTTTGTTAGCGCTGCGGCGCAGAATAGATGTGCATTTCTGAGCCTAACAGCAACATTTCTCTTTCCTCAGCAGATACACAGCTGTCAAACATGGGGACACTGTCAGGAAAAATGTGACTGAAGGGAGGAGTGACAGAAGAGGGACATAAACACTGGCTGTCACTAAGCTTAACCTGGAGGGTGGGGAGTAATATTTAGGGCTTTAACAATGTTTTGTTGGCACTAACTGGGACATATCTGTGGAGACAAATCAGACCACTAGAATACTTTCAATAGTGAACCCAGTAGTAAAACTAAATAAAACTGGAGGTAGACGCCAATTAACCAGAAGAAGTAGCTAGTTGCATTAAGATTTCAGGACTTACTTTACATTTAAATGACTAGGATAATTAAGTGGACTGTTTATACCTTGAGGTCAGGCCTCTGGCGGACCACCTCCTTGAGGACACCCATGAGGATGTCTGTGGCTAATGTGCGTTCGTGGGCCTCATCCAAGATGATGACACCGTAGCGCTCCAGCAGGGGATCGTTCATGGCCTCCCGCAGCAACATTCCATCTGTCATGTACCTGGGCGAAAAGAGGAGCTGCAGGTTTTTATCACCATGTACACCACAATTATCTGAATAACACACTGCTTCAAATTAAAGCAATAACCCGCCCTCATTAGATTATTAAAGTGATAAGATAAGCTCCTACTCTTATCTACTCCTCTTGATACATGTGTGTGTTTTTTCCTATGAGCTGAGACATAGTCAGATTTTTAAACAGCCGTCTTACTTGAGCACAGTCTTGGCAGAGCTGCAGTCCTCAAACCTGATGGAGTAGCCCACCTCTTGGCCCAACATGACATCCATCTCGTCAGCCACCCTCTGGGCGACGCTCATGGCTGCCACCCTCCGGGGCTGGGTGCAGGCCACTGCCCTCTTTGGTCCCGGCATTGACCGCACCATTTCAACACACCACTGAGGGATCTGACAGACAAATGAGATGGTGTTAGAACTGAAGAGAGTGCTTCTAAAAAGTAGAATAAAAAAGGGGGAATAGTGTTTGACTGCAAAGTTCTTGAATCACTAGTTCTTATTTCCTACTGTAATATTTTATCCTCTCTCTCTCTGACGAGTTGGTTAATATCATTGAGCCATATGACATGACTCCTCTATTGTTAGCAGATTATTTATTTTATATTTTGCCACACCCTATTGCATTATAAACTTTGGTAAGAGATGTTTGGGCCCAATAAGTTCAATAAGATGATGCTAATATCTCTGTTCCTGTACTACTGCAATAAAACATGTTTTCCTCAAATAACTGCATAGCACTGCTTTGTGGAGATTGTTTATAGTTTCCCATGTCCTGCAAAGCTAACATGGTCACTTGGGAGCCCTTCACTTCCAGCTTAAAAACAAGAGGCAGCTTGCAAAGAGAAGCCTCGATTTAGAGCATCTTACTTCCACTATATTAAGCTTGAGGTTCAGATGACTGCCCTTAAGAGGTGATTCAAATCTTACCAGTCATTGAAATGTCAACCAATCAGAAGAGCAAAAATTACAGGTTTGGAAGAGGTAAACATTTCATAGACAGACTAAAAATATGTTTTTAGCACTTACAGGATCTGATGCTGATCATCACTTGTGCTCGGTAGAGCTGCGCAATTGTTTTATAATTATGATTTTAATTGATACTTCAGCTGCATTTGCATTAGTTGATGGAACAGTTTCCTTCCAGTGCTGATTGTATTGTTTGTTCTGTCTGCAAGACAAGAAGTGATTGGCATAAAGAAAGTTTGTTTTAAAATGTGTTTTCCCTGAAAACTGTGAGAAAAAAAATCTAAGTGCAAAGTGAGCAAACTGAGTGAGGCAGTGTGTACTTTCCTGCTATTTTTCTGGCTAAATACAATACTAAACACTCAAAATTTCAATAAACAGTAAATAATTAAACTTTTAAAAGCATCACTGACTACTTTTCCTTACTACATCACCGCAGGTCCTTAAAAATCCATAGATGTACTGCAGCACACACCCTCTCACAGATTTAGCCACTGTATTGGTGAACATGTTCTATATCTTTCAGAGTTGGTGCATGTTGTTTTTTTTTAGCATCATCAAGGCAGAAAGCACTGACAAAATTCCCCCCTATTAATTTAACAAGCTATGTTTGGAAGATATTTTGTATTCCCCTTAGGAGGAGGCCAAGGCTCAATCAGTGATTTACTCTAATCTAATCTCTCCAACATGTTTTTAAAAACAGACAACCCTGGTCTTTAAAGAACTTAAAATAACCTTAACAACTACAGATTTTGCAACTCTAGAGACAAACTGTTTAAAATGCATCATCTGGTCATTGCACCATGTTTTCTGTGTTACTATTATTATACCAATTTATTGGAGATTTGCTATTTTTCATTTAAACCGACGCATATCAGTCAAGTCAGAGTAAAAGAAAAGTGATTTAAGAGGCAGCTGACAACTTAAGTGCATCTTAATGTGCTGGTATTACAGCAGTTCCCAAAATTCTGACTACCTGGGTGGTCTTTCCAGAGCCGGTCTCTCCTACCAGCACAAAGGACTGGTTACGCATCAAGATGTCAGTGAACCTCTCCCTGTACTCCCAGACAGGTAACTGCAGTCGCTTCTTGAGGATCTCATAGTAGCGTGGTGTGTGGGGCAGGTTGGTAAAGGGGTTGATCTGCTGTTGAAAGGGCATTTGCTTAAAGAAGCCTCCACTGCCTGCGATTGGGTTGTTGGGCACCCCGGAGGACTTCACCCTGTCACGGACACAATCCCTGTCCCGGTCACGGTCCCTCGACCGCTCATCACGCTCTCTGTCCCGGTCGCAGTCACGCCTGTAAGAGAAAGGTGCATGAGGCGCATTGCCGCTCAAACTATCCAATTTAGCTTCCTGCAGAGGCACAACATGACCTGAATATTGGAAAGGAACACGTCTAACAATATTAGCCTAGAAATTGTCACGTGAAACACAATCAAAGCATACATAAAAAGGGATGGAACATGGAACAAAATGTTGGGGCCCTGTCAAGTTCTTTACTCGCAAAATCACATGAAAAGGTTACTGTGCATTCTTATTCACGGTGGCAAAATGCACAGCCTAATCAAGTGTAGCATGCAAAGGTCATGAAGTACAGTAATTGTCTACAATGTAGATCAAGCAAAATGCTGTTTTTTTCTTTTCAATTGCAGAAAGACATATTTAATGCCTTCAGGCCACAATGTAAGCCTTTAATATCCCCACATTGACTTTAAAGGGCCCTAGAGCTGGGTACTTAGCAGCCAACTACTGCAGTAAAACTGACTGCATGCCAGCCAAATGTACAAGATGGTGTGTACAGGGGGTTTATCTTGCTCATTTCAGGTGTAGTGCTGATACAAGAGTCATCTAGGGATAAATGAAGGCTAAAAAAAGACAATGTCACCTTGATCTAGCACAACTTAGTACTTATTTTGTGTTGTGACATCTATCCCATTGAAAGACCACTAACTTTGTCTTTAAAATTGATCATTAATACACCTATAACACATTATTAATATTCCTTATTAACATTTTAATATGAAAAAAACACATACATATGCATGTCTGTGAGTGATATATACTGAAAGAAGCTGACAACAGAGGTGATGCCAGGCAATTTCTCATTTGAAGAACATATGAACACCAAACAGCTTGTACAGGTGTATCTACATCTGTGGTATCTGTGTCCTTGTCTGTGGGGAGGCTGCAGTCTGCACACACCATCATCAGACATAGATGATGCTGATAGGCCCTATTGATTGTTTTTACATCAGTGAGACTGGATTTATAATAACCATACATGTAATGCTTGCAATAATGTGTTACTCCCGTGGGAATACGTGTTTGATGTAAGGTTAAAGCAAATGTCAAGAGCAGTGCAACGTGCAACTTATATATGTATGTCAGGTCCTCTAAATCAGCATCAACTGTAATACTTTCATATTTACATGTATAGGTTGGCTTTCACAGCAAAAGTAGATTGACACTGATTCTGGGCTGCTGTCTAGGATGAGGCATGGTTATGATGAGACCTGACCGGGCAGCTAGCATTAGCCCAGCTAATGATGTCTACTTTCCATATTTAACGTGACTTATAAAAGCCACATGCTGTAATGAGCAAGAGTCCATCACTGCATGTCGACTTTGTGTCACGAAAAGTACGAGACTGTTTAATTTCACCTTGTACCAGCTAACATGAACCAATAACGTTAGCTAAGTGCGACCCAACCAGGCCATTTTACAGGTAGGTTACATTAGCTGTTTGCTACGTTAACACCGACTACTTGCTGGAGGACTACTGCACAGACAGAAGCAACCCTATCATGCTTCTTGTCATTTTAATTAGAGAGCGATATATTATCGTTTATCATCCCTACAAATGCTAACTTAGCTCAACTTGGCCATAGTCAAAAGGCTAGTTAGTTAGCAGCAGGTCAACAACAGCCTCCAGCTATAAACTACCTCACATACCCATCAGAGGACTATTTTCTACCCGACAAATAAGCATCAGTGTGGCATGAACATATCGCTACCAGCATCCGTCCAAACAGCGACTCTTAAGGCTACATTATGCCCATGCAGATTCACCCCATAACCGTGAAACAACCGGGAAAAATGGCGACCGGAAGCTCTTACCTCATCATTATTATATCCTTAATAAAATGACTCGAAAGTCACTATTTATTTATTTTTTTTACTGCAAAACCAGGCGAGCACGTTGCATAGAAGAAGGATCCCGGCTTTACAGAGCTCTGCGCATGGTGTTGTCCGGGAAAGCGTGTCTCAGAGCATGCAGAGGGGATGCAGCAGCTCAGGGATGCGGGTGGAAGATGCGGGACAATCAGTGGGTTTTCAAGATCTCGCGAGACAAACAAAGAACCAGGTCTGTGGGAGCAAGCATAGACTGTATAGAAGAAGCAAGCCCAAAAGAAGCTCTAAAAAACCCCCAAAAAACAGGAAACCTTACTTAGCACTATTTAGGTAGATAGATAGATAGATAGATAGATAGATAGATAGATAGATAGATAGATAGATAGATAGATAGATTCCTCAGTAACATACAAATCTCTCTCTCACACACACACCTTAATAACAGGTATAGTGAAAAGAGACAGTAAGGAGGGGATGACATGCAGCAAAGGGTCTGGGTTGGAATTGATATTGGATTTTAATATTTGCTAATACATGCTGTGACAGCCGGAAGTGATATTTGAGAATTCATATGGCAGGTCTGTGTTACACCTGAACATACCTGCAGATATGTTGTTGTCACATGTGACTTGCTGCAAAAATGCATGTTTGTGCAAACAGAATAGTTATTTCAGAATAATCATTAAGTTTTTTTGCACTGCTTTGGTGCTTCAAGTTGTGAAAGCAACAAAGAAGATTTACTGAAGGGGCCCCACTGGGAGCCACCTCATAGGTCCATGGTGCTACAGGGTCCCTGCTGTGAGGAAATGCAATATATTAACACAGTTACATAATCAGCAACACATTCCTATGATTCTGTTGGTTAGTTGTTGGGTTGTTTTTTTTCTGCTGAAAATAAACATGACCCCAGTTGTAATGAGTTGAATCAAAAACTGCAATGCAAGCAAAAATAAACAATTTATCCTGATTCTTATGAACTGATTTCAGCAAACAACAGATCATATTTTCTTGAAAAAAATAAAAAATAATCTGAATATTATATTAAAGATTATGTTGTGTTAATAATTTCTCTTAGTAAAAGCTTCATTCACAGAGAGCACTTGTCGTTCGCAGATTTATTACAATATTCAGTAAATCATTTGCAAATGGATCTGGGAGCTTGTTTGGTTGAGAGATAGCTGGAATGAAGTCCAGCGATTATATTTGTACATACAGCCTCGCACGTCACAGAGCTTTCCATCAACCTCAAAGACCTTGCCCTTGGCATTTAATTAATACACAGTTGTCCTTTTGTTCATTCATAACTTTTATCAATGTTTCTTCCCTGGGGGGCTCCTTGCTCTGCGACTGTCTGCTGGGATGATAGATCTGACCACTTTCTCACACTTCCTCATCTGGTCTCATCTTCTATGTGACAATCTTGCCACTCTCTGACTGAAAACATCCAACAATCAGCACCTAATTGTAATTTCCCTCACACACAACAAATATGGCAAATGTTAACTTCTAAACACTCTTTAAAGCTGTTTGATCTGAAAGCTTGTTTCTCGCTGCCTCCGTTGGCTGTGTGCTGGCACATGGGATTTGACACTTATCAAACTGCTAAAATTCCTTTTCAATATCATCACTCAGCCCCACAAGCCAGCAGTGATCTAATACACCTACCTGTTGGTTTGAGGGGTTTTATTGGCTATTCATATGTGGGAATTGGACAAGCAACAGCTGAAAGTGACAAGAAAAGCAATCCTATTATACTGCAGTACTGAAATCATGTTTTTTTTAAAAACTCATCTGATGGCATTAACATGAAACCCTTATGTTTGTTTGTTTCATCAGAACAGTAGTTTACAGGCCTCTGTAGACATGAACAAACACTCCATCTAGTCTAAACTGTGCAACTAGGAGAAGTGGAGGAGCATGAACATTTTTGTCCAGGGCTCTGTTAGAAGAGCTTACAATCCTTCTTTCAACCTCTACAATTATGAAGTGATGAATAATCTGTCACTGAAGACAATCATTGCTGTTGACACAGGTAATTACACAGCCTGGACATTGCTAACAAGCTGCATAATGGCAAATGGCTCATTGCTTATAGCTGGGGGATTGATGGCAACGGTTAAAGACAAGTCAACGTTACAACAAAGTCATAATGCTCTAATATTCAAGGATAATTTAAAATACTGGGGATTTTCCACCTTTCTTTCTATGTCTGTTTCACGGGCTATTAAATAGCAGTCCAATTGTGTATGAAATAGCTCTGGCAAACATACTATATAGCTAGAGTGCTGGCTGTGAGAGAATGGATAATACTGGGGACTAATCGCTTAGATTACTACCATATAAAGAATGAAACTGAAACCTCCAGCTTTAAGAAACTAGGGACTAAATAGGTTAAAATATATTAATATTTAAAATTCACAAAGAATAGAAAATAAGAACTAGAACAGATGTTTTAACGCCCCTACCATTCTTTCTCTTCATGCTACATTGAAGGAGCGCGGAAAGCATTATTAAAATAACCACTCGTCTTTTTCCCATCTAAATTTGATGTAAGATTAGTCAAATGTTTTTCTTTGCCGGTCAGGCCATGTGTTTCCAAAGTATTCCCTATTTGTTGTAAGCATACACGCTTCCAGTGCAGTGTGCGAGCTCGTATAATGTGTTAATATTACATTAACAAGAAGTTTTAACAGGTCTCTTGGCTACCACTGAAATGTTATAAGGGTAAGACATTTCATAAAATTGGACATTGGAGAATTAAGTGTACATGGCACCGAGGCTGTTAAGAGTTCTGGGGAAATATTCTAATACTTTGCAAAACTTTCCAATGTGGAGCTGAGTGGATTTAAAAATCATTCCTTTCTGTAATTGCAATCCAGGGAACTGATCTGGGTTTTGATATAGCAAATTAAGCACATGTTCAATTTAAAGTATTTGCAAAGTCATCATAATAATCTACTATTTTCAGTATTATTGCACTGCTTTCTGTTATGTCAGTCACATTCAGCTTGGGAACAGTTGAACTGACAGGTCTTTTTTAAGCAGATCTACCCAGATGGTCAAGTACAGAGCATCATTCTAGAAATGGAGGAGAAGAGAGAGAGAGAGAGAGAGCCAAAGGAGTGGGAGTGCAGGCCAGAGCACTGCCTGGTGTGTTAATGGAGTGAACAGCTCATGGGAAAAATACAGTGGACTCCTGCAGGGAAGCTGCTGGCAAATAAACTGCAACCAAGGATGTTTTTTCCCCTCACTTGACCTGTTTTGTTAACTTCATATCAAATTTCTGTGTTGGTGGAGAGAACAAGAACATGCTGCATCATTTGAGAAGAAATGTTAAGCTGCAATGATATCAGCTCATAAGACTTTTGGATGAAATAACAAAATAGCTTACTTTTCTAAACATGTTTTCATTAACATCTACTTTGCCCATTTTTTTTTAATTTTTTTTTTTGCTTCACAACAGCCATGTAATATTTCATAATGAAGGCATTCTTATCTGGAAGAGATTAAAGAAAATATTCTTCCAAACAAAGTGAGGACAAATGCTTTGCCTTTCTGTAAAACACAACCCTTACTAGAATGATGACTTATAATAGGCTTTAATAACAAAATGCATGATCTGTAAAAAAGTTTAAGTTTGGTCGAACCCTGTGTCGCAGCTGCAGCCCCATCACTGATATCACATCACTAGGTCCTGTCGGCTCTTATCACACTGGCCCACCATCTCCTATCTTAATCGAGATCTGACTGTATGCCGTGACTATATGCTGACCCCTGGCGTGGCCTTTCTGCTTATCGGCTGTCCACAAACTCTCGCTCCTCCAACACCCTGCGACTTTGCACACCTTACTTTCCAGCAGGGCCTTGGGAGCCATGTTGCTGTTGTTGTTGTTGTTGTTGTTGTTGTTGCAGTCACTTTCAGTTTTGCCTCCAGGAAATTGGGAAACTAGACAGGTAGATCGCAGGTGACAGACAACGATAGGCAGTGCCAGCTGGACAGATCGTCATTTCTGTGATCAAGTCAAATTCTGTACTAATATGAGGGCAATATTATCACTTGAATTCAAGGACATGCAAGTTTGATGTTGCTTTAAAGTCAAGTTAAAAAAATCCAAAAACCAATTCTTAAAAAGCCTACTCTTGATTCAAGTATTTTAGTCAACTATAGTGGTATATCTAACCTTCCCTTTCAATCTAAGAACCATAAGAAAGCCAATCAGTTGTGTGAATTTCTACAATTATTGGTTTATTTAAGGACTTAGTCAGGATTTAGAGCCCATCATAGAACACAGACAGCACTGGTGAAAGTTACAAATGACCTCCAAACTGCATCGGACAAAGGACTTCTCTCTGTTCTCGTCTTGTTAGATCTTAGTGCTGCATTTTATACTATTGACCACCACATCCTATTACAGAGACTGGAACGTTTAATTGGCATCAAAGGAACTGCATTAGGCTGGTTTAAGTCCTATTTATCAGATTGATTTCAGTTTGTACATGTTAATGATAAATCCTATACATGCATGCAAAAGTAAGACACTGAGTTCCACAAGGTTGTGTATATCTACACCAATACTATTCACCTTGCTTGCTTTAGGTAACATTATTAGAAAACGCTCCATAAATTTTCATTGTTATGCAGATGATAGCCAATTATATTAATTGTTAACACATTTTATTATTTATTATTATTTTGTTATTAATTAGCAACACATTATCTAATGATAAAGCTACTGTATATGGCATTACCCTGGCCTCCAGCACCACCATACGGAATCTGAGGGTTATCTTTGATCAGGATATGTCCTTCAACTTCCACATTAAACACATTTCTGCCTTGTAACATGTAACATGGCAAAAATGAGACGCATATTTCTATTATTAGTATTGTTGTGATTTTTATTATTGTATTTGTGTCTCTTTCTTCTCTCTCCCCCTCACTCACTCTTTCTCTATAAACCCAACTCATCAAGGCAGATGGAGTTAAAGAGGAGTTATTCCTTGCCACTGTCACCAAGTGCTTGCTCATGGGGGACTGTTGGGTCTCTGTAAATGAAAGAGTACCTACTTTAAATGAAAAGTGCCCTGAAATAACCTCTGTTGTGATTTGACACTATATAAATACAACTGACTTGGCTTTATAAGTTCAGTGTGGGTACGTAAATATTCAGTTATGCATATAGTAATTATGATGCATTTGAATTATTAATTCCACACGAAACAAGCAGGAAAGAGATGACTGACATATTTAGCCTTTTTTTCCTCTCTCCTCCATTATCGCAGATAATAACAGCCTTGTCAGCAACAGAGCAGAAAGTTACACTCTTCAAATCACAGCACCGGGGGAGCAAAGCTGCAGGGCTTGGCGAGTGCCTCAGAGGCACCACATGATAAAACTCAGGTAAGCGTAAAAAAGCAAGGTGAGCGAATGAAGCGCGGATCACAAGGGCACTGACCATCACTGCAAGGGGCGATCGGTTGGTATAGTAATTAACCCTGCTGAGTGATTGGCCTGGAAACTGCTGGCTCCAAATGCCCCTTTCCACCCCCATCCCTCAAACCTTCAGAGGACCTAGAGATGATGTGGTGTCAAACCCTCCTACTACCTCCAGCAGCCCCCTGGCTCCCTGGTTCCACTTATTAGAGCCAATGGGCATTGCTGTGACCCGGCTGGTCTCTCTCAGTATCAAGGCTCCAGGGTGGGATGAATGACGGCTGGGGATCAGAACAAAGCAAGCTGATAGTGAGATAAGATTAGAGGTATATATGATATGGTACAACCCACCTCAACATCAAAAACATAAAAGGGTAGCAGCTAAGAACAAAGCTACAAAAATCACAAGATAGACATGCATACACACACTAATGAGTTCTCTCTTCATCTCTCTTTCAAGCACAAATATAGAGCCAAACACCCACCTGAGTGATTTAATCACTGCAATGCACTTTTTTCTTCTTTTTTTTAACTTGCCCTCTAGTGGGGGATGTCGCTGTCAGAAAATAAGGGGCTAAGATTAGATTTTGGCATGGGCTCATTGCTGGTTCCATAGCCTCATTTTATCTGTAGTGGTGATGGCTGGCTGCAGCAATCCTCTTTTGCTCTCTGGGGGGCTTGGGAGGCAGACTGAATCTCTCAGCTGTGTGACAAGACCAAATACTAGCCAATGAAATCCTGATGGGTCAAGGGGGCAAAGTCTTTGTTGGATCTTTAGCAAGTGAAAGCTCACACAGTATGTCTACAGCGGTTTGTTTGTATGCTTATATGAGGTTAATTCAAGTCATTCTCGATAAAGTAATCCACTTAAAAACTTTGTTCCCTTTATTACCGGCAGCTGATGTTTTTCTTTTCTTTCTGTTCAGTAAATTACTAATTTAATAGGCAGGGCATTAGCTGCAGCTTTAAATCACTTATGTGTGCCAAAACTGCTGTCCAATATGATTGAAATACATAAATATGCACCAAACAACGATTTTGGGCATTTTTCTGTGAGTATACTTTATTAGTTATTTATGATCTTTTTGAAAATCCGCTGACATATTTCACCAAACTAATCTTAAAAATGTGGCTGGAAGTTGAAAGATAAGCAACAAAGTGAGAAAGCCTGTAAGGTCCACATGCAGGATTTGTGACATCACAAATAGAGCCAATCGTGGTCTAAGTATTCAACTTGTGTCCAGCAGTTAGACAAAATGGAAAATATTTGTATATTCATAGATTCTAGACTTTTTAATGAGGGAGAAGGAGTAGATGTCTTAAGTATTTTAACAAGATAATTGGGGTTTTTTTTGGTGGAAAAACCCCATTAGACACTTATCATTACACATAGTCAAGTATTTTATATCCATCTTAAAACATGTCTCAAGAGGATCTTAAAAGGGCAGGGGGCAGAAAAAATATTGCCAAATTCAATCTGTCACATGTCTAATTGTATAAACACAGCTTTCTTAAATTAGAAAATGCATCTCACTACTGTGTTCTTTCTTTTGTAACAAATATCCAAAGGTCATTAATTTCTTGAAGGCATGCAAAGCATCAGAAATTGGTCAAAACCTTGGCATCAGCCCCAGAGTCCTCAGGGGCAGTGGCACCCAACTATGTGGAGTCCTCCAATGGATCTTCAACCTGAATTGCAGAGGGTCCCGGTCTCTGGAAAACATGTCTCAGTCCGCAAGACGGCCCACCCTCTCTAGCTTAATGACGACAGGCCAGTGGCTCTGACCTCGCATGTCACATACTGCACATACTGGTGGAATCACAGTTGGACATCCTACTCCCCTCTCAGCCCTGTGTGTGTGTGTGTGTGTGTGTGTGTAGTATGCATGCCTATTCCAGCTGGACACTCGGAAACACTGTGAGGGCTACGTTTCCAGACTTCTCCAGTGACCATCATTACTGGAGAATAAACTAATTGATATGCAGGTGGATGCACTACTCTTGGCCTGGATAACCAACTACCTCATGGGCCAAAAAATGTATATCTGGCACCGTCTTATCTCCCTTCCCCTTCACATCTACACCTCTGACTTCAGGTACACATCAAAGTCCTATCATCTGCAGAAATTCTTGGATAACTTGGCTATTGTGGGTTGTATCAGTGTGGGACATTTCAGCACAGGAGGAGGAATGTAGGTATATATGGGTGGTGGATAGCTTCGTGGAGTGGTGTGAACTCACACCATAAAAGACTAAAGAGGTGGTAGTGGACTTCAGGGAGCTGTGGACGCTCCCGACTCCTGTCACGTGGTTCAGGATTACAAATACCTGTTACTACTGGATTGGTTTAGGAACACAGATGTGGTATTCAAAAAAGGGGCCAGAGTCGACTCTTTCTACTAAGGAGTCTCAGGTCATTCAACATCTGCAGCATCCGTGATGGTGAGCGTCATCTTCCATGCAGCAGTGTGCTAGGGCAGCAGGGTGAAGACAGCTGATGCCAACAGACTTAACAAGCTCATTAAGAAAGCTGGTTCTGTTCTGGGAGTTGAACCAGAGACTCCGGTGAATCCTGAGAGGAGGATGGTGCAGAAACTTCTCAGCAACCTTCAACCCATCTGTTCTGCTTCTGCTATCAGTACTGTGGCATTCATCATTCAATCATTTTATCATTCATTTTCTCTTTCAACCCATCACTGATGACTATTGTTCTATTTTGGGTTAGGGTCACATCTCTGTCTATAGCTGCACTGTGTTAATATTTGATTCTTTTTTTAATCTTTCTCTTTATTTGTGTTTATATTTAATTTACATAACATGTAGATTTGACTAAGAATGTCTTTCTCTACACTGTGTTCCTGTTGTATGGAGCATGTTGATGGCACAAGAATTTCCTCCAGGATTAATGAAGTTCTTTTTTATCTTATTGCATCTTTATAAGGAATCCAGTGGTAGGCTGGTTTCATCTTGCAATTTCATTAGTTCAGATTCCATCTGGTTTATAAACTTAACAAACTCCTTGGGGGAAAAAAGGGCTTGTTGCAGTGTGCCAAATCAGCTGCCTGGCACAGGGCCGACACTGGGTGCACACCACGGCCCCCTAGCTCAGATTCTTTCTCTCTTCGCCTCTATTTTTTGTCAGGGATTAAAAATAGCAAGTGGCCTTCTGCAGAATAAGCAGTTCATGGATTCTGGCTTTGACGCTGTGTTTGCCTGGAGAGGCCAGCTGTCACCTGCACACAGGAAGAGAAGGCCTCATCACTGATTCTCAGTACACAGTGGGCTCTGGACTTTGGCTGCAAGACAAACCGGGTGTGTCCGTGCATCGATTTACAGTGATGGAAAACTTTTGGTGTCTACAACTTTTTTTTTAATGTTATATAATAATATTGACATGCTTACTGTGTCTGTGTCTGTGTCTGTGTGTGTGTGTGTGTGTGTGTGTGTGTGTGGTAGTGTATTTATGTCTACTGTACAACCAAACTATTTATTTCTCTAAAACTTGATATGTAAATTCAATTAAAAACTAACAACTTTATGTAGATTTGTGATGCAGAAACAATTAATTCCACAGGCTGGAAAGAAGAGAATCAAGTAAAGCGGCTCTAATCTGTAAAACAATCAAAAGACCGAGGCTGCTGCATTTAGAATTAATGAGAGATCAACCTTGTGAACTTAGAAATTAGGCAGAGCGATTTGCTGAGGAAATGGGATCATTTTCTGGTTCAGAACTTGACTATCAAACAAACCTCACTTAGCGTGTTAAAGCTCAAACAAACATTACACCAAGTTCACAAAGTCGGGGCTCTGTGTCAGAGGTTTGATCAGATTGAATTCATGTCTGTGGTTCATATAAAATATCAAGCACTCCTTCTGAATACTTACATCTTCCAGGACTACTGACATGCCTACACCAGGACGTTCACCTTTACTGGTAAGAAAAAACAACAACTGACAATACTGCAGGTTTATGCATTTATATTTATAAATATCAGTAAATATTTCCACATTAAGGCACATGTAGTCTCATCCAAATATGAACGAAAAATAAAAAATAACTTAACAATTGCAAGAGTCACCTATACAGATGAACAGACATCAATAGAATCTCTAACATGAATTTTACACTTAGGTACAACACATTCATCACAACTTTTGGCGAGCTAATTTGGACCCCCCCTGTGAGGGTAAAACAAAACGCAGCATTCAGCTTCTTGGCATCCCTTAGGAGGCAGAAGAAAGCAAACAATTGGGATTATCTTATCACAGGGGGGGGGGAAGCAAGGAGGGAAAATAGGGCACGGGAGTCGGAGCTGCCATATTTGTTATTTTCCAAGCTAAATTTTTCCTGTAGGGCACGAAGTATGCAACTCCATTGATTTTGAGATTGTCTGTTCCTGCGCAGCAACAAGCCCGTCTAGATAGAAAGTGCACCTCCGGCTCTATCAACGCTAGCTGAGAAAGTGTTTTCTCTCAGCTTTATTGACTGAAACACAACTCCTCATTGGAAAAAGGGGGCTAGTGAGCAGTGGATACGTTGTGGAGAACTGGGGATGATGAATGCAATCATCACAATAAACGGCAAAAAGGCGAGGGGATTTTAATAAGCTTCTAAGGGTCTTTCAGTGTCATGCCAGGTTGTCACTCTGCACAGACTGACAATGAACGTTCCAATCCTCTGTGCTCGAAATGTCTGTGGCCCGGTTTTCTGGAATTGATTCTGAGGCTTCTACATGTTCAGGTACATTACTGGACCCATCGTCCTGGGGCTTGCAGGGCAAATGACCCACCTCTGAATGATTAACAGATGCTTGCCTAATTGAAAGCCATGAAAGGTCTGATTCACTGGGAGGGACATCCAGCGCCAACTCTGCCTCTTCTCCTTCCTCCACTGTGGAACCCAATTCTTCATCCTCGACTCCTTCCACCTCATGGCCCGCCTCTTCTACCGGACTCCGCCCCTCCTCGAGTTCTAGGGCGGCTCGATCTTCCGTCAGGGTCACTATATCTCCCTCTCTCCTGTCAATCCCATTCGTCTCCACCCCGCCGAGAGGCTCCAGGCCGCTGAGCAGCGCAGGTGTATTTTCCATGCTGACGCCATCTGTGCCAAGGTCGCTGCCAGCGGTGCGGCATTCCCACGATGATTCATGTGAACTTCTGTCGTCTGACACAGCTGGGAGAAGGAAGATGAGACGACTGGTCATTTTAATTGCTCACTTGAACTGCAGCCATCAGTGCATCAGAAAATAAGTACTTTTGCCACATTCTGTCAAAGTAAAGGTGCTGATTTGTGCTGGATGGCAACATCAGCACATGTGATGACCACAGCAAAGGCAAATTAGTTACAGCGACATTACCAACAACTGCAACTAACACCCATTTGGGACTACAAGTAATGGTCATTTTTATTATCAATGAATCTACTGTTGCTAAATTGTTTTAGCTTATAAAATCTGGAAATAGTGAAAAAAAAGTTTGTCTCAGTAAAAGCAGAATATTGTCATATTTGAGAAGCTTAAACCAGCAAATATTTGGCATTTTGCTTGATAACTGACTAAAAACAAATGATCAATTATCCAAATTGTTACGATTAATTTTCTGTGAATAGACTTGTCACTTCAGCTCTCAGACTGCTGTTATTAATACTTATACTAATAATAGTGAACTCTGGTTGAGTGGCATTTCAAAGCCAGCTTGTATTATAATATTTTTGTTTGTTTCTGTTAATGGCATAATAAACTGAGATATTATTGTCAAAGTAGTAGAAAAAAATACTGTGACAAGGAGCTAAGTAGACAAAGGTTGGGGCTACATTCAAACCCTGTTTATACATGTGACACACTATGAAGAAAACCAGATGAACAGCTAATATAAACTATGCATGCTGATACACCAGGGCTTATAATGCCATACCGGTCTAGCTCTTTATCATTCAGGTTGTCTTTTTATGTGAGAAAATTAAAAAACACTTTCAGAAGAAAAGATAAGAAAAAGTTTCCTCTTTTGGAGTTGGAGCACTGTGTCAATGTAGAAAGTTATTTCAATTACTTATGTGACTGAAGTGCTTCCATGGCAACAGGCTAAATATAGCAGCAGCAGTGCCCCAGACAAAGGGACGCAAGACAAGTGTGACGCCCCGCATCTCGGCAATAGCAACAGCTTAGTTCTGCCTCTTCGTCAAAATATGCTCTCACTTTGGGGATTACTGACCCATATTTGTGGATGTGCAGACAAAAAGGTTAAAGACTGCGCATAGACTCCCAGCCACATTTTTCCCCCCCCCACAGAAACACACGTGCACACAAAAACACGCAGGAAGAAAGCAACATTACTTGTGCTGGCATCCATATTTATGCCCCCCCCTCCTCCTTTCTCCCCCCCTCCCCCCCATCTCCTTTCAAAGAGAACACGGCAGAAGTTTCTGAATGTCAGCGGCCGAGAATTTGCTTCACATTTCCAAAATGCCATGGCATTTGGGCAGCTTGCACCAATGAGAAACGCAGAGGTGTGGAGGCGGGAAGGGAAAGGACCCGGGTTAAACATGGATGATGGCAAGGATTGTTTAGCACATGGCGGCTAATTGCGGTGTTTATGCCGTTAGCTGTGGGTCCTCTTATCAATGAGAGGAGTAGGCCGTTGCACACAATTACACACTCACCTTTGGGTGGCTGCACTCTGGGCTGAGATGTAGCACGTGTGGGATGAAGCTCTGGTTGAAGGTTTTCATTCAGCGTGATACTGTCCCGTGTCCCTGAAAATCCCCAACCACAAAAAAAAACTCCTTGTTAGTTTCATGTGCAAATAAGCACTAAAAGACACAGACAGTAGCATGAGGATGGTTTTAAAGTTTGGTGTATGTTATGAATGGATGGAGCTCATCCAAGCACATGTATGGTCCTGTGTTGTATGTACTTAAACACAGCATACAAACATACAAGCATATGCATTGCTCACAGGAAGTGGTTTCATCCCCTGTCATCTGTCTTCATTAGTGATGGCTACACGCCTCTTAGGCTGACACCATATGCTACTGATAGGAGACTGTGCACTATAAACCAGACATCACAAATACACACACAAACCTGAATGCACACAGACACACACGTAAGCCTGTAAGAGTGCACACCAGCCTTTGACTATACAGAAACTCTGTGAATAGCCTGTTTCTCTGACCATTCATGTGTGAGGCACAAAAACAAACAGAAGAATGAGAAAATGGATGACTGGGTGACACGATGCGTGGGAATCATGAATGGTGAACGGAGACCATATTGTTATGAATGCAGCCCATATTGTTATGGATGTTGAGTGTTTACACTGACATGAGGACAGTGTGAGTGAGAGGGTGGTGTCGGGACTTTGGGATCCTGAAGGTTGTCAAGAGAAGCAACAAAGTTGTGGTTGGCTAAAAAAAAAAAAAAAAGTTTCTTGATTTCTTTTAGAAAGAGACATGGACCTTGTAGTTTTTATTTATCATTTTTTATGGATAGCGCTGTCGGTCTGCTGATCGGTAGGTCCATCACTTTCATCCAGACTGAAATATCACTTATGACACTTAGGATGGATTGTTGTGATATTTTGTAGAAAGAACTGCAACAACTTTGGTGATCCATTAACTTTTCATCAAGCGCCATCATTTCAACTAAATTTCAACTATCCAAATCTTGGGTTTATATCTACATACCTGCAACCTTAATGCCAAAGCCATCAGCTGCAGTTCTACATTGTGTTTAGTGCTAATTAGAACATGTTTGGATGCTAAAACACTAAACTAAGATGATTTACAAAGCGTTGCTAAACCTGCTAAACATCAGCATGCTGACATTAGCCGTACGCACTGCCTCACAGAGACGCTAACATGACTGCAGACTCTTAATCTTGTTTTTCAAAAAGTTATCCTTGAATTATAAAATTATTGTTTCAAACTGCTTATGAAGTATGTTTTGAGTGATGTCATTTTTCTAATTAGTAATCTTTAAAAAGTGCTAGTGCCCAGGTCTGAGAAACTGGGGTGAGTGATATGGGTAAAATAGTCCTTCATGGCTTATGTACATTTATATTGTATTTATTATAATGTATTGATATCAATCATGATATAATACATTTTCTAGAAATACAATGTGTTAACAGATAAAATGACTAGAAGGGAATGTTTTGTTTTTTCGCTTATCCAGAAAAATGTATGTCTAAATGAAAAAAAAAAAAACCCTTGTAAATCAAATAATGCCAGAAAGCAGTTGCGCTCACTGACTTGCAACATTGTTCACAATGACTGAATACAATTGGATAAATTCATATATTTACATAGATACATCTCTTTTATTGATAGTAACTGTTGACAATTCTATCACAGCCAGATATAAACATTTTTTGCTATATATCACCCAATCTAAACTCTTACTTGGCTCACAAATGTGTTACTTTGTGATCAAAATACCTGATTACTTAAATCCTACTTCATGCAGTCAGAGCAGCAGAGTCAGCAGTTCTCAATAAATCTCTTTCATTAAGCTCGGATAGTCGGCCTGTATCTTTAAGACTGTGCCGCTGCATCCGAGCACAGTCTTCTAGTTTTAGAGAGGGGCCTTAGAGGAATTCTGCAGAGTGCCTTTTAAAGCAAATAATAAGGCAACGTTGGTTATTGAGTATGCAGAGCAAGGTTCAGACTGAGCACAGCAGTGTGTCTCCAGCAGCCAGGCAGCACTCATGAGGGGGCAGGAAGTGCAGACAACTTGTTTTAAACTATCTTGGCAGCTGCCTGTCCAGCCCTCTAACCATCTCCTCAACTCTCACATACGTAGGAAGTACTGTATATGCGTATACAGGGAGATAACACGCTCTTCATACCTACTCTATATCACAAATAAAGTAGAGAGGGGTACATGTCTGTCAAAGAGTCACATGGTCAAATCCACATTTCTCGGGTGACAAGGAAATGCCTTCATGTTAACTGGAAGAAGTCTGTCACTGGACTAGAACAGCCCTGTACGGGTGCATTCTGTATTCACCTCTGTCTTTTCAACAGCTAATGCGCACTGACAGGCTTTTACTTGCCGCGTTACATTTCAGCTTGCAACCATTCAGACTGGGGGTGGTGGTGGGAGGACTGAGGTTGAGGGGTGAAGGGGTGGGGGTGGGTGCTCTATCAATCACAACTTTATCTGAGTCACTGCATCGATGTCATTGTTATTGTTTTCGTCTCTACTCTGGTTCGGCAGACGACGTAGTCACCTCGAGTGTTCTTCGAGCCTAGGAAGCCAAGGCTCTCCATCCTATCCTGTTTGCCTTTAATATCCATCAGCACAACTTCATATCACATCAAGGCCACGGACACTCACATCTCTCTCTATATCTCTGTCTCCCTAACTGTGGTGGACAGCGTGGTCATCAGGCACTCTGGGCCCTCGCCTACAAATTCCCTAATAACGGCACATTCCCCTAAATGTGTTTGTAATGTGGGCAATCATTTTCAGTAATGGATGCTTGTCAGTTTTATGGCGGTGAGAATGACGGTCTCATGACAGGGCACCTCCATCCAGCCGCAGCCCCTCCACCTAGCAGGGCTGGCTCATGCACGGCACAACATCTCCCTCCAGTGGGTAAAAGGGGGAACTATTTTTCTGGTGCGAGAGGACAGTCTTGTCGCATTTGTTGCATTTGTAAATGATTTTCAAGCTGTAAATAGAGTTTGTGATACTATTTTAGATGCAGATTATGTTTCACTGATCTATTAATATGACTAATTGCAAATTTGAAACCTGAGAAGCAATTCTCTTCTGCCTTAGCAAGACAAGATTTTCTTATTTTTTAAATATGCTGTTTATTGAGTGTTTTGAGAAAATATTGTGTCATTTATTTTCACTCTCATATCCTAAAAAATTCCTCGGGCTTCGATTCCCAGAAAAATAACAATCATGCTAAAAGTCTTTTTTCTCTACAAATGTTGCTATTTATCCTTTTATAATATGACAGCCTTCAGTCGAACACATTTTGAAATGATCCCAAAAACAGCAGTGTGCTGCCTTAAAAAAGGTCTACTCCTGCCTTTAAAACATCCCGCAGCCCGACCGAAGTTGAGTGTCAAATTCAAAACGGACCCACTGGACCAAAAGTATCAGTGTGTGATATTCAGGCAGCCTGTTCAGTCAATGGTATCATGTACAGAAACATGAACGGGGTGGTCAATGGAGTCAAAACATTGTACGGTGGGCATGAGGTAACACGCTTTCTGGGCGTCTACCCAGATTTGTCCTGGCATGACATAGTGGAGGGCATGGAGGGGCTAAGTGGGGCAGAAGGAATACATACTCCCAATTCCCACAGATACGCGGTAGGTCAAGCCTGAGACGCAGCCAGAGAGGAGAGAAAGACACTGTTATGAGCATAACATGTACTAATGCATTTAGATTTTAAATAAAAGGAGAGGAAATAAATATCAAACATTTGGTTATCTAGAATAATTAAACTAAATATTCCTGAGCATTTTTACACATAATGGCATCAATGATAAAATAAGAGATAGGAGAGAAATATATGAAAAGCAGAATATCAGGGAAAACATTTTCTTATATGTTTATATGTTTCTCCATCAAATTATTAATCACTAAGGTCCATAACATTGGCACAGTTTATCAAAGGTGAGTTTTTTTCTCTCTTTTTTCTGCTTTTACTGTACACACAGACACATAGACACGCCCACTCTGCCATGTTTGCTAACTGTGTGGTATGGTAACAGTTATATTAAGTACCAGTTAGGTCAAAGACTATGTAGAAATACAGATGCACAGACTTTGTGAGAGTGCATACAAACAAAGGATGAGAATAGTGAATTATCTTTAGGAATTTTTAAATATTATATTATTATTATATTCTTAAAAGAAATCCCCATTTACTAGCTGGATTACACTAAAACATTTAAAAATGGATATAACTGTCAAAAGATAGACTTGATAATTTTATAGACAAACCAAATTTTGCTGTAATAACTGTAATGTGTTACAATTTGAAGTTTTGTTTCCAGTCGTAACACTTACATCTAGTCTCAAGACCCACCTGGAAGACTCCATAGTCCTGACACCTCCAAGGTCTTAAGCTTCCTTTCCAAATCTGCAACTCTGTTTCCAAGGATCCTGCAGACCAAATACGATGGGTCAAGTTTTTTCAGACTGATCAGTGCGTGTGTGTGTGTGTGTGTGTGTGTGTGTGTGTGTATATAGTGTTTGCTTTGGAGGTGGAGGAGGATTCTTAGGACAGGTAGGCAAACATTACAAGTATGTCAGCTAAGTTAAAAGATAATCCCAGTGAAACAGCGTTTTATGTGCCCTCTCATTACCTGTTGGTGTGCCTCTGGTGCTGGATGACCAGGTTCTTCTCGTGGATGGTCTCCAGTAGAGCCGTGGCCAGGGACTTCAGGTCGGAGATGGACTGAGGCGTGGCCGGCAGGCTGCAGCCCTGCTCTTCCAGCAGCATCTCCTGGACTATAGAAGGAGGAGGAGAGGACAGTGCAGAAGGGGTTAAAATAGATAAAGAAAGGAAGTGTGAGGAGGATAAGGAAGATATATCAACAGAGAGCAGTTTTTATTCAAAGCCAGATGAAAAAATCACCTCACTTATTTAGGATGTTGGAGTATGAAGCAAAGATTACCAAGCAAACTTGCAGAAAAAAATAAAAAATAAAAAAATAACAGGGAGAACAGGGTGATATAACAAAGGAGGAGAAAACAGCATGATAAGAGCAAGTCGGAGATGGAGAGTTGGAAACAGCTGTCTGCTAGGTGACATCCCCCTAACTTTAACTCTGCAGCCTACTGTGCTGCTTCTGCCAGCAACTGTCAGTCATCATGGCAGGCTCATTTCCCTGCCAGTGATGCTCTCCACCACTCAGAATACAATTAGTAACCCAGCTGGTGTCTGGGCGGTGGCTTGAAGGATCGGGCAAAGTAGGAGTTATTAAATAATGCAATGAGACATGGGTAAAAACAAGGGTCTAATTTAGATGCTGTAAAACAAAAGTGATGGAAAGTATTTTATTGATATTCTACAGGTTTTCCACTATTGGTTGATCTGGCTTATATTTATGTTTACAGAGTTTGCAGAGATTTCAAAGTGAGCTGAACAGTTTGTGTTTTCACCTTGTTTGGCTGAGAGGACTCCGGTAAGAGGACTGCTGTTTGATTTCCCGTATATGCTGGAGTTTTTCCTCCTCTCAAGAGCTGTCTGCAAAGAGGGAAAAAGGAGATTAAAGTTACCTTTCCATGCCTGCTAAAGGTTGAAATAGAAGTAACCTCTTTTAGTGAAATCAACATGTTTGGTCATGATTCATTCAGCCTCTATATCAGCTTTGCATTTTGACATTTCAACAGAGGTGTTTCATCCGTACCTTGTACTTCATGATGTTTGATTTCAGCAGGTTCACCTCCTCTTGTAGCTGGCTGAAGCGATCGTGCAAGTATCTGCAGTAACAGGCGTGGAATCATAATCAGAGGAGTCAAAGCACATATTAAAACGACTGATAAGGTGCAGGGGAAATAAACACAGAAAAGATACTAACATTTTAAGTTGAAGCTCATCATGAATATTCTGAATATGAAACATGGGGAAACAACTGAAATAAGTTCAGATATATGCCTCCTGTCTCATGTCTCCTGTACACCAAGCCTATTTTAATTCATTAGTAAAATATTGATTAGTGTTATTAGCTAAAAATATTACATCAGTAAAACACTGACAGGGTCTCTAGTTTTTTAAATTTTACCAAGTCTCAAAAAATCAAAAATGACTCCACCTCTCTTATCTAATATCAACAAAAAGTACATGTATATAAGGAACACATTTTAAATTAGGCTGTGGCAAATGAACACTTGAAAACATTTTAGTTTAGCCACAATATTACCATGTAATAAAAATATGCAAGGATTTTTAAAACGGTAATACATTTCTGTTGACTTAATATTTCAATCTAGAGTCTGAAACTGCCACAAAAGATAAAGATACATTGTTGTGTTAATCACAGCTCAGTGACATAATGGGAATGAAGACAACGTGTGGCCTGAAGGCTCATATTAGTCTAAATTGGAACATTAAGTCACCGCATGTTGAAGTGTTAGAGGAAAAATATACATAGAGAATTGTGAAAGAAAAATCAGGATGTAAGAATCCAACAGCAATAAAGAATTACAAAGTGCTGTAAAAAGTGATTATGTTCTCTTTTTAATATTGTACTTTTCTACTATTGTTTTCCATTTATCTCCTTGATGATTTTACATCCAGTAAAGGCTGTTTGGAAGTTGGAGCTTGTAAAAAAAAAACCACAAAAAAACCCCATGGCCTTTCTGGAGATGGAGATTTGAAAAAAAAAAAAAAAGAAATGTTTTAGGCTTGAAACATTGTGAGCAGTGATGATACTCCTCACTCACCTGTTCTCCATACAGAGGGCGTCCACATCAATGATGCGTGCCTCGCGGTTGCCCAGGATATGGTTGAGCTCCACGTTGAGTCGGTCGGCTTTCTCCCTGAACACGGTGCGCTCCGCCTTCACGTCCTGCAGCTCGTCCGTCAGAGCCTTCATGTTGTGCTCCATCTCTTCCATCTGGAAAAAAGGGCAACCAGGCGAAAACTGTTTTGTAAGAGAAGCAACTAAAAAAAAAGGTTGAAGTGACAAACATATTTTAAAGCTTTGTTTACTCAGGTGGAGTCTGCTGAGAGTGCATGAGAGCGCTGTTTTTCAGCATTCAGCAACTTTTTAGGAGCTCCCTTGTGCGAAAAACAACTGTCTACTGCTTTCAACTGAGTGGCTCCACTAGAGCAGATAGAGGTTAATTACAGACTCTGAAGGCTACTTTTAATAAAGGATTCTATGATGGATTTCTTTATATATCAATGTTGAAGTGTGCAAAGTGCATAGAGGAAAAATTAGAGAGAAGCCTTAAATCAAAGGACAATACACAACTTTGAAGTGCCTTTAACTAGTCTGACTCACAAAAGTGATACATTCCTGTTTAATTAAATGTATCAATCCACACAGATATTAAGAAATTAAACCAACTAGTCAATATATCCCAGTAACTTTTCAATATTTTAGATTCCGGAAACTGACCCTATCTAGCATCATTGTAACTGTATTGGAAATGCAGTATATAGATCTGAGTATCATCTAATTCAGGGATAATGGGAATACAGTGCTTAGTTATTTCAAGATGGAAAAAAGGGAGACTGTCCACCTGTAGCCCTGCTCTCTCCAGCTGACGAACCAGACCCTCACGTTCATGGGCAGGGAAGTGGCGAACCCCGACCTCCTCGTCACCGAGCCTCTGTCGGGTAATGGTCATCCTCAGGAGCTGCCAAAGAGTGAAAAAAAACAACACATTAGATACACATACGTTGAACTGATGAAGTCACATCTTAAAACTGCATACGTTGTGTGAACCTCACCTTGTTATCCCCCTGAGCCTCCGTCAACCTCTGAGTCACTTCCTTCACCTCCTCAGTGAGCTTTTTCACCCGTTCCCTCGAGTCTCTCAACAGCTGAGCCAGGTTCACCTGAGAAGAAGAGATCGGGAAAGAAGAGGAAAAAAAACACACATATCGGTAACACTTTATTTGACACCTATCGCTATAACGCATCATAAATATATTTATAATGTGTTATAATGATGTTATAGCGCTGTATAATTATAGTTATAACCACTCATAAATGATCATATTGCTTTACAACAATAATCATAACACACTATAAAACATTTTATTATGACTTATAAGATCAGGTAATATAATGCGTTATAAGGTCAGGTAATATAATGCGTTATAACTGTTATGACCAGCTTCTAAAGTGTTATATCAGCCTATACCTGAGCAGTTTCATCACTTTACTTGAAGCACCCAATGACCATTTACAATAAGTTATAATCACATTATAATGCATTATACCAGTGATTATAATGCATTATAAAAGAGTTTTAATATATGACAACTATATAATTATAATAATACCCTTTGATCCTTGCCACAAAAACTGGTTAGCAAGGGACCAGCAATCATTAAGTATTATAATTCTAGACCTTAAGCCTTATGATAATTTATGAGTGTTTATAATGATAGTTATACATGTTTATAAGCCAATTATAATACATCATAAATATATGTATAATGCATTATCTATTTGGTCATTGTCAGTGAGTTGTTAACAGTTATAACGCATTATAATACCTGATCTTATAAGTCATAATAAAATGTTTTATAGTGTGTTATGATTATTGTTGTAAAGCATTATTATCATTTATGAGTGTTTATAACTATAGTTATACGGCGCTATAACGTCATTATAACGCATTATAAGTATATTTATGATGTGTTATAGAGATAAGTGTCAAATAAAGTGTTACCCAAATATCTAATAGCAGCCCATTTGACTCCTTATAAGGTGGGTGGAGATCCAACTATAACCCCCATTCAACTAGATTACCACTTCTTTCATCTTCAGCACAAAATAAGTAAAATACAGTAAACATATAAACAAACAGGAGGAACGGCCAAACAGTTTCCTGTCAGTCACACACTACTAAACAGACAAGGACAGAGATGAAGGATCAGGTTATACAAAAAATACACTTAACTATATCTTGGCTATGGCTGATTTCTCACCTATAACACAGTTAGAGCAGTCTTATTATTTCAATATTAGTATCAGAAACATCTGAAAACTGAATTTTAAGTATTGATGAAAAAAAAAGACTGCAAATTAGATACAGTGCACATGTACATCCCTAAGAAGACTGGTACATAATATAGTGTTTTCAACATAAATCAACAGGTACCACCTTTTAGAAAATGAAATTGTATATACTGCTATCCATTCCCAGTCTAAACCATAGTTCATTTTTTCATTTTACTGCAGCCTGTAATTGGTCAGTGACTCTTTTTCTACAATCAGAATCTCAATTTCTCTATAAAAAAAGTCAGCATTATCCTTTTCACAACGTTTGTATTGCTTGCCCTCGAAATGTATCCTTTTCAAAAATCACACGGCTCATTTTCGGTTGTGCTATACAGCAGTCAACTCTTAAATCAGGGCTGTCACAGTGTCCTTGAAAACACCACCGAGTAGTCCTCTTGACACAAACACACACACACACACACACACACACACACACACACACACACACACACACACACACACACACACACACACACACACACACACACACACACACACACACACACACACACACACACACACACACACACAACATGTACAAGCAGAATCCCATTTTGTAGCTTTTCAAAGAGGTTGAGAAAGGTATTTTTGCACTCTTAGCAGAGATGATCACTTTAAATGTATTCCTAACCATAATTGTCTGGCTTGTCTTGAACTTTTGTGTGAAGGCAAATTATATAAGAAGTCTGCAAACTGCAAATAGACCTCATGAAAAAGTTGTTGTTCAGTGTCACAGAGTAAGCATTAATAGGAGGTTGTTTGTCTTCTGAAATATATCATGTGAACGGTTTGATTGAACCACCATATCATTTACACTGTAACATAATGAAGGCAAACAGAATTATTATTCTTATTAGTGAAATGTCATAAAGTGCTCAAATACAGCCACTTACAACTTACCTGATTGCGTTTTTCAGGTGGTAAAGAGGGGTCACCATCCTAACGTGAAGAAAAAAAAAATTTGGTCAATATATTCTTTTTATCAAATACAATAAGCAAATATGACATTATGCATAGTGCTTAACCCTTTATAGGACACTCATTGAAAGGAAGGGAGGAAGAAAGGAAGGAAGGAAGGAAGGAAGGAAGGAAGGAAGGATGAAAGGAAGGAAGGAAGGGAAGGAAGGCGGGAGGAAGGAAAGGAAGGAAGGACGGAGGAAAGAAGGAAGGAAGGAAGGTAGGGGGGAGAAAAGAAAGAGAAGGAGGGAGGGAGGAAGGGAAGAAAGAAGGAAGGAAGGAAGAAGAAAAAGGGGATGGAGGAAGGAAAGAAGGAAGGGAGGAGAGAAGGAGGGAGGGAGGATGAACAGATGGAAGGAAGGAAAGGAAGGGAGGAAGGAAAGAAGGAAGGGAGGAGAGAAGGAGGGAGGGAGGAAGGACAGATGGAAGGAAGGAAAGGAAGGAAGGAAGGACGGAGGAAATAAGGAACGAGGGAGGGAGAAAGGAAAAGAGGAAGAGGAGAAAGAAGGCAGGGAGGAAGGAAAGGAAGGAAAGAAGAAAAGAAGGAAGGAAGGAAGGATATTTTGGGATATTTACAGAAGTTACTAAATATAATTATTTATTACCCAATAAAGGGTTAAAGCTCCCATTTGACTCCCTGCTCCTATGCTTCTTTGCTAATATCTTTACAGTAAACATACACACACACACACACACACACACACACACACACACACACACACACACAAAGACTGAAAGTTCGGACTACTCACGATGAGTTCCCTGTACTTCTTCTTGAGTCCTTGGTGGCGCTCCCTCAGCTGGTTGGCCATCAGCTTGTACTGGTCTCTTTCCTGCTGACATGTATCCAGCTCCTTGGACAGGATGAGCAGAGCTTCTTTCTTACTCTCCAGCTTCCGCTTACACACCAGGAACTACAATGAACAGAGCACACAAGGCTGAGGTTAAAGGATATTATCACACATAAAACTCTAGGCAGTTCATTGTAGGCTATATGTGTTGATTCCAGGGCCATATAAACACTGAAAGACTTCAGAAATACATTATCCAATTTCTTTTTTGGAGCTTCATAGTTACTTCAAATTCTTATCCTTTGGTTCAAATTACCTGACTATACAAATGATACCAACACAGACCAGTTCCGTACACGTGGAAAAACAAATGGAGCCGAGTGTTTAAATAAAGATAAGACGCAGTAAAAGGACACAGTGTAAACTTGATAGGTGTCAGACCAGCTCCAAACCAAATTAAATAGTAGCTGCTATCATGAAGCTTGATGTACAGTGACAGTGTGTGTAAAATATATAGTATGGTTTGCATCTCAACTATGATTTTATCTTATGAAGACCTGCGATAAATTATTATTTTCCTTTATTGATTAACCTGACACAGTGTAAGAAAATAGTGGAAAATAACATTTGACAGTTTTTCTGATCACTGAACTTTTACAAATTATGTTTAAGAAAAAGTGACCCAAAGTGTTGTAGTTGCTAATTCATTTTCTATGTTTAACTAATAATTTCATAATTTCAGCTCTGCAAAGCCACAAAGTTAGTATCTTTTTTTTCTAGTTTTCAGAGAGAACAGCTGTATAACCATGACATATCACTATTTAAACCAGTCATGTCCTGTATTCACAAAGTGGAAGTTCCTCAACCACAGCCACATTAACATTTAACTTTACTAATAATATATTAATATTGGTTGTGTGGGTTAGTCTGTCTTATTTTAGTCTCAACCCTGTGCGTGTCATCCTGCATTACAACGCCACTAATTTAAGTTAGTTAATAAAGTGGTTGCCACTGTTTAGTTTTTACACATATATTTAAGCGGTTTGGAGGTATTAAAATTAAATTAGATATATTTCATCATTTTATATAAGTCGATTCTCTGTGGGCTGGAATGAATTAAATGCAGTGGGTTATCTGCCTGTTTAAGAGGTGGGCAGTTATTGCACCAGATGCTATCGGCCTCACAGAGTAGCAGAGTAGCAGGCTAGCTTACCCCCATCAATGAGGAATCATTCAAGCGAGCAGACGGAGAAGTGAGAGTTTTCTATGAGACATTAAACAGTTCCACGGTGTATTAGAGCAGTAGCTGTTCCATATGGAGCGGGGAGCGTCTTTAAAGCAGTCCGCCTCGGCAGCATGCACAACACGGTCTTCGCCGCCCACTTACCTCGCTGACGAGCCCCTGCCAGTCGCTTTCACTCCTCTTGGCAGACTGCATTATCCCAAATATTTCATAAAATGTCAGGATACAGACTGCCTTTCCTGTCTGCCTCTGTCCCGAGTCACCTCGCCTCCGTTTGTTTATCCTGCAACGTCACTTTCTGGGCTCTGATGAGAATGAGGCGCGAAGTCTCGCGAGTGCAGCTATGGTTATTGCGCGTATCTCGCGAGAATAACATATTCACATCCTCAAATCCATCAACCTGCTCCAATCTAGCGCCAATTTGGGATAGATTTTCAGTTAAATATGATTTCTAGCTTTCAAAATTACCCATTAAGCTGTCTGGATTTCATCAGCAGGTAATTGGATAACTGATTTATAAGCAAATTCACTCCACAGGTCTTGTTTAAAGGAAAATATGTTTATTTTACATTTGATGGATGCAAGACAAAATCTTCTTGAATACAATCACTGATAAATTCAATGTGAAGTATAAAAAGTACTCATTTAGTGATTATCAAGGAAATTCCACAAGTAGGCTAATGGTGGACATGATGAAAGACAATGTTGCCTGTGATGTGTACCACATATCCTTTTACTTTATATAGCCTCCCTAGATGAACTCGATTTTAAAGAGAAAAAATCTAAATTGAAAGGAGTGTCCTCTGAACTCTTCTCTTTCCCATTAAAAAGGAAAAATACAGACGAACAGAATTAGAACCAAATAGCCTCACTTTCCTTATTTAATTAAAAGCTAAAGAAACTCATTTTAAAAATAATGTTTGATTTTGAACATTTGTTCTTTGCTTGCAATTATTGCTAGATCTTTATGGTAATCATTTAAGACACTTTCAATCGTCCCAAATATTAAATGTTGTACTCATGCGGGACAAAAAAAGATTGTTATGGCTAAATCATTTATCCACAAAGGCAGATTTGCTAGTGCCAGGCCACTTCTCTTGATCTTCATGAATGAATACATTTTAAGAAAGCATTGAAAAAAAACAAACAAGTCTTTATTTACAAAAACATAGACCTTTTGATTTCTGATTAAACTCTTGACCCCTTTTTTGTATGTGTACTGGCAAGTGCCGAAATACCGGATGTGCCTAGTGTAGATGGGAAACACAGTGGGGCTGTCTTGAGATATTCTCACAAATGTCTCAAAAACTCAGCTGATATATGTGTACACTTGCCTGCTTTATGCACAAGAACCAAAGGAAACTGTACATTAAATATCTTTAACAACAGATATGCAAATTCAGTATTCTGTTGCATCTTCTAGCAAGCCTGAATCATACTGCTACTGCTACTGCTGCCTATTTTAATTTGAAGGTGCAATTAAATAGTATTTCCACCTTTTTGTGTAATGTTTTGCATAGGAAAGGATTTTGATATGTGTGTGTGTGTGTGTGTGTGTGTGTGTGTGTGTGTGTGTGTGTGTGTGTGTGTACAATGCAGGTTAATGTTTATTGTGCATTGTCCCTGTTTAAATAACATTTAAAAAAAATACTAATTACAAATGTCCACTACAGAGGACAAAATCAATGGACTGGGTCTCAGGAGGAGTTAACAAGATATCACTTGAAAACCAAAGGTCTTTTCCTTTTATGACTACTGTTTTAGCCTATCAGAGATCAGCATTTGGGCCTCTTGTATGTGGAATGAGAGCCTAGGTGGAGCCTATGGGGGGCGGGGTCGGGTGTCATAGAATTGAGTTACATGGACTTGCTAACATAGTGGACGGAAGTTCAGTATCAGCCTGTGGGGTTTGACTAGTCTATTTTTCTCTCTCCCAGCTTAGAAAGTTCAGTTTTCAACTTTCAACTCATGAATCGCTAAAATCTCGATCTTGACCAAAAAGGTGGTAAGAATGGGCTGTACGATGAGCGCCGAGGACCGAGCTGCAGCAGAGAGGAGTAAAATGATAGACAGAAACTTGCGAGCAGACTTCAACAAACAAGTGAGATTACTTTTTTATGGTGATTATGGATCTGGGAAAAGCACAATACAAAAGCAGATGAAGATTATTTGCCAAGGTGACTACTCACAAGAGGAGTGCAGACAGTACAAGGTGGTGGTGTACAACAACGTCATCGAGTTCATCCAGACAATCATCGATGCTATGAGACAGCTAAAGATAGATTTCGAGGATGCTGAAAGGGCGGAAGATGTCAGCCAGCTGTTTGCCCAGGCGAGCTCAGTGAAGGAGGAAGTGGTGTTGTCGACAGAGCTCACAGGTGTGATTAAGAGGTTGTGGAAAGACGGCGGAGTTCAGGCTTGCTTCAGTCGGTCCCAAGAGTATGAGCTCAATGATTCTGCTGCCTACTATCTGGATGATTTGGACAGGATCTGCCAGCCGAGCTACGTGCCGACTCAGCAGGATGTGATGCGTGCATACGAGAGAACCACTAAATTCTACACTCAGTACACCTTCAGAAATCTTACCTTCGATACGTTTGACATGGGCTTGATGAATAAGACTAGTAGGTTGAGGAAGATTATATGGGAATCATCATTCACAATCATTTACTGTGTATCGCTCAGCAACTACGACCGCATCTTGTACGACGGAATGTCCCAGATGCGCGAGGCCATGATAACGTTTGGCAACATCTGCAACAACAGGTACTTCACAGGAACCCCCATCATCCTTCTCTTCAACAAGAAGGACCTGTTTGAGGAGAAGATCGGAAAGAGTAGACTCACTCTCTGCTTCCCAGAGTACTCTGGCGGCCACTCATATGAAGAGACAGCAGATTATATCCGGTGCCAGTTTGAATACATTAATAAACGGGATGTGATGTACAGCCACTTCATTTGTGCCATAGACACCAAGAATGTGCAGACTGTGTTGGATGAGATCACCGACGTCATCATCAGGGTCGACCTGCGGGAGTTCAGGCTCCTCTAAATCTGCAGGTGTTTTATCTGAAGAATTGGAAAACAGGTGTTAAGGGCTGACCCCGCGCCCCCATTTTGCTACGACCCACCTCTGCTCTGCCCCTGATCTTTATACTCTTAGCAAGGGCATAGAAATAGCAAGCTAGAGACAGATGTCCAGTACTCAGAACTCAACTCGTCCTCCCCCTCCTCTCCTAATTACAGCAGGCTTATACTTAATGCTGTGCTCCAGGGACCTGTTGTTACCAGTTGTGCCCCTTTTATCCAGATTCCACCACAGTGCTGGAGAGACAGACAGGGTGGGCAGTCGTGTCACGTGGTGCGCAAATCAGAACAATAATAGTGGTCAACTCTGTTTGGCCTTATTATTAAGAATGAATAATAGCAGTGCAACTCCCTGAGATCAGCAAAAAAGACAGTCAATCCCTTCAGTTTCATAAAATTTACTATGATTGATAATTAGCTTAATAACCATAACAACAACATTAAACAGACATGTCCATCCAAAAATATTTATTTGGAATGATAAAGAGATGACGGAAGTCAGACCATGTGCTGACTGAGATTAAGGAAATTAGAGAGGCAAAGGCAGAAAGTGCAAGTCTTTGTTCTGTGTGTTGAACATGAGTCAGGTCAGAACAGAGTGTGTGTAGATGTGTGTGTGTTTAAGGCCAATTGGTGTAGGATAAGGCACCAGGTGAGGATGAGTTTACCTGCATGCAAGTACTAGTTAGTGCATGTAACATGTGTGAAGTATGCTAACATCAATTTAGCAATGTTGTTATTCATGACCTGACTATGAACAGACAACACAACAATACAGTTTGATGAACAACATTAACCAAAGTACATAATACATAACTAACAAGACAATGCAACGGTGCACTAGTGCGGAAAGTGCTGCACACAGCTGCAAAAAAAAACAAAACAACCAAACATATTAATGCATAGACAAATCAATGCATTTGTGCACAACATAAAAGACTGCTTCATCCAGCTGCAAGGCATTGGCCATGAAGTGATTCACATCGTAAGACAATAAATAAAATTGTTCCAAAAAGAAAAATTGTTCAACATAATAACTAGACAAAATACAGTAGTTTTCCTTTCTTACAGCACCTCTGCACTGTGTTTAAGGCACTGCAACCGTGAAGGCTGAGCTGGTTTTTTATTGAGTAGTGCAACAGAAAGGATGAAGGAAATCTTAGAACGGTTGCTTTTACATCAGCTGGCTCTTTAACATGTACCTGAAGGGAATCATTTGTATTCCTGGAATAAGATGTGTAATGTGTCCTTCAGATTCCTACAGTATGTGCCTGTCTGACTACTGTTCTCTATCATAGGTATTTTCCTTTTCAGCATCATAATAGTTTTCATGCTGCCATGCCATATCTGATAAAGCTTTCCAGCACAGCACAGTAAAATATTTACATGATCCCAATTCCCAAACCAACATGGACACTTGATCTCGTACCTTAGGAATGTGTACTTCTACTTAGACTATAAACTTCATTAATTTAATACCATACATTTTATTGGCACCACATCTTTCGATAACTGCACCAGGACCATATTTGGTTACTATTAGTGTAATATCTTAATACTGCTACCACTCTTACTATGATTGTCCTTTTTACCTTTTATTTTTTTAATTTTGTACTTCTACATTTATCTTATTTAAAGCCCTTATCGTTAACGGCACTTAATTTTCTGCATTACCTGTTTGTGCACTTTAAATTAAATTATTTTTGTTATGAGTTCTGTATTACTACTATGTACTGTCATGTAAAGAGGGGTGAGGTTGGGCGTAATAACTACACTCTTGACAGTCTATGTTTTGCATTACACTGGCCGGAATATTAAAAAGATATTTTATCAAAGTGGCAATCTCTTCATGGCACACTGAGGGCTAATCATCTACCAATGATAGCCAATGACCAGCAACTCACTGTGGCTGGTCTTTGGTAAATGGCTTTGTGGAAACTTGCTGAGATTCTTGAACTGAGACACTGAGATTCTCCTCAGAGGTAGTTGGAGGCACGACACCTCTGGTAGAGAAGGCATCTTCTGTTGTAAACATTTCTTTCAGAGGTAACTGTGAATTCCAACCTTGGCTTTCAGCAAATTTGTAAGCACATTCAAAGAGAGGAGGGAACGCCAAGATCACATCAATGATTTCGATGTACTCCAGACTGCAAAGAGAAATGAAATTGTATTACAAACAAAATCTTCGAGGGCAAATATATTAAGTGCTATAACAACAACAACAAAAAAGGAAAGGTGCAAACAAAGATGAAGGCAAATGATGTGGCAATAAAGATAGGTATGATTTAGTTTGTTATGTTTATGGTTGAAGTACATAATGCTATTTTTCCAAGCCTGTATTAAATCAATACTCATGAAAATACAGAAAGAGGATTTTCTTGCTGTAATCATTCATGCTGTTGATTCTGGCTGTTGAAAGGTCTCATTCAAATGTCCTTTCAATATTAGTGATCGGGGTCAAAATCAAATTTTTGTGCCAAAATGCATATAATAGTTAATCTGAAGCTCATATGAGTAGAGATGAGAGTTGATGAGATTTGATTGATTCCAATGCAGGGCTGGGTGATATGGCCTAAAATCAATATCACGATATATTGAGCAGTTCACCTCGATAACGATAAATGGACGATAACTACCACCAGAGCGATAGATATAACATATGTTATATCTACCGCTCTGACTACCACCACCCCGTGCGCTATAAAAAGTTTGGCCACTAGATGGGGCTGTGGCAGCATAATTGCTCCACTCCAAGGTTAGATGTATTGCCCTGGCTGGTGACGACAGTCTTTTTGCACAACTTACATTTTACATCTTTCTGAGCAGTATCTTCCCTTTTGAAACCAAAATGTTGCCACACGATTGAAGACGCGTTTTTTCTTGGGAACAAGCTGCTGCTCTTCCACCTCCTCCAGTGGTACCTCCACCAGGTGTACCTCCGCCGCCGGCGCTGCAGCTGCCCCTTCGACGTTTGAACTGTCCTCTATCTATCTATCTATCTATCTATCTATCTATCTATCTGTTTATTTTGCTATAATAAGTCATATGTCAAGTCAAAGAAGAACCAACCGTGTACCAAAATGCGGAGTGCGTAATGATATGGTTCAACTCTTTTACGCACCGGGCGAACGCCGGTTACGCTTGGAGTTTGTTTATGGACAGCCAAACATGATAGCTCAGTGTCATACGCCGTTGGAAACCTCAGACTATTGGCTAAAAGGTTATCAACTTCATTTCACAGAATACTTCCATTGGCTGGAACAGCTGTCAATCAAACCCACGTTGTCGTCGGTCACATGTCCTCATTGGCTTTGGAGACATGTACTGCCTAATCCTAAACACCGATTGGCTTGTGTGTGGCGTTGAAGCAGGAGAGGCTCACGGTCGTAAACATCTAGTCACGTGTACTCTCAGGAAATGACGTAAACGGAACGTATATGGTTTGTTATTTGTGTTATTACATTACGTGTTGGACTAAATACATGGACATATTGAGGAAAGTATTTCGGTTTTATGGAAACGGATTTCATATTTCAGCAGAATGGATACTTGGCGAGCTGTACAGAAAGTCCTGTGTCATAAGATGATCGTTGTGGATAAAGGGAAGACTTTGAAGGTATGTAGCATTATAGCTTTTCTCACTTAGCTGAGTGGCTAGCCGAGCTTATCGCTAATACTATTACGGCTGTGAGCAACCATATACGTCGTGAGTGGTCTTGAATGAATCAGGGCAATCTAAGCTTTCCAGCAATGTACGGCATGAATATATATGTTTAAGGGTTGTGTAATACATTCAGAAGAACGTGTGGCTACCTCCTAACATCCGTCCCGTCCCATAGATGGAACAGCGTGCGTTAGGAGGTTAAAAACCGAATATACCGACATGAGCAAAATGACGTCGGTTATCGTCGTAAATTTCGGTATCGATAAATTTTCGGTTTATCGCCCAGCCCTATTCCAATGCCATCGTCAATTCTGCTTATTGGTCTGACACTTTATCCATTCCCTTATCAATTCCTCATCTTTTTCATATCTAATTAAATTATTCATTAAATCAAAACATGTTTGTAACCGCTGCCGTTTTTGTAGATGAACAAGATGGTTGAAGTTAACTTTAGCGTGTGTGCTGGTGACAGACTAGAGGCTGCACTGCCCTCACATTCCAACAACACCTGGACATCAGTAAGAGGAACTGATAAGCTCGTAGACATTTTGATCCTTCTGAGAATTTGGAATCGGTACTAAACTGGAAATTAGATATCAAATGGATATCTGCAACATTTACAGTCTTTTTAGCATCAGATTTTTTTAACTTTGTGTTTCCCTGTTGAGCTGTGGTGGAAGAAATAAATAGAAGACTTTGGCACTGAAAAGATTGTTGATTGACCTTTCACTAAAGGGAGGGGGATTTAACTCAACTAAAGTAAAAGGAAGGGGGAAAATTAAACACGTGATTATTTAAAAAAAAAATCACACAACCCACAATGTGTCAAAGATCATCAACAGAACAGAACAAAGGGGAATGGAAATGTGTTTTTTAGTACTTACTGTGAAAACTTTATTCCTTCAACAAAGAATAGCAAGAGAACCAGAACATTTGAGATGAACTTTCGTGTGTAGAGTTTTTTCTACTTTTTTTGTTAAAAAAAAAAAAAAGGAGTTTAACTTACTAGTGCTCGTAGAGGTTTCGTATGAAGCGCAGCAATGCCAACGCATTGTCAGTGTAACAGGGATCTTTGTCCTCCTTCTTCTTCTTCTCCTTCTCACCCATGTACCGGACCTCCTGTCCTTTTCCCTTAAACAAAAATGTCAAATGTGAGTTGAGATTATAATACTGATGAAGCAGAGTTCAGGAATACAAACTAGTAGGATTCTTAATATCACCGTTTTTGTCGATGGCAACACATTGTCAGTGTGACAGGGCTCTTCCTCCTTCTTCTTCTCCTTGTCACCCATGCACTGGACCAGTTCCTCTTTCTCATTGACCTGTAATGTTAAATATTAGTTAAGATTATAATACTGATGAAGCAGATTTACAGAATACAAACTAGTAGGATTCTTAAAATCACCGTTTTTGTCGATGCCAACACATTGTCAGTGTGACAGGACTCTTCCTCCTCCACCTCCACCTCCTCCTCCTCCTTCTTCTTCTCCTCCTCATCCATGCAGTGGACCAGCTCCTCTTTCTCATTGACCTGTAATGTTAAATATTAGTTGAGATGATAATACTGATAAAGCAGATTTACAGAATACAAACTAGTTATGTTCTTAATATCACCGTTTTTGTCGATGCCAACACATTGTCAGTGTGACAGGGCTCTTCCTCCTTGTCCTTGTCACCCATGCACTGGACCCGCTCCTCTTTCTCTTTGACCTGTAATGTCAAATGTTAGTTAAGATTATAATACTGATAAAGCAGATTTACAGAATACAAACTAGTGGGATTCTTAATATCACCGTTTTTGTCGATGCCAACACATTGTCAGTGTGACAGGGCTCTTCCTCCTCCTCCTTCTTCTTCTTCTCCTCCTTGTCACCTATGCACTGGACCAGCTCCCCTGTCTCCTCCAACTGTAGTGCCAAATGTCAAATGTGAGTTGAGATTATAATACTGATGAAGCAGAGTTCAGGAATACAAACTAGTAGGATTCTTAATATCACCGTTTTTGTCGATGCCAACACATTGTCAGTGTGACAGGGCTCTTCCTCCTCCTCCTTCTTCTCCTTGTCACCCATGCACTGGATTAGCTCCTCTTTCTCCTTGACCTGTAATGTCAAATGTTAGTTAAGATTATAATGCTGATAAAGCAGATTTACAGAATACAAACTAGTGGGATTCTTAATATCACCTTTTTTTTCGACGCCAACACATTGTCAGTGTGACAAGACTCTTTCTTCTTGCCATCCATCTTCTGGACCAGGTCTTGTGGAAACTATAGCCAGTATATAAGCCAAACATTAGTTGAGACTATAGTATTGTTACAGTGGAGTTTAGGAAAACAAACTATTGGGATTCTTAATATCACCTTATTTTTCCACCCTCTGAAGTATCCATCCTCAGCATGTGCTTCCAGTGAAGAAATGAGTTCCTGGGGGGCTTTTTTAAACATTGCCACCTGCTTCATGTTTCCAACCACTCTCAAGTAGTGTATTTTCCTGAAAAGAATATGTACATTTAGGGTCTATGTTTTACAAAACATAACATATTTGTCACGTCATATTGATGGTGTAATATGAATGTTATAGAACTATGTCAATACAGAAGAGTCAGCAATTGAAGAGAAATAGAGATGAAAGACATGTTACTTTGTCCGGGGCCAGAAGAGGGGATGGTTCAAACATTCTTGTGCTCCAGGTGTGTTCTCTGGTGTTTTGTCAGTCATCCCCTCAATGAGATCCTTTGCCAGCGCATAATTCAAACAGTACTTCCTCTCCTGAGTATTGTTCTGACATTGATCAGGATGTTGTCCTCTGGAGAGGATTGTGTTAAACAGCGTCCCGACACCCTTAAGAGAGAGAAGAACAGTTTTATTATTGGAAGATTTTTCAGGTATCACTGATAAAAAATGTGTATAGCAGAAAGACTAACCTGTATATCTCTGCTCTGATTGGATGGTCTTTTATCTCCTCCTGTCGAAGTCTCTTTAGACTTCCAGTCTTTTGCTTCTGCACGGCCTGTGAACAAAGTTGTCTGTTTATCAGGTGACCAGCGACATAAGCCAAAACCAGCCAGTCTCACCCATCCGTTAACATCTGTAAGATAAGAAGAGTACACACAATGAAAATAAAAAAGACATTGAATAAAATCAATTCAAACGTTGTTTTATACGTTCAGTATTTCAGCATTTATTTTTCTAACTTGTCTTACCGATCCAAAAATTCTGTGGACTGAGATCCCAGTGGAAAATTGGAGGATCTTGATCATGAAGCACTTTCACAGCTTTGAGGATGAAGCGCATGATTCGGTACAGCTTGTCTTCTGGACAATCCTTGATGTATTCCTCCAGGGTGTACTCAAACAGTTGAAGACAAAGATACCTAAAGTTGTCATCCTCTACAGAGTCGATGTATCGTACAATGAATGAATGATCGAGGCCTGGGAGTCGCAGAATTTCTTCTTCATTCTCCAGTAATTGATAGTTGATGTGATGTTTAGATATCCTCTTAATAAGAACTGCAGTGCCGTCATCTCTCATCCCCAAGAAGATTTCAATGCCATCGCTTCCCTTTCCGATGCAGAACTCTGGATCATTCAGATAATAAACGCTTCCAACCCGTGTTATTTTAGTTTCATCAGCATTGACAACTTTCTCTAATTTTTCCATCCACCTCTTGCTGTTTTGACACCATCTACGTTTTGGACGTGATGATTCAGAGGTGTTGACATGTAGAGCTGATTCCATAACAGGACTTTTTGTAATACCAGATGCATCTTCTTTTGGGTCTTCTTTTTTATTTTCCTTGGACCCAGTGGAGTCGTCCAGGGTATTGTTTGAATCTATTGTGTTAGCCATTTCTTTGATTCAGAGTATCTGTGGAAAGACAAAAGCATTAGGTTAATGTTAATTATTTAATGTTTTACTCACTAGTACAGTAATTATAATAGCAGCTGTTGGTCTATGTGGCTAAATGTGCACATTGGATATAGATATATAACTCCCATGTTTGAAATGAACACAACTATGTTTACCACAGCCAATGTGTAACTTAGGATGCACAGGTAGTTACAGACATACTAAATAAAAGCTCTTTTAATTCATGTTGACATCTCACATCTGTTTTCACTTACTTTTGGATCTACTGATAGCTCAATACATTACAGGCATGCACATATTATATCAGATACTTATTCATTCATTATCTATTTCAGTTTTGTAATTAGGATGAGTAAGGTGAACACAGAGAATGAAAAGAATCAGTGTAAATGAACCTATAGCATATAGTTATAGTAATAGCTATGTGATAATAAAATCATCTTAAACAATGCTGCTGACAGTTTGTGGAACTCACTTGTCTTCAGGCTGTTTGATCCCTTATATCCAGACCTTCCTTTTCTGTGGAGACTCTCTTATAGTTGCTGAGTTGTTCTGACTGCAAGGCAAGCAGTGATAGAGGATTAAATCAAACAAGAACCATACACATAAAACTAACATGATCATGCCTGCCTGTTTAATGTACTAATAGGGTTTGTTTCTAGAACTAAAAGGACATTTGGGGCTGTATTTTGACCATTTTAAACACTCTGGTACCTTATTTATATTCAAAGTACATGTCTCATTAAAAATCATACATGTATACCTCAAAAACCATTTATTTTCCAGATTAATTAGCAATTGTGACAATGTGAGGTCAAAAATATTAGTAGTTAGTAATTAGTATTAATATATAGTAGAAGCAGAATACTTCACAACTGCTGTCATTAAACATATATTGATTGACATGCTGCAGTACCAGATTGGAGAAAAACACACAATTTTCAGATAACTGCACTGTTCACCTCTCCATTATCAGCAGCTTTTCTGTCTGACTTTCTCTTTCCCCTAGGTTTTTTTTTTCAGGGAGTGGGAGTGTGTACTTTTATTACTTTTATTCAAAGGTCTGTAAGTCCTTTTATATCAGGGTTTAATCCTGTGCTTTATTTTGTTTGTTAGGATGTCCATGAGTTTACAGTGCTTATTAGTGCTTTTAAAAAGTTCCTTACCAGGTTTATCACCTTACAACTGGGCTGCCTCTGTGAGTTTCTCCTTCCTCATTTAACTATTTCTGTCAATCTTGAATGGTTGTGCCTTCTTTACTTTCTCCTTGTTTTTCTTTCAGCACAAGTAAGGTTACCCTGCCATGCTTCCTCACTTCTGTCTGCCCTCCACTCATTCCTTCATTCACTCAGGCCTTGTAAAATGTCTTCCTTTGAAGAGTCTGACTGAGCATGAAGTTGAACTTGACCCCGTATGACGTTAATTACAGTTGTGGACAAACAGAGGAAATGCATCAGCTGGTAAACTTAAACTATCAAATTACATTGCACATGTCGATGTCGGATCATACAACCCTCTGAACTCATTCATTCCTTCCTGATGAAAGCAGCTGCACGGCTTGCTATTTTCAGCACGGGAATAATTAGATGTACACCCCCGGGTAGCTGTATTTGTATTCTGTATTATTGGAAATGCATTGAAAGGACCCGGCAAGACGAGCTTGAGACGCCGACGCTAAGTTACACTGCAACACTGAAGCTGTTTGACTGCTAGCTAACTTCGACAAACTTTACTAGCCCCCGACAAAACTCTGAATAATGACCACAGCACAACACGCAACATGCTACCACCAATGCCAATTGTTATTCGAGTGTTGTTTGAGTAAGACAATGTTTTAGAGCTCACCCCGACGAAGAAGCATCAGCTCAATCCGCTTTCTGCCTGCTTCAAGCCGCTGTCACAGACCGTCAGCACCGCACGTCCTTGGTGGTGTGTGACGGAGGGGCGGAGCTTGGTGGTGCTGAATAACGCAACATAAAAACCATGTGCTCTCAGTCACATAAACATAAACATAGGGGAGAATGGGTTTGGTTCTCACACGTTTTACTTTCCTTTGAATTTCACATAAACTGTATACTGAATAAATTCCCTTTTAATGTTGTAATGGAAGCCTAAAGTGTCCTGTAGTAATAAAGTGGTCTTATTCTCCTTCAGCTGATACTGTTCAAAAGATATGGAACGTCAAATATGTTTTGTGCACTTGTGACAAACCCATGAAGGGAATGGTTGTCACACACTATGGGGTTAATTGTCCCTGTGTTTTTAATGGAGAGAAATCAAAAATGCAGACAATCTTTCATTTCTCTGACTGTCCTGAGCTTTATATCTGGATGAGTCTGGCTCCTGTTTTGTCATCTTAAAATGAACAGAAAAGAAAAAGCCAACAACAGAGCCAGAGCCCTCCTTGTGCTGCCTCCCCAGCACACCACAGCATAGAAGACACTGGCCATGACAAACTGGTAGAACATCAGGAGGAGTTTACTGCAGATGTCCTCAGGAAATAAAGCTGACTCTGCCACTTCCTGTAGAGTGCATGAGTGTTTGCTGACCAGTCCAGTTTATTATTCAGATGCAGCCCTAGGTATTTGTAACTTGTACATCCAAAAATATTTATTTGGAATGATAAAGAGATGATGGAAGTCAGATCATGTCAGGCTGAGATCAAGGAAACTCGAAAGGCAAAGGCAGAAAGTGCACGTCTTCTTTGTTCTGTGTGTTGAACATGAGTCAGGTCAGAACAGAGTGTGTGTAGATGTGTGTGTGTTTAAGGCCAATTGGTGTAGGATAAGGCACCAGGTGAGAATGAGTTTACCTGCATGCAAGGACTAGTTAGTGCATGTAACATGTGTGAAGTATGCTAACATCAACTTAGCAGTGTTGTTATTCATGACCTGACTATGAACAGACAACACAACAATACAGTTTGATGAACAACATTAACCAAAGCAGTACATTCAATGTACATTGATTACATTTGTGCTTTAAGCTTGTATTGTTCTTGGGCAACAGTTCTACAGTCAGAAATAATACATGACTAACAAGACAATGCAACGGTGCACTAGTGCGGAAGGTGCTGCACATAGCTGCAAAGAAACCCAAAATAAAAATAACATGATAATGCTTAGACAACAAATGAATGTAGTGGTTCACAATACAAAAGAGTGCTTCATCCAGCTGCAATCACACAATGCATTGAGGACCAATAAAAACATGGCTCAGACATTGTAACACATTTAAGGCGTAGCCCATGAGCCATGGTAAACAAAGTGAAACGTAAGAAAATAAATAAAGGCAGCAGTTCTCCTTTCTCATAGCACCTCTGCACTGTGTTTAAGGCACTGCGACTGTGAAGGCTGAGCCAGTTACTTATTAAGTGCAATATATAGTGCAACAGAAAGGATGAAGGAAATCTTAGAACAGCTGCTTTTACATCAGCTGGCTCTTTAACATGTACCTGAAGGGAATCATTTGTATTCCTGGAATAAGATGTGTAATGTGTCCTTCAGATTCCTACAGTGTGTGCCTGTCTGACTACTGTTCTCTATCATAGGTATTTTCCTTTTCAGCATCATAATAGTTTTCATGCTGCCACGCCATATCTGATAAAGCTTTCCAGCACAGTCGAGTAGAATATTTACATGATCCCAATTCCCAAATCATTGTATACACTCCATTATTAATAATTATTATTAATTAATAAAATTAATAAATAACAATAATAAATTACATACTTATTTTATTCTAACACTTATTCACTCATTTTAGTTTATCTCTTACCTTGGGAATGTTTCAGTTATACTTAAGAGTATAACCTTTATTAACTTAATACTTTACATTTTATTCAGTGGCAGATTTAGATAGGGGTGACATAGGCAGCTGCCCAGGGTGACATTTTGCTGGGGGCAGCACGGGGCAGCACGGGGCGCACGCAACAAAAGAAAAAAAAAGAAGTCAATCAGTGCTGGTTACAGAATCTAAGGCCTCAGCCGGATAAAAGTCCTGAGTTTCAAACCAGAGAAAAAAGTCACATTTAACACATTCAGCATTTAACATACTGTTTAAAAACCATGAAGGGCTAGCTAGAGCCTGCTAGCTAGAGCCTGCAATTATTAAAATCACTAATAGATCCAGTATGTTTCCAAGTCTATGGGGGAAGAGAAACTTTGGTTTGCTGCTTTGTTGAGTCAGTGATTCTGTAGATGGAGGTTGAGGCTGAGACAAGTGTGGCTCTGACACTGACTCATGCAGGCTGAAGGGCCCAGGATGCTCCCTTGTTCAGTCCTTGCAGAGTTAGTGGCAAGCACTGGTCAGCTAATGAAAGGCAGCAACTCACAGTGAATGGTCTTTTGTAAATGGCTTTGTGGAAACTTGCTGAGATTCTTGAACTGAGACGCTGAGATTCTCCTCAGAGGTAGTTGGAGGCACGACACCTCTGGTAGAGAAGGCATCTTCTGTTGTAAACATTTCTTTCAGAGGTAACTGTGAATTCCATCCTTGGCTTTCAGCATATTTGTAAGCACATTCAAAGAGAGGAGGGAACTCCAAGATCACATCAACTTTTTCGATGTACTTTAGCCTGCAAAGAGAAATGAAAATGTATTACCAACAAAATCCTGAAGAGCAATCATATTAAGCTTTAGAACAAAAAACACTAAAGTAAGTTTAAAAAGAAAGTGAAGTAAGACGTTCAGACAATGAGGCAGAAACTGATGTGGCCATTTAGGTGATTTAGTTTATGTTTACATTCAAAGAAAAGATTCCCAATTTTCCATGTCTGTAGTACAACAACAGTCAGAAATACAGAATGAGGTGTTCCTCTCTATAATCATTGCTGCTGTTCATACTGGCTATTAAAAGATCTCCTTCAAATGTCTTTTCAGTATAAAGTGACTGGGGCCTAAATGTAAGGCTTCAGCAGTCTGAGTGAGTCACATCACGGGGATATCTATCACATTTACTTTCAGTATCACATTCCCTCTTTGTGTTTCCCTGTTCAGTAATAAAAAGAGAGACTTTGAGACTAAAAAATACAATAACGTTAAATTATATCTACTTAATTTGACTAATTTGAACATCTGAAGCTTGAGATTAGCTTCAGACATCTTCTAGTAGTCAGTATGAATAAGAGGAATGATTATAAGTTAGAAAGTAGGTTGAAGTAGCAAAGCAGCCAAACTACACAATAACACAAATGGTAGGATACACAAACATGTGTGGACCCAAAATATCTCTACAATTAAATATTAGCACAGCTGTTGATCGGTTACGAATAAATGATCCCATTTTATGTTGATGCGTGACCTTGATCTCCTAAGGAGATTATTATTATTATTATTATATTATTATTAGGGCTGTCAAACGATTAATTTTTTAATCGAGATTAATTGCAGAATTTCCATAGTTAATCACGATTAATCGTATTTTGAATTGCATGTTTAAAATCCTGTTATTTTACATTTCAAGGCAGTTTTAAGCCCATAATGTAAAGCATTTCTTTCCAGAGTGTCTTAACTGGGAATCAATCACGGCTCTGCTGCGACTCCCATACTCCAAAATGGTCCTTTGGTGGAGCTGAGGCTCGCTTGGCTGCACCTGGGTGTTTAGCGTGGAGGTGCTAACTCAAACTCCACGTACTCCGGTGGTAGTTAAACTCCGTTTGACACAGGTTGCATTTTACTTTTGACTTGTCAACTGAAGCGTCTGGAAGTGTTTTAAAGTTAAACAAGCCGTTCAAAAGTCCAGTAGCTCTCTTACTTTCCATCAGCGCGGTAGGTTTACTGCAGGAGGCCACTTCAAAGCATAGCGCTACAGCTAGAGGAGCCGTCTACGGGTGAGTAGAAGGGACAAAAAGGCTTGCAAAATTAAAATGCAATTAAAAAAAGTTAATGCGTTATGGATTGCATTAATCTAATCGCGATTAACACGTTAACGCTGACAGCCTTAATTATTATTATTATTATTATTATTATTATTATTATTATCATCATCATTATTACACATGCCACAGGCTGCTTTTCTCATTTATCCTGCAATATACTGGTTGAAATAGGATATATAATGTAGCCTGGGATAAGTTACACGTTTAATTTTAGAGTTGGCTTGTTGTATTTTAGCATTGTGAGGAAAATTGGTCCATTTGAACAGGAGACGTGCAGCAGCTGTAAATAAATCAATGCGCATATTTTTAAAAATAACTGACGCAGAAAACAAAGTAACACAGGACATTTCTAGTAACTTCATCAATCACGATGGTCTTCATGTAGCAACTCTTTATACTGTTATCGTTTTGTTATTCTGTTATGACCCATCAGTTGGGAAACCCTCCTGATAACATGTTTCTCCAGGGGGAATCCCAGACCCCTGCCTGTGCTCACACTGTCATTGTGTGTAAAATAATGTTAATTCATCTGAGGCACTAATGTAAAAGTTTCCTTGATACATGACTGTATTGTACTCTTGCCTTGATGACATCTTCCAGTCTAAAAATATGAGAAAGGAAGTGTAAAAACCCCCCAGAAAAGAACATAAACCAAACCGAACCCAAAACCGTGACCCCAAAACCGTGACCCCAAAACCGTGATATATATATCTCCTTGTTTGGATTCTCACAATCCAGAATGTTCCAAAGATCCTAAAACTTGCCTAAAGTCAAAAGCTCAGTCTCCTGAGCATATTTTGTCACTTTTGCCATATCTGTTTCAAACCTAACAGAATGAAGGTGACTAGGAATTTGTTTTTTTAGTGCTCAGAACAAAATGTCCAAGAATCACTGTTAATTTTTAAAAAACTATTCCTTACAAAAAAAAGAAGAAAGAATTGGAAAATACTGGATGAACTTTGGTGTTTAGAATGAATTTATTCTCACTGTTTTTAAAAATCAGGTTAACTTACCCATGCTCATGAAGGTTTCGATGGAATCGCAGTAATCCCAACGCATTGTCAGGGTACCGAGGCTTCTTGTTCTTCTGCTTCTTTTTCTCCTCCTCCTTCTTCTCGTCACTCAGCCACTGGACCGGCACTTCTTTCTCCTCAAACTATGAAGCCAAATGATAGTTTAGATTACACTACTGATAAAGTCAATTTACAAACTAGTGTGATTATTAACATCACCTTCTTTTTCCACCCACTGAAGAATCCAACCCCAGCAGGTGCTTCCAGTGAAGTAATTAATTCCTCGGAGGCTTCTCCACACTTTTCCACCTCCTTCCTGTTTCCAAACCTTCTCAAGTACTCTACTTTCCTGAAAAGAATTTGTACATTTAGGGTTTATGTTTTACAAAATAAAGTTTTTTGTCATTTAATATTGATTGAAAAAAAAGTGGAGAAAAATCAGCAAATTGAAGCAAAAGTATGATTTAAGAAAACATGTTTTTACAGTGTTGCATTGATCTGAATTAATTATAAAATGATGAAAGACATTTTACTTTGTCCGGGGCCAGAAGAGGGGATGGTTCAAACATTCTTGTGCTCCAGGTGTGTTCTCTGGTGTTTTGTCAGTCATCCTCTCAATGAGATCCTTTGCCAGCGCATAATACAAACTGTACTTCCTCTCCTGAGTATTGTTCTGACATTGATCAGGATGTTGTCCTCTGGAGAGGATATAATCAAACACCATCCCGACACCCTTAAGAGAGAGAAGAACAGTTTTATTATTGGAAGATTTTTCAGGTATCACTGATAAAAAAAATTGTATAGCAGAAAGACTAACCTGTATATCAGAGCTCTGGTTGTATGGTGTGTTAACTTCGCCTGTCAAAGTCTTGTTGGGCTTCCAGTCTTTTGCTTCTGCACGGCCTGTGTACAAGGTTGTCTGTTTAACAGGTGACCAGCGACATAAGCCAAAACCAGCCAGTCTCACCCATCCGTTAACATCTGTAAGATAAGAAGAGTACACCCAATGAAAATAAAAAAGACATTGAATAAAATCAATTCAAACGTTGTTTTATACATTCAGTATTTCAGCATTTATTTTTCTAACTTGTCTTACCGATCCAAAAATTCTGTGGGCTGAGATCCCAGTGGAAAATTGGAGGATCTTGATCATGAAGCACTTTCACAGCTTTGAGGATGAAGCGCATGATTTGGTACAGCTTGTCTTCTGGACAATCCTTGATGTATTCATCCAGGGTGTACTCAAACAGTTGAAGACAAAGATACCTAAAGTTGTCATCCTCTACAGAGTCGATGTATCGTACAATGAATGAATGACCGAGGCCTGGGAGTCGCAGAATTTCTTCTTCATTCTTCAGATATTGATAGTTGATGTGATGTTTAGATATCCTCTTAATTGCAATTTCAGTAACGTCATCTCTCATCCCCAAGAAGATTTTAGTGCCATCGCTTTCCTTTCCGATGCAGAACTCATTCAGGTAATAAATGCATCCAACCCGTGTTATTTTAGCTTTATCAGCCCTAAAAACCTTGTCTAACTCTTCCCTCCATCTCTTGCTGTCTTGAAAGCATCTGTGTTTTGGAGGTGATGATTTAGAGGCGTTGAACAGCTTGACAGTTGAAGGTGATTCCATAACAGGAACTGTTAAAGAGGCAGTCTCGGTAGTGCAAGCTTCATTATTTGAGGTTTCTTGCTTTTTTGGCTTTTGATTCTTTTTCATCTTCTCTTCTTTGGATCCAGGTGAGTCTTCCCAGGGAATGTTTGAGTCCATCGTGTTATCCATTTTGTTGATTCAGAGTATCTGTGGAAAGACAAAAGCATGAGGTTACCTGATGTTATACAAAACTGCAGACTATCACTAGTATAGCAATTAAAATAACATGTTTTTCTATGTGGCTGGTATTGAGTTTGCTAATCTGTCACTCTTGTGTTTGACATGCTTTTTAGGTATCAGTATTTAGGTATTTTTACATATCGTCATCATGGTGACATTAGTTAGGAAGTATAATGTTCAAGTTCTTGTCCACTCAAGTGTTTTTTTTCCACATGGATGTTTGAGCTTTACTGTGCTGAATAATGTATGTGCAGTGTTTGAACCAAAAGGCTGAGTTCTGAGTTCTGAGTTCTGAGTTGAGTATCTACCAACGTGTGAATTCACATATATGATGTGGAAACTTGGGAGCCTCCGTTGCTCATTAGGGGTGTGACGATATCTCATGCCACAAGACCTCGCAAGATTAAAACATGATATTTCTCGTTGAGGTGAATGCTGTCTCACCAAGCAGTATTCAGGGGCCAGCATGGGTTGCACACACGTTTTCTATGGCTCATTTGCACATCAGGTCTTCTTTTTAAAATGTCACCATGTGGGTCAATAACCTTGTTAAAGACAGCAGCATCTATGTCTCCATCTGATTGACGGAAACTAAGGGCAACAGCCCACTTTAGGTTTAATTCTAGTCTGCTTTATTGGAATTACATCAAGTAGAGCTATAAAATGCTCTTTCAACAGAGCTCAAACCAGATGAACACCACTGCTACACCAATCTGACCAGTCCTGTCTCTGTGCAATTTCAGAAAACTTTATTTACAGTATTTATTTATTTATTTATTGTAGAGTTCTCTTTTTCAGAGGGAGAATTCATTCCTTTATGTTCAGATCTGAATTTTACCAAGCATACTGAGCAACCAGCTTTACAGTTTTTGACTCAATCTGATGTGACCTAATCGAGCAACTTGAATAAGGGTAATTAGGGAGCTGAATGTTCATTTATTTTTCAATGAGTTGAAGATTGCTAAAATATACACTGGATATAAAGTTATTTGCTTGGTAACTCACCTGTGTATGTGCTTCACTGATCCCTGCTGTCCAGTTCCTCCTCGCAGTGCCCTGGTGCCTACATGATGATTCTCCTTAAGGAACAGCAGCAGATTTATAATAGTGAGATAATGAAAGCACACTTTCTCATAAAAATATGTTCATCCTAGGACAGAAATATGTGCACACTGGCTATAGATATGTAACATGTAAACATGATTGAAATGAACATAACTACATTTACCATAGACAATGTGTAACTTAACATGCACAGGTAGTTACAGGCATACTAAATAAAAACTCTGTTAATTCATGTTGACATCTTACATTTGTTTTCACTCATCTGTGCATCTACTGATAGCTCAATACATTGCAGGCATGCACATATTATACAGATACGTATTCATTCTCTATTGATCTATTTCAGTTTTGTAGTTATGATGAGTAAGGCGAACACAGAGAATGAAAAGAATCAGTGTAAATGAACCTATTGCATATAGTTATAGTTATAGCTATGTGATAATAAAATCATCTTAGACAATGCTGCTGACAGTTTGTGGAACTCACTTGTCTTCAGGCTGTTTGATCCCTTATATCCAGACCTTCCTTTTCTGTGGAGACTCTCTTATAGTTGCTGAGTTGTTCTGACTGCAAGGCAAGCAGTGATAGAGGATTAAATCAAACAAGAACCATACACATAAAACTAACATGATCATGCCTGCTTGTTAAGGATACAAGCAGTTTGGCCCTTTACCTTAATAATACTTAGATTAAGGGGTGGTTCTAGGACGTGAGGACATTTGGGGCTTATCTCAGACTGTCAAAATTGTTTCAGTTAAACAAGCTGTATTTGGACCCTTTTAAGCACTCTGGCATCTTATTTATATTAAAAGTGCATGTCTAAATTATTGAAAAATTTAAATATATATATATATGTGTATGTACTTTCCAGATTGATAAGGAACTGTGATGTTCATCATCATATATTGACATGGTACAGTACCAGACTAGAGCACACACACACACACACACACACACACACACATTTTTCAGATACAGTTTATGCAATGCAGTGCTAAACTACTTCAGCTCTCCATCATCAGCTACTGTCTGTCTGTGTTTAGACTTGGCATTAACATGAGTCTCAGGTGATCTGATCACAACTGGACAGCGCTAACAAGTGTAAATGACCTCCAAGATGCATTGTGATCCACTCACTCAAAGCACTTGCAGAGATGGTGTGGGACATATTTCACCACATATATTTTGTAGTGTAAATGTTAATGTGTCCTGATGTATCCCCGGCCAATATGTCATTGATGCAGGACGTGATGGTTTTTTGGAAATGGTTGAAAGAATGGAGAGGAGCAGGTGTAAGTGGTTGGAGTATTCTGAACCATTTGAATAGCCTGTACATGTATATTAGCTCTTGAAACATTATTATTAACTCTTAGCGCTTTAGCCTGCACTAATAACAAATCTGGCACTTGTCTGACTGATGTAAAAACTATATATGCGGCCATTCGACCTCCTCAATGCAAAATCTGGACACGTGTGGTCAGCTCGAGACCACTCGAGACACATAATAGAGGCAGGTGTAAACAGCAATGTGTCTGTGCAGTTGTGATCAGATCACTTGAGACGCATGTTAACGCCAAGTCTAAACAGAGTCTCTCTTTCCCCTAAGATTCTACTCAGGGGTGTACGAGTGTGTAGTGTTTTTAAAAGTGTGTAAATCCATTTATATCAGGATTTAATCTTGTGTTTTTTATTTTGCTTTTTCTATGAGTTTATATTTGGATAACAGATTGTCCTCCTTTTAATGTGTTCATGTCTCTCACCTGATGCCTGGGCTGCCCCTGTGTGTTTCTCTTTCCTCATTAAACTATTTATTTCAATCTTGAATCAGTTGCTTCTTTTTTACTTTCTTTGTTTTTCTTTCAGCACCATTAACCTTACATCCATTCCTGCCATTTTTCCTCACATCTGTCTCCTCTCCCCTGACGCCTTCACTCTCTCTCGCAGTGTAAAAAGTCCTTTGAAAAGTCTGACTGTAATGTTAAATACAGTAATTATGGACAATTTACATAGAGTGGGAATTCATCAGCAAGTTAAACTCCATTAACATTACTGTATCATAACTTACAGCAGCAGATAGAATGGACGGTTAAAACAACACTTTTCTAGCTACTTGGTTGTATTTATCGGATATACGGCTGCTGTCTGCCTGCTAGCTTCAGGTTCGTTTGTTTTAAACACCCCTGCAGCAGTAGCTAGCGGTGATTAGTTAGTTCCGTGTTATGAACTATGGTTATGAATCACAGCTGTCTCCGTAAGAATCCTACAGGTGTTTACATGAAAGAATAAGCGATAAGAGAAACTACAGTATGAAGCTAACAGCCTGAACTAAATGTTTTCAAGTAATGAAAGTCTGCATAAATTATACTGTTTCTGAATTTGAGAGTTTGTTTTTTATGTCGAGCGTAGGCGAACATATAAATGATAGTCGGTGTGCATCCAAAACACTGAGGACGCGGTTGCAACGCCGATGCTAACTAGACGTAAACTCCTAGCAAAGTACGACAAACTTGACACATCCCCGACAAACTCTGAAATAATTAACTTCAACACAACACGCAATATGCTGTTAACAATGCCAGCTGTTGTTAGAGTAAGAACATTTCTTCACGCTCACCTCGAAGCAGCACCAGTCCCCTTCTTTCTTCTTTCTTCCCCCTCTCTCTCTCTCTCCCTCTGTCTCTCTCTCTCTCAGCAGCCGATGGCACCGGAAGATGCACACATGTGTTGGCGTCTTTTCTTCTTCTTTTGGGTTTTATTAGCATCTGGCATCCAGTTTATAGATGTATTTACCGCTACCTACTGGACTGTGTCCCAAGTGGATGGTCACAACTATAGGCTAATAAAAATAGGTTTAAATCATGTCACAGTCACTTTAAGTTGATTTACTGCACTTTGTTTTTTTCCTGTTTATTGGTAATATTGTGATAGTAAGGTCCATTTGAAATAAAATCATTCCAGACTTGAATTATATTGATTTGATATTTAATTATATCAACAGGAAAAGTCCTCAAGTCAGACATTGGGCCACATAAAATAGCCTTATTTCAGCTATTTAAAAACAAAATATTGCGGATGTGAATTAGTGCACATTATTAAAATCTTAGTTTAGTTTGAAGGTATTTTATTTGTCACACAGTGAAATTCAGTCTCTTCATTTAACCCCTCCCAAGTATTAATTGCAATTCCCAAGTAGTGAATTGCAATGAAAATCTTCTCAATTCACTTCACGTTAGTTGTATATGTGCAGGCTACCATTTAACACATTTTAATAAACAGGTCTTGGGATACTATTTCAGATTAAGGGTGTCACTTTCTAGCTGATCATCCTATAGATCCCAACAAGGCAGATAAAGCGATGGGGTTCTTTCCATTTCAGTGGGTTAAAAATTGAATTATTTTAAAGTTACACGACAAAACATCTGAGGCCCCCTTGTGAGGTGTAACTCTTTGGTTGAAAGAGATTTTTGCTGGTAAAAAGTTAAGCATGTGAGAAAACTATTTAAGGATGAGTCAGCATTTCAGGTTAAAAACATCTATTATCTTGAAATATGAAAGTAGCCAATGAAAAACTGATGAACATGTTTTTGTCACTCAGCCAATGTTTGTGGGTCAGGTGGACCTGCTGTATTATTGGGTTTTTAAATCAGTACAACATTCTTGTTACAAGTGATATAGACAGCATGGTTAATATTTGCCATTTAGCTCTGTTAATTCACATTTCTGAATAAAAGTGCTGTTCATTTTTTGTGATAAAATGTAAAAGAAAAAAGAAAAGAAAAAATCAATCATAATCATGGGTGGAAAAAAACAAATATAAATCAAAACATAGTTTTTCATCAATACTGATGTGTATTACATTGAACTTAATTAGAAATCGAACACATACATGTCAGTCCACACAACACATTAGCCCCATTGAACACATAGCCTATTCATACCAGATTATATGTTAGGGGTCCCAGGGTTCAATGAGGTCAAGTACACTTTCTCTCCCTTTAAACTCTTTAAATCAAGAGAACATTCATATTTGTAAAAATCACAAACTTTTACTTAAAGCTACTTTAAGTAGACCAGTTTCAGACACTGTGATTTTCAAAATGTCACACACAATATAAGCATACCACCAACACAAACATTCAAAATATTTGTCAAGTGTCCAGGGCTCTCACATTTGAAAAGGTATTTTAAAAAACAACTTCATATTGGACACTCAAATCAGCTTATTAACTCTTCAATATCATGCTACATACATTTTAGTTTTAAGAGGTATCTCTTGTGCTAGCTCAGTGTACTGACCTGAAAAACACAGGTGAAACATTCAGAAGGATAAAGACGTGAACCATCTCTCTCACCAATTTTCCTCTGGGGAGGGGGCGGAAACCCCCTTGTTAGGAAACCGGGTCACTACCCATGCTTTTAGGTTACGCTCTTCTCTTTCCTACTAAACTAAAACTTCTTCTCCCAACAGATATGGAGATTAATTATTTTGGACCTTTGTCACAATATTGCACTGTTTTGCTTATTACAATAAGCACAATTAAGGCACGATTTAAACTCATTTAAAAAAACATCACAATGATCATATATTTTGAGTGTAGCCTACTACATATACAACAGTCTTGGAGCATGCAGTCCAAAACATCAAGGATAAGAACCCCAATGTATGCATGTAAATGAGTTTTGTCCATCTCCATTCCACTACAGTGCTTCATGCTGCCCGACCCTCTTTCACCCGGACTTCGCCATACTGCAGGTGAGAAAGACAAGGCGAACAGTTCTGTTGTGGTCAACTCATTGTGGCTGGTCTTTTGTAAATGGCTTTGTGGAAACTTGTTGAGATTCTTGAACTGAGATGCTGAGATTCTCCTCCAAGGTAGTTGGAGGCACGACACCTCTGGTAGAGAAGGCATCTTCTGTTGTAAACATTTCTTTCAGAGGTAACTGTGAATTCCATCCTCGGCTTTCAGCAAATTTGTAAGCACATTCAAAGAGAGGAGGGAACTCCAAGATCACATCTACTCTTTCGATGTCGTCTAGACTGCAAAGAAAAATAAAATTGTATTACAAACAAAATCTTCGAGGGCAAATATATTAAGTGCTATAACAACAACAAAACAAAAGGAAAGGTGCAAAAAAAGATGAAGGCAAATAATGCGGCAATAAAGATGTGATTTAGTTTATGTTTATAGTTGAAGTACATAATGCTATTTTTCCAAGCCTGCATTAAATCAATACTCGTGAAAATACAGAAAGGTCTCATTCAAATGTCCTTTCTTGTGCCCAAATGCATTTAATAGTTAATCTGAAGCTTACATGAGTAGAGATGAGAGTTGATAAGATTTGATTGATTCCAATGCCATCACCAATTCTGCTTATTGGTCTGATACTTTATCCATTCCCTTATCAATTCCTCATCTTTTTCATGTCTAATTAAATTAGTCATTAAATCAAAACGTGTTTGTAACCGCTGCCATTTTTGTAGATGAACAAGATGGTTGAAGTTAACTTTAACGTGTGTGCTGTTGACAGACTAGAGGCTGCACTGCCCTCACATTCCAACAACACCACACACCTGGACATCAATAAGAGGAACTGATAAGCTCGTAGACATTTTGATCCTTCTGAGAATTTGGAATCGGTACTAAACTGCAAATTAGATATCAAATGGATATCTGCAACATTTACAGTCTTTTTAGCATCAGATTTTCTCTTTGTGTTTCCCTGTTGAGCTGTGGTGGAAGAAACAAATAGAAGACTTTGGCACTAAAAAGATTGTTGATTGACCTTTCACTAAAGGGAGGGGGATTTAATTCAACTACAGTAAAAGGAAGGGGGAAAATTAAACACGTGATTATTTAAAAACAATTTTTAAAAAAATCACACAACCCCCAATGTGTCAAAGATCATCAACAGAACAGAACAAAGGGGAATGGAAATGTGTTTTTTAGTACTTACTGTGAAAACTTTATTCCTTCAACAAAGAATAGCAAGAGAACCAGAACATTTGAGATTAACTTTCGTGTGTAGAGTTTTTTCTTCTTTTTAAAAAAACTTACTAGTGCTCGTAGAGGTTTCGTATGAAGCGCAGCAATGCCAACGCATTGTCAGTGTAACAGGGATCATTCTTCTTGCCATCCATCTTCTGGACCAGGTCTTGTGGAAACTATAGCCAGTATATAAGCCAAACATTAGTTGAGACTATAGTATTGTTACAGTGAAGTTTAGGAAAACAAACTAGTGGGATTCTTAATATCACCTTATTTTTCCACCCTCTGAAGTATCCATCTTCAACATGTGCTTCCAGTGAAGAAATTAGTTCCTGGGAGTCTTTTTTAAACATTGCCACGTCCTTCATGTTTCCAACGACTCTCAAGTAGTTTACTTTCCTGAAAAGAATTAGGGTCTATGTTTTACAAAACATAACATATTTGTCATGTCATATTGATGGTGTAATATAAATGCTATAGAACTATGTCAATACAGAAGAGTCAGCAATTGAAGAGAAATAGAGATGAAAGACATGTTACTTTGTCCAGGACCAGAAGAAGGGGCGGTTCAAACATTCTCGTGCTCCAGGTGTGTTCTCTGGTGTTTTGTCAGTCATCCTCTCAATGAGATCCTTTGCCAGCGCATAATTCAAACTGTACTTCCTCTCCTGAGTATTGTTCTGACATTGATCAGGATGTTGTCCTCTGGAGAGGATTGTCTTAAACAGCATCCCGACACCCTTAAGAGAGAGAAGAACAGTTTTATTATTGGAAGATTTTTCAGGTATCACTGATAAAAAATGTGTATAGCAGAAAGACTAACCTGAATATCAGAGCTCTGGTTGTATTGTGTGTTAACTTCTCCTGATAAAGTCTCGTTGGGCTTCCAGTCTTTTGCTTCTGCACGGCCTGTGAACAAGGTTGTCTGTTTATCAGGTGACCAGCGACATAAGCCAAAACCAGCCAGTCTCACCCATCCATTAACATCTGTAAGATAAGAAGAGTACACCCAATGAAAATAAAAAAGACATTGAATGAAATAAATTCAAACGTTGCTTTATACATTCAGTATTTCAGCATTTATTTTTCTAACTTGTCTTACCGATCCAAAAATTCTGTGGACTGAGATCCCAGTGGAAAATTGGAGGATCTTGATCATGAAGCACTTTCACAGCTTTGAGGATGAAGCGCATGATTCGGTACAGCTTGTCTTCTGGACAATCCTTGATGTATTCATCCAGGGTGTACTCGAACAGTTGAAGACAAAGATACCTAAAGTTCTCATCCTCTACAGAGTCAATGTATCGTACAATGAATGAATGATCGAGGCCTGGGAGTCGCAGAATCTCTTCTTCATTCTCCAGTAATTGAGAGTCATTCAGTTTTGACATTCTCATAATAGCAACTTCAGTGCCGTCATCTCTCAGACCCACGAAGATTTCAATGCCATTGCGTCCCTTTCCGATGCAGAACTCTGGAGCATTCAGGTAATTAAAGCTTCCGAACCGTGTATCATCATCAGTTTCATCAGCATCAACCTTCTTTAACTCTTCCCTCCACCTCTTGCTGTTTTGACACCATCTACGTTTTGGACGTGATGATTCAGAGGTGTTGAACGGTTTGACATTTGAAGGTGATTCCATAACAGGAACTGTTGAAACATCAGTCTCAACAGTGCAAGCTTCATTTTTTGGGTTTTCTTGCTTTGCTGGCTTTTGCTTCTTTTTCATCTTCTTCTTCTTTTTCCCCATCTTTATATCTGTGGAAAGGGTTAGAGTTAGGGATACTATCACTATTGATGTTTGGTTATCTTTCACTTTTGTGTTTGAGACATTTTTGAAGTATTACATATTTTTAGTTATTATGAATAAGTAGTGCACCTACACTAAATATTATAGTGGCTGATATATTGGTCATGCTATATATTTCCAATTTTATCTTATCTCTGATATATGTCTACATCCTACATCTATGTCTCCCTATTATTGACAGAGATAAAGAGAAACAGTCCAGTCTTGGTTTAATTCTAGTCTAATTGCTTTAAGTACAGCTCTCTACAAAAAGCTCTATTAACAAAGCCCAGGTCAGATCAACATAATTGCTACACTAATAAGACCGTTCCTGTCACTCAAGTGTTGAATCAGTAGTCACAGCAAGATCATGATGCAATGTTTCTGCATTCAGTGCCAATAAATATATTAACAAAAGTCTAAACCAAGTTCCTTTTCATGAGCTCTGAATAGCTTACCAACGGTTTTGTCCTCTCTACAGTAGGTAGAACAGACCCCTCCCCCATACAACTGTAATATGGCCGGTTGCAGGAGTGTCGTTATACAAACTTCTTTGCCATATCCAAAATGCTTCACAAGTACAGCATTACAGTTCTTGTTCAGAGACTCTTAGACATAAGAAAGCATTTTAAAATATTGACCAATGCTCGCGTGATCAAATCTTAATCAGGTCAAGTTCAAAATCGACATATGAACCAGCATGCCGTTTCCTTCTGCACTCACTTGGAAAGACGCCATTTTGCCTTCAAGCTGTGTCCACATGCGTTTATATTTCCTCTTCGCCCAAATAAATAGTAAGCATTCACTTTGAGTTATTTGTGCAAAAATCTGAGTTACATCTTACTAATCTTACTACATCTTGCTATTAATGCCCAGTGAAGTTCCCCATGAAGGATAGGAACTGAAACTCAACTTCCGTAAGTTACAGCACGTGGATCCCATAAAAGTTTTTATATAAGGATTTAAGTAAATCGATGCTATCATTTGTATTAAAACCTGGAATATAAAAGTTAAATTACTTACCTAAGTCTTCTTTGAGTATTAAAAGCAGCAAAGAGTATGCAGCACCTGTGTTTGCAACAAACAGCTGTAAACCACCTGAGGCTCTGCGGTGTGTCTCTTTGTGTTGACTACTTTCTTCTTGTCTCTGCTGTTCACGTCATAGTCAAATTAAATATGTGGCGCCGCCTTCAAGTGGCACAACATTTCTCCTGACATGTTTGCGCTTGTCGTTGTTGGATTGCCTGAAATACATAATACAAATAACACCATACAAATAATACATAATGCAGGGTGCAGCATTTACACTATATTCTGTCAAAAAGGCGACACCCTGCATCCTATCATCTTGGTCAAAATGGGGCCATGTATGTTGAGGGTTGTGATGGGTGGAAGGTTACATGGAATATAAAACTGTAAAGGCATATTAATGACAGAAATAGATTATTATAATGTAGAAATGAAGCCTGTGAAGTTGGTGGGGTATATGTGCTGTGTTACAGTGTGCCAATTTAGAGGATGAATATTCGCTGAGTAACTAATGTTGAAGAGGAGACTACCTCACTGATAGTATATAGTATTGGTTGTTACTGTGGTGAAATGTGACTGGGCAAAGAATAGGTGGTTTCTTTGCTAAAATACACTGTTCGGTATTATCCAACTAGTAAAAGTAAAACAAGTTGCCTGCTTGATAACCCCAAATTTTACCCTCACTCACCCTGAGTCCCCATTTGAATCCTCACTTTATCTTTACTTTATGTACTGTGGCATGGTGGATGACAACATCATATTATGTGTATGGATAAGTGGTCTTTATATTGGGGGAGTGTCACTTTCCAGAATTGAAGAAGAGGAAAACCCAGTGTACTTATGTGCTGGTACTCATCATTCTGCTAACATGTTTTTCTTTATTGTTCTCTCACAAGAATGGGCCAAATAATTATTATGACCTCCTTTGAGAGATAAATGAATATTACTACTGTGTTACTTGTATGTTTTGTGTGGCTAACTAATGGTTTGGAAATAAAGCTTTAGTGTCCTTTTTATTTGACATTTGATTGCTAATGACCCAATAACCCATAACCCACATATAAACATGATAAAACTCATATTCAAACACATTGAACCAGACCTTATAAGCAAAGATCTTATATTTTGACATTCAACAGAACTTTTAGAGTACATTCAAATGGATTTACAAAATATATATATCAAATAATCTTCATGTTCTGATGTTTGTTGAATTTTTTATTGATTTAATTCATACTTTTGAGCTTGTTGGTGGACTGGAAAGTTTTGCTGGATTCACACATAAATACTCGACATATAGTACTGACGAAATGATAGAAATGCCACACTGTTTTACTATCCAGCCAAATTTACCACATGACATACATTTGCCCAAATATGGGACTGCTGAACTTAGATAGATAATTGAAATATGTAAGAAAATCTATATCAGCAGTGAAATATAATCAAAAGTATTAAAGGCAAAATATCAAAAGTAATCATCCATTAATTTCAGGGTTTTACATTGTTGATAGATCAGCCTTGTGAGGTTTAAACTGCAAAGTAGCTGGAAAACAAAGCCAGCCCAAATTGTAGCAAAATAGTGCAGTACAATGAGTAAAATAAGGGTAAGTAATAAGAGTAATGAGTAAAATAATAAAGTATAAAATCTGACAAGTTTTAAAAAGTCCTTCAAATTTTTCTAATGGACTACTTACTATTAACTTTGGGAAATGGTGACTAATTAGATAATACAAAAGTTCAGTGAACATCCCTAGTATAGCAATAATGATCCATAAAAGTCATGTACCTTTGCTTTGGGACATGCTACTCACTATGAAAATCATATTTTTTCCTCTTATTAGATTCTTGAATGGTTTTCTTTAAGTCAGAAATGTCTTTTGAAGTCAGCTTGACTTCAAGTCACTGGCCTGAGACTCCTGAACTGGGAAACCAACTTGCTCCTCAAGGTTTACAGACAGTCTTTCAAATCTGGTAGAGATGTCTTCTCTTCGAAACATCTCCTTCAAAGGGGTCTCTGAATTCCAACTTTGGCTCTTTGCAAACATGTAAACACATCCAAAGAGATCAGGAAACATCTCCATCAGGTCAAGTGTGGCTGCATCGTTGGCACTGCAAATGGAAAACAACAACTTTACAGTTTCGTTTTACAGTTTTCGTGAAATTTTATTTTATGAGGATGTGCACATTATTCTAAAAATTCACAGTGCCGGTCAAATTTGGGCACACCCTCATTCAAAGGTGTCCACATTTTAACCAGTACTGTAAATGTCTTAGAGAATTGAAAAAAATATGTTGCAGTTATATGGAATACTTCTAAAACTAGTCTTGCAATACCAGCCAATGTCTGGGTATTTCTAAATGTACAGTATTCAACCTTTGAGTTTCACTTACTAATGCTCATGTAGATTGCGTATGAAGCGCAGTAATCCCAACGTGTTTTCAGGGTAGGTTTTGTTCTTGGCATCCATCTTCTGGACCAACTCTGGTGGAAACTGCAGCATCAAAAATAGTTAGTAATGAAGTTGAATTAACCCTATTTTCCTCGGATCAGATTTGACGTGAGAGGACAACAGGTGTGATTATGTACTGCCATTAAGTCATAATACTGTTTTGAAATGGTTATAAAACAGTATCATGACTAAACTTTGACATATACCAGTCAGTGATAACCCATCAACAAATCATAAGATTTTCCTCTGATCTTAAATTTCGATAAAATGTTTAATATTTTCTGCTTTTGTAGCTTGAAAATGCGATATAATTTCATTTAAATAAGGTCTATTGACCATAAATTCCAAAACATTGTGTAAAACCTGTGGTTATAAGTTGGAATAAAGTGGACTAAAAAGGTCTAACACGTAATTTAAACATTATGCTTTCTAAACAGTCAAACCAGAACAGGTCAATTTTGACCCAGGAGGAACCCAAGGAATTCAGAAGTTAAAGGTTTTCATGTTGGAGTCACCTTATTTTTCCACAGTTTGAAGGATCCATCCCCAGCACACTTTTCCAGACGACAAATCATTTCCTGGTCAGCCTTTCGACAGTTTGTTGCCTCCTCTCTGTTACCAATCCTTCTTAGGTATTCTACTCTCCTGAAAAAAAGTTGTACTTTAGTCTACATAAATTCAACAGAAGTGCAGAACACAACATGAAAATATTCTAAAATAACATTGAATAACACTTGATTAAATATGGCATCAGAGATGGAAACAGTCACCCCATCACAACAGTTACCATTATTAATGATTTATTTCTACTGTAAAAGTTGAACACACTGTTTTAAAATACAAATGAAACAACATCTAACTCTTTGGCTGGAACATGTAGATTAGGCCTCAGTCTGTTAGCATTATACCTTGAACAAAATACAGTCATCAAATGTAAATGTCCATGGTTCTCATTTTAAAATGAGTCAGCTTGAAAAAGAGATTTCAAGTAACTCACAAATCAGTTATAGTGAAAATACAGGGTTTGAACTCTATTGTTTTAGTCATAGTAGCAGCATGGCATTAGGGATGGCATTGTTCACTTTGGCCCAGAGTGAAGTATCTCAGCAACTGTCTGATAGATTGCAGGACATTTTGTGAAGACGTTATGGTCTGGAATAACTAAAAGAAAGGTCTTAACAGTATTGGGAGGGTTGCCATGAGATTTGGTACAGCTATCCATGGTGTCCTGAGGATGAATTCAAATGTGGAATTAGAGGGAAAGTCACTTATATACTGACTGATATTCCTCTGTGAAGAAATGTTTCGCATTACAGAGCGAAACCCAATGAAAGCCTTTTAAGTGAGACAGTCCAAAAATGTGCTCTGTTATCTCTTGTTCTACCTCAAAGATGTTAAGACATGCAGAAGACAGAATAACTGAAGAGAGACTGGAGAGTGAGTAGGACTTTCACCCCTCCTTGGAGCATGGCTATTAACAATAGGTATACATAAATTTCAACATAAACAAATGTCAATCGTTAGTAGTGCTAATTGGAAAGTCAGAAGATCACCAAAGTAATAGGGATACATTAATCCAGAATGAAATATTTCAACATTTACTGTATGGGTATTGGCACAGCAAATTCCTTGACGATGTTGTAGACCAACTAAACAAGTGACAATGCCATCACATGGAAAATCGAAGATAAATTGACAAGATGTTAATCTGAAATTTAAAAAAATGCCTTCCTCACCTTTCACTGGTCCAGAATAAAGGATGACTCAGGCATTCCTCCGCTTTAGGTCTCTTCTTTGGTTCTTCATTGATCATCCATTCGATGAGATCCTTTGCCACCACATCTTGAACATGGTCCAGATTGTACCTCCCATAGTAAATGTTAGACTCACACTCAAAGGACTTGTCACCAAATGGATGGTGTCCTCCAGAGAGGATATAATAAATCAGCATCCCTGCCACCTTAAGAATGAACAGAACATGTTAATATAAAGAAAATATTTTTCACCAAGTAACCAATTCAATTTTTGTTGCAAAAACAAAAAACTGACCTGTACGTCTGTGTTTGACTTGTATGGTATGTCACCTTCTTCTGCCAAAGTCTCCTTGGCCATCCAGCATTTTGTTCCTGCGCTGCCTGTACGCAAAGTTGTTTGTCCTTTTGGTAACCGTCTGCTTATGCCGAAGTCAGCTAGTCTTGCCCTCCCATTAACATCTGCAGGGCAATACAAATAAACCAAACAAGCAAACCAAATGATGTATGATTATCATGAATTCAAACGCTGTATCCTTTTTTCTCAATTTCAGATTTTAAGTTGTCTTACCAATCAAAACATTCTGTGGTTTGAGATCCCGGTGGAGAATTGGAGGATTTTTACAATGAAGAACCCTTAAACTGTTGATGACCTGATAGACCAGTGTCTTTATCAGCAGACTGCTATCATTATGTCTGATATATTCTTCCACGGTGTATTCACAAAGTTGAAGACCAAGATATCCAAAGTTCTCATCCTCCGCAGCATCAATGTATCGTACAATAGATGGATCATCTAGCTCTGGAAGTCGCAGAATTCCTTCCTCATTCTTCAACACTTGATAGTTGCATTTAGACATTCTCTTAATTGCAACTTCGGTGCCATCATCTCTCAGCCCCAAGAAGACTTCGGTACCATCACTTCCCTTTGCAATGCGGAATTCTGCATCATTCACATAAATGATACTTTTAATTCTGCTGACTTTACTTTCATCAGTACTAACCAGCTTCTCTAATTTTTCCTTCCATCTCTTGCTGGTTTGTAGCCATTTGCGTGTTGATAATGGATTAATGCTGTTGAATGGCTTAACATTTGAAGTTGATTCCACAACAGAAACTCTTGTTGGATCAGTTGCAGGATTGTAAACTTCATCATTGGTGTCTTCTTGATTTTCTTGCTTTTTCTTCTTTTTTTTCTTCTTTTTCTTCTTCTTGCTGGGTTCAGTTGACTGTGTACAGTCTTCATGTTCTGAGTTTGGTTTACTGAAATGATCTTTCAATCGTTTGAGCACTTCTTTCAGCTTGTCATTCATTTTCATGTTTGCAGATGCAAGTATGTCCTCAGGCACTGAAGTTATACCCACTGATGTGAAGATTTTAGCTGCATGTTCAACCGAAAGCAGGTTTGCAAATACACCATATGTGTAAACTCTCACTTCAGAGGAGTGGTTGTCCTTTCCAAAAGGAGCAACAGTTTTGCATAGTTTTTCAATAAAGTTGGGATCCCAGCCATTAGTGCCCTTTGTTTTCTGTGTTATCACAAATAATGCATGCAGAACAGCTTCCCATGTCTCAGGTCTCTCCCTTCTGGAAAGCTTTTCCAGTAGTTGGGGAATTATAGCCAATGCTTGCTCATTTGGTATCTCTTCCATTGTACAGAACACTAAATGTAAACTATTAATTGCCAGACTTACATTTTCCTGGAGAATCTTTGGAAAGCGACTGACTGTACCTGTAATGTAGGAATTCAGATTTCCATTGTTCTTCAACCATTTAATACACCCCTGGCTGTATTTTTCTTTGACAGGCCCATTAACATTAAAGAGGATTTCAATCATGGTCAGATGGTTCTGAGGATCCTCACGCAGCATGTGACTGTCAAAAGTTTTGAACACTTCTTCAGGTGGTCTCTCACGCACAGCAACTTCCATTTCCAAAAAATATCTGATTTTGGAGCATAATCCATCTCCTTTTGATGCAAGGTTGTGAATCATCTGACATATTTTCTTGTTGTGAATCATATGTTCAGGATCATTTATAGGTAACAATGTTACCAGTGCACCAGCAGAGATTAGATCTCTTGAGACGTCCTCTCTGTCATTAAGGGCAGCGGTTTGCAGTGGTGTGAATCGCTGTAGTTGCATGATAAATCCATTTGGATTAGCTTTGGCTTCAAGCAATTTCTTCTCAAACATAATTGGGGCATTAGAAATTGAGACATAATGCAACGGCGTCAAGCCATTTTGGGAAGGGTTATTTGGGTTGGCACCCTCATGTAGAAGGAAAATACAAATATCCTTGTTGTGATTTACAACAGCAGCAATCAGTGGAGTTATATAATCCTTACACTCCATGCATGGGTATACAGAATTGATGTCATTGTCCTTTAGTAATTTTTTAAGCTTCTTGAGGTTGTTGTTAAGTATACACTGTATGACAGGATGTGTTTCTCCTGGGACTGCTGCTCCTGGGACAGTCACTTGTAACTGGAACATCACTATATGTGCTGATATTGCCTCAGAGTAACTGTGAAAAAAACAGAATAATGATATTACTGTTGCATTTGATGGCATTTTAAACTTAAAACAAATAGCCAGAAATATATTATCAGAATTTAAGTTCATAATGTGTTTTTGTCTACTAAGCAACACAGAGCAAACAGGATGATTTCTGTTTCTCTCACAAGCTGAACTGCATTGACAGTCCCACGAACACACTCGCTCCCTCCAATACATGATCAATCACACTTTTGCTCGCTTGCCTGGGTACCTTTGTACCTTGAACACTACTCCTAAATCATATACTTGCTAATGATAAAATGTTTTTATAACTTGGAAATATGTTAATAAATGTGTTACACCCTAACCTCAATGCCTCTTTAGACTTTGAACTTCCTGCTTTAGGCCAGCAAACAGGATTCAATTTGAAATGTGCAGAGCTGTAAAACGTTGATAAATAATTGTTGTTCTTAATACAAGAATGAAATCTTGGGCTTTTGATTAAATGTTCATAGAAATGTGCTTATGATGATGTAAAGTAACCATAATAATTAAATATGAATAACAGTGACTTAAAACATACATGCGTGTGCTTTTTTTTAAGAAACACTAACAAGTTAGATGTTGGGGGAATATGGGAAAATGTACTTACAATGTTGAAGTAGGGTGTCCACTGTAAGTATGAATTGTATACGTCCATCAAAGGTTTTCTTTCTTTGTCACCGATACTCTATCTCTCACGGTCTCTCTCATGCATCTCAACTTCCTGCCACTAAAAGTGAAACTGTCTCTGATGAAGTACAGTCCGAGGTTTCTCTCTGTTTGTCTCTTTTACCCCGCCCATTTACAGCATTACATCGTGTGCTTACAAAATTAAGGACAAATTTCACACATTGTCGCTTGACTGATGATGATGAATAAACAAACTAGCATGTAACTAATAACATTTATGCCATGATACCATGTCTGCATATTAACAGATTTGGTGTGTGTGGATTTACTTGAGGTAAAAATGTAAGGAGACATATTCTTAAATCACTAAAGAAAAAGCAAATAATAAAGCAAGCACTGGATAAGCATGCAATGCAGCTAGGCAGCACTTCTTAAACACAAGTTTAAATATGTTTCCGTTCTTTGTGCCATCTAGAAATAATTAACCAATCCCTTTATTCTCTAACACTGCCACTAGAAAAAAAACTGAACAGTAGAACGACTGATATACCATCACAAGCTGATAGGTAGGAAAATATGTTCACCACTGATAATGGGTCAAAGTCCATACACTAGTTGTATAATCCTGCTGTAGTATGATCCATTAAAGCAGGCTATTACATTCAGATAGAACTGACGTCAAATCAGCGAGCATGTACAATGTAGAGGAACCATGCTGATTTGAGTTTTGGATAAGGATATATTGAATATTATATTGTATATACCAGTGCTCATGTAATAATGGTGTCTAAAGTCATATTGTGAGTATTTTTTTATGGTGTTAAACTATGACTGAGCAAAGAGGATGTTGATATATATGAGGGATGACTCAGCTGGAACACATACTATTGCCAAAATGTTTTCTGTTATTAGTACTATAGTCAAATAATGACCATGAACTCCTTCAAGACATTATTGCCATCTCTACAATATAATGAGTAATGTTTGAAAGTTTCAGTTACCAGTAGAAGTATGACAGTTAAGAGACTATATATTTACATTTGACATTTACCACAAATCAATATTAAAAGCAATAATTGAGTTGGCCACTTGGGGGCAGCGAAACAACATGAACAACATTAATATCACCCTATGAAGTTGTCATGGTGAAAGTTCTTGCATTTATTTGCCATACACTTCAAGCACACATGAAGCAACATTAGCATTCTATTGAATTTGTGTTCATGGCCACCAGGTGAATGCAAGTCCAATATTCATCACCCCTGTCAACTCTCTCAACTTTTAATTTCAGCCAACTCTTTCAGGAAAATATGTGGTACTTTAACTGCTAAATACTTCACTTTTTTAACCAGTTAGCTGCTGATTATCTGCAGTTTGGTGCTGGGCAGGTTGCTTACAGGAGGTTCATCTGGACTTTTTCTATAAAAACACCTGCCTGTCGTGACTGCAAACAAAGCTTATGGTGGTGGTGATGTTGATGGAGGTGATAGTGACCAAAAAACAATAAAGTTGTGGTTCATAAAACCAAATCATTAAGCCGAAAGATGCTAAAACTCTCTGTGGAGCTGAGAGGTAAAGCAGAGTCAGTTTATAATTCGGTGGGTTTGTCTATACCTACAACTCTTTCATATAACACATACTCATTTGATGCCTCATTAAAAAATCATACAAGTGTCATGAGTTTTGTGGCACAACATTTCTCCTGACATGTTTGCGCTTGTCGTTGTTGGATTGCCTGAAATACATAATACAAATAACACCATACAAATAACATATAATGCAGGGTGCAGCATTTACATATATATATGTATATTCTGTCAAAAAGGCGACACCCTGCATCCTATCATCTTGGTCAAAATGGGGCCCATGTATGTTGAGGGTTGTGATGGGTGGAAAGTTACATGGAATATAAAACTGTAAAGGCATATTCATGACAGAAATAGATTATTGAATATAATGTAGAAATGAAGCCTGTGAAGTTGGTGGGGTATATGTGCTGTGTTACAGTGTGCCAATTTAGAGGATGAATATTCGCTGTGTAACTAATGTTGAAGAGGAGACTAGCTCACTGATAGTATATAGTATTGGTTGTTACTGTGGTGAAATGTGACTGGGCAAAGAATAGGTGGTTTCTTTTCTAAAATACACTGTTTGGTATTATCCAACTAGGAAAAGTAAAACAAGGTGCCTGCTTGATAACCCCAAATTTTACCCTCACTCACCCTCAGTCCCCATTTGAATCCTCACTTTATCTTTACTTTATGTACTGTGGCATGGTGGATGACAACATCATATTATGTGTATGGATAAGTGGTCTTTATGTTGGGGGAGTGTCACTTTCCAGAATTGAAGAAGAGGAAAACCCAGTGTACTTATGTGCTGGTACTCATCATTCTGCTAACATGTGTTTCTTTATTGTTCTCTCCCAAGAACGGGCCAAATAATTATTATTACCTCCTTTGAGAGATAAATGAATATTACTACTGTGTATGTTTTGTGTGACTAACTAATAGTTTGGAAATAAAGCTTTAGTGTCCCTTTTATTTGACATTTGATTGCTAATGACCCAATAACCCATAACCCAAATATAAACTCATGATAAAACTCATATTCAAGCACACTGAACCAGACCTTATAAGCAAAGATCTTATATTTTGACATTCAACATAACTTTTAGAGTACATTCAAATGGATTTACAAAAAATATATATCAAAGAATCTTCATGTTCTAATGTTTATTGAATTTTTCATTGATTTAATTAATACTTTTGAGCTTGTTGGTGAATTTGTGTGGCCTAAACAAAGGTCTGTCATTTATAGCACAATAGCACAATAGTGTCTAATCATTTATTATATTTAGTGATTTTTTATGTAATGCTTTTATACATGAGTTATATGCACATTATTCAACCGGAAATACCTTTATGGACTGTTACATGGATCTCTTCCTTAAACCTCTGTTTGGAAAGTTTTGCTGGATTCACACATAAATACTCAACATACAGTACTGAAGGTTTACTATCCAGCCATATTTACATACATTTGCCCAAATATGGGACTGCTGAACTTAGATAAATAATTGAAATATGTAAGAAAATTAATTTATGGTGTTGTTCCTGAATATTTTGCTTTCTAATGCAATGAACTTGTTCTTCATTTTTACTAAATTTAATATACCGTAATCTGTAGCATCTGCAGTAATATTTAACAGAAAACAACTACACCAACTGTGATCTCAGTTTTCAAGATATTTCCTGTATGAAAAAAAGTTGTTGTGATACTTTATCACAACCAGATGGAGGCGCTGTATGCACATCAGATCACAGAAGCTCAGCTCATAAGGAAACATACTGAACATAAGTGGAACATACAGGAGCAACCACGACTGTTTCATCTGCAGTTTCACCAAACAGAACTAGTGATACAATCTGTAATTGTTTGGGGTATAAAACCATTACAGAGGTTAATATTAAACAGACTGCAAAATCTGAAATGGTGGTCCCTCTGACAGTCTGAGAGGTTGTGAGGAGAGCTCATAGGACATGAAACTAAGAAACTAAATGAAGCACAACTGTTAAAAAGCATACATTTTGCCACAATAAAAGAAAATCTATAGCAACAGTGAAATATAACCAAAAGTATAAAGTATTAAAATTGTTGATAGATCAGCCTTGTGAGGTTTAAACTGCAAAGTAGCTGGAAACCAAAGCCAGCCCAAATTGTAGCAAAATAGTGCAGTACAATGAGTAAAATAAGGGTAAGTAATAAGAGTAATGAGTAAAATAATAAAGTATAAAATCTGACAAGTTTTAAAAAGTCCTTCAAATTTTTCTAATGGACTACTTACTATTAACTTTGGGAAATGGTGACTACTTACATAATACAAAAGTTAAGTGAAAATTCCTAGTATAGCAATAATGATCCATAAAAGTCATGTACCTTTGCTTTGGGACATGCTACTCACTACTAAAATAAAAATTTCTCATATTTCTTCCTCTTATTAGATTCTTGAATGGTTTTCTTTAAGTCAGAAATCTCTTTTGAAGTCAACTTTACTTCAAGTCACTGGCCTGAGACTCCTGAACTGGGAAACCAACATGCTCCTCAAGGTTTACAGACAGTCTTTCAAATCTGGTAGAGATGTCTTCTCTTCGAAACATCTCCTTCAGAGGGGTCTCTGAATTCCAACCTTGGCTCTTTGCAAACGTGTAAACACATCCAAAGAGATCAGGAAACATCTCCATCAGGTCAAGTGTGGCTGCATCTTTGACACTGCAAATGGAAAACAACAACTTTACAGTTTCGTTTTACAGTTTTTAGAAATTTTATTTCATGAGAATATGCATATTATTCTAAAAATTCACAGTGCCGGTCAAGTTTGGGCACACCCTCTCATTCAAAGGTGTTCATATTTTACCCAGTACTGTAAATGTACTAGAGAATTGAAAAAATGATGTTGCAGTTGTAGAGGGTGTGATAAAAGCCTCTTATTAGAACTTGGATGAAACTAACACACCCCTTATTTAAAAAAAAAAAAGAAAAGTCATTTCATTTATTTAAAAAAGAGCACAGATAACTAGTTGCTGTCTAAAACTTCCAAACATACATCTGGTTGTTAATCCATTTTGAGACCACAGGTGGCACTATGATACCAGGTTGAGTGAGAAATACCTAACCTGGGCCCATGCTGCTCCCATAGGAGACAGAATGAAGTGGCGCTTACACACACCACTGAAACGTGTTGTTTCTTACTGCTGGAAAATCATTTAATCACGCTGGTGCATTTTAAAAGTGTTCATGTACTGGGTTTGAACGGAGTTATGTATCTATATGTTTATGTAGCAAGCTAGCGCACTAGCTATTGTTTTCATTGCTGACAGTGTAAAAGTAGGTTTTAAGTTCTTATTGACTGCACTTGAAATATGATATCTGTCATTGTGTGGTGGTTTTGTAGCGCTGTAGTTTGTATAATAGCCACCAGCAGATAGTGCAGGTGCATGTACATTGATATATTTGTGTTAGGGAGCCATAAAGTATATAACCATGTTGCTATGGTGATGTAATGTTGTTGATTATTTCAATGTAGTTATTTCAAGTGAGCTTTATTTTTATGTATTCGTTAATGTAGCCACAGCATGTGCTTCCACTGTTTTGTCTTACCGTTTATGTATTGGTAATAATACGCATTTAGAGTCAGACTAAAGCAGCTGCCTGATATTACACTTTATCGATATATTAATAGGCTTATTGAATGTGAGATGAGATGTATGTCATGTGGGTGAGACAGAATAAAGTTGCGCTTGAGGTAGTAACACACCACTGAAACGTGTTGTTTCTTACTGCTCCACAGTACATCTTTCACTGTGCAGGCCCAGGTACCCATAGGCTTGAGACCGGTAACACAGTTATATGGAATACTTCTAAACCTAGTCTTGTAATACCGGCCAATGTGAGATCTCTGCCTACTGAAATCGAGGGATTTCTAAATGTATGGTATTCAACCTTCACTTACTAATGCTCATGTAGATTTCGTATGAAGCGCAGTAATCCCAACGTGTTTTCAGGGTAGGTTTTGTTCTTGGCATCCATCTTCTGGACCAACTCTGGTGGAAACTGCAGCATCAAAAATAGTTAGTAATGAAGTTGAATTAACTCTCCTGTTTTTCTCGGATCAGTTTTGACGTGGTGTGATTATGTACTGCCATTAAATCATAATACTGTTTTGAAATGGTTATAAAACAGTATCATGACTAAACTTTGACATATACCAGTCAGTGTTAATCTATCAACAAATCATCAGATTTTCCTCTGATCTTAACTTTCGCTAAAATGTTTAATATTTTCTGCTTTTGTAGCTTGAAAATGCAATATACTTTCATTTAAATAAGGTCTATTGACCATTAATTCCAAAACATTGTGTAAAACCTGTGTAATAAGTTGGAATAAAGTGGACTAAAAAGGTCTAACACATAACTTAAACATTATGCTTTATAAACAGTCAAACCTGAACAGGTCAATTTTGACCCAGGAGGAACCCAAGGAATTCAGAAGTTAAAGGTTTTCATGTTGGAGTCACCTTATTTTTCCACAGTTTGAAGGATCCATCCCCAGCACACTTTTCCAGGCGACAAATCATTTCCTGGTCAGCCTTTCGACAGTTTGCCGTCTCCTCTCTGTTACCAATCCTTCTTAGGTATTCTACTCTCCTGAAAAAAAGTTGTACTTTAGGCTACATAAATTCAACAGAAGTGCAGAACACAACATAGAAATATTCTAAAATAACATTGAATAACACTTGATTAAATATGGCATCAGAGATGGAAACTATCCATTCACTAAATAGTCGCCCAATCACAACAGTTATTATTATTAATGATTTATTTCTACTGTAAAAGTTGAACACACTGTTTTAGAATACAAATGAAACAACATCTAACTCTTTGCCTGGAACATGTAGATTAGGCCTCAATCTGTTAGCATTATACCTTGAACAAAATACAGCCATCAAATGTAAATGGTTCTCACATGGTTTTTTACATGGATCTCATTTTAAAATGAGTCAGCAAGTAACTCACAAATCAGTTATAGTGAAAGTACAGGGTTTTGTTTGTTTTAGTCATAGTAGCAGCATGGCATTAGGGATGGCATTGTTCACTTTGGCTCAGAGTGAAGTATCTCAACAACTGTCTGATAGATTGCAGGACATTTTGTGAAAACGTTATGGTCTGGAATAACTAAAAGAAAGATCTTAACAGTATTGGGAGGGTTACCATGAGATTTGGTACAGCTGAGGATGAATTCAAATGTTGTGGCATTAGAGGGAAAGTCACTCATATACTGACTGATATATTTTATTTCTTTGTAACATAGAGCTTGGTTGTTATACATAAACAAATGACAAATGCTTAGTCAGAAGATCGCCAAAGTCATTGGGGTATATTGATCCAGAGTGAAATGTTTCAACATTTACTGTATGGATATTGGCACAGCAAATTCCGAGACAATGTTGCAAACCAACTAAACAAGTGACAATGACATCACATGGAAAATAGAAAATCAGTTGACAAGACATTAGATTTAAATCAAACAACATTTCTTCCTCACCTTTCATTGGTCCAGAAGAAAGGATGACTCAGGCATTCCTCCACTTTAGGTCTGTTCTTTGGTTCTTCATTGATCATCCATTCGATGAGATCCTTCGCCACCACATCTTGAACATGGTCCAGATTGTACTTCCCACAGTAAATGTTAAACTCACACTCATAGGATAGGCCGAATGGATGATGTCCTCCAGAGAGGATATAATAAATTAGCATCCCTGCCACCTTAAGAATGAACAGAACATGTTACTCATTAATTTGTTTTTCACACAGCTTATCATACAGAGGGTTGGGGGGGTTGGAGCCAAGTTGTCATTGGAAAATGTAATTTTTGTAGAAGAAAAAACTGACCTGTACGTCTGTGCTTGACTTGTATGGTATGTCACCTTTTTCTACCAAAGTCTCCTTGGCCATCCAGCATTTTGTTCCTGCGCTGCCTGTATGCAAAGTTGTTTGTCCTTCTGGTAACCGTCTGCTTATGCCAAAGTCGGCTAGTCTTGCACTCCCATTAACATCTGCAGGGCAATTCAAATAAACCAAATAAGCAAACCAAATTATGGATGATTATCATAAATTCAAATGCTGTATCCTTTTTTCTCAACTTCAGATAGTGAATTTCATTCAGTACATTTTAAGTTGTCTTACCAATCAAAACATTCTGTGGTTTGAGATCCCGGTGGAGAATTGGAGGATTTTTACAATGAAGAACTCTTAAACTGTTGATGACCTCATAGACCAGTTTCTTTATCGGCAGACTGCTATCATTATTTCTGATATATTCTTCCACAGTGTATTCACAAAGTTGAAGACCAAGATATCCAAAGTTGTCATCCTCCGCAGCATCAATGTATCGTACAATAGATGAATGATCTAGCTCTGGTAGTCGCAGAAGTACTTCCTCATTCTTCAACACTTGATAGTTGCTTTTCGACATTCTCTTAATAGCAACTTCGGTGCCATCATCTCTCAGCCCCAAGAAGACTTCGGTACCATCACTTCCCTTTGCAATGCGGAATTCTGCATCATTCACATAAATGATACTTTTAATTCTGCTGACTTTACTTTCATCAGTACTAACCAGCTTCTCTAATTTTTCCTTCCATCTCTTGCTAATTTGTAGCCATTTCCATGTTGATGATGAATGAGCGCTGTTTGGAGTTGATCTCTTCTTCTTCTTTTTCTTCTTCTTGCTGGGTTCAGTTGACTGTGTACAGTCTTCATGTTCTGAGTTTGGTTTACTGAAATGATCTTTCAATCGTTTGAGCACTTCTTTCAGCTTGTCATTCATTTTCATGTTTGCAGATGCAAGTATGTCCTCAGGCACTGAAGTTATACCCACTGATGTGAAGATTTTAGCAGCAGGTTCAACTGAGATCAGGTTTGCAAATACACTGTATGTGTAAACTCTCACTTCAGAGGAGCGGTGGTCTTTTCCAAAAGCAGCAACAGTTTTGCATAGTTTTTCAATAAAGTCAGGATCCCAGCCATTAGTGCCCTTTGTTTTCTGTGTTATCACAAATAATGTATGCAGAACAGCTTCCCATGTATCAGGTCTCTCCCTTGTGGAAAGCTTTTCCAGTAGTTGGGGGATTATAGCCAGTGCTTGCTCATTTGGTATCTCTTCCATTGTACAGAACATTGCATGTAAACTATTAATTGCATGAATTACATTTTCCTGGGCAATCTTTGGAAAGCGACTGACTGCACCTGTAATGTAGGAATTAAGATTTCCATTGTTCTTCAACCATTTAATACACCCCTGGCTGTATTTTTCTTTGACAGGCCCAGTAACATTAAAGAGGTGTTCAATCATGGTCAGATGGTTCTGAGGATGCTCACGCAGCATGTGACTATCAAAAGTTTTGAACACTTCTTCAGGTGATCTCTCATACACAGCAACTTCCATATCCAAAAGATATTTGATTTTGGAGCATAATCCATCTCCTTTTGATGCAAGGTTGTTAATCATCTGTTGTATTTTCTTGTTGTGACTCATATGTTCAGGATCATTTAAAGGTAACACTGTTACCAGTGCGCCAGCAGAGATTAAATCTTTTGAGACATCCTCCCTGCCATGAATGGCTGCGGTTTGCAGTGGTGTAAATCCCTGTGTATTCCATACATTTACATTAGCATTGGCTTCGAGCAGTTTCCTCTCAAGTGCAACTGGAGCTTCGGATAGTGAGACATAATGCAAGGGTGTACAGCAATTTTGGGATACGCTATTTGGGTCGGCACCCTGATGGAGAAGGAAAGTGCAAATAGCCTCATTGTGTTTCACAACAGCAGCAATCAGTGGAGTTATATACTCCTTACACTCCCTGCATGGGTAGGAAGCATCAATGTCGTTGTCCTTTAGCAATTTTTTAAGCTTCTTGAGGTTGTTGTTAAATATACACAGTATCACAGGATGTGTTTGTCCTGGAGGGACTGGGGTCACTTGGAACTGTAACATCACTGCATGATGATATTTATATCTAGGCTTCAAAGTAACTGTGAAAAAAAACAAACAAAATTCTGATATTACCGTTACAACATTTGATGGCATTTTAAACTTTAAACAAGCATTCAGAAAATATATTTAAGACTGAAGGTTCATCATGTGTATTTTATTTTATTTTTCCAAATTTTCGAAAAGGGGAAACGAAATTCCATTTACCATCATTGAATTTAGATAAATACAGTTTAATGGTAGTATAGTGTGTGTTCAGTACAGGAGGTTTGGTTTGCGGCTTTGCTCAGTTTGATTATGCTGCATGAGTCAAACAATTATTGTTAAAATAGTTTAATAATCCACTTATTCTGATATGCCGAACGGTTAATCCCACTGGGAACATTTTGGCAGCGGATATCATAGCTGTAGTATGCTCATGTATGTATTTTTTCCCCACAAACATTCCCCTACTATTAAAACTGAAGCATCCGTGTAAGAAGAATGTTGTAGCTGCTGCAGGTGGAGCTACTTTGAATTGATACAGTTAGCTCTTATTCCACAGCAGCAAAACTAAACTGTCATCAATAAACCGTTGCTGGATATTTGCATTTTGTACCCAAAACTGGGGTACAACTGAACCATCAATTTTGTGTACCATTACACCCCAAATACACAGATGTTAAAACCTAGGCAGCTAAATCAGAAACCATCTACTTGGCTACACACAGCTTTGTACTGTTTATGACAAGGGCTGTGACTCACTCAGTCAAGCAAAATCATTTCATTATATCATAAAAAAACTGTCCCACATTTAATTTAAAGCAAGTTGAAAAAAGTTGAGTGGTCATTTAATTTAGACAGAAAAAACACAGTTCAGAGTGAACACTACTTGTAAATCAGAGAAATCATAATGCTAATGGTTTGATGTTTTTAGATATAACTTATATGTACATAAGTGTACCACGCCTTACCCTCACTGACTGTTTAGACTTTGAACTTCCTCCTTTAGGCCGGCAAACAGGATTCAACTTTCAACGCGCAGAGCTGTGAAATGATGATATGTAAGTGTTGGTCTCATTTAAAAAAATAAAACTTTGTTCTGATTAAAAGTTTATTCAAACATGCTTATTATGATGTAAAGTAACCATAACAGTTAAACATTAATAACAATGACTTTAGAATTGCATGAGTATGTTTGTATTAAGAAAGCACTGACAGGTTAGATGTTGTAAGAATATGGGAAAATGCACTTACAATGTTGAGGTGAATTGTCCACTGTAAGTATGAGTTATATCCATCCATCAAATGTTTTCTTTCTCTGTTTGTCACTGACACTATCTCTCTGACTGTCTCTGTCATTCACTACAACTTCCCGCCATAAAGAAGTGAAACTGTCGCTGATTATATAAAGTCAGTGTTCTTCCTCCCTCTGTCTCTTTCCCCGCCCATTTACAGCATTCCTGTGCTTCCAAGTTGAAGGACAGGTTTGATGCATTGTTGCTTGACTGATGATGATGATATATAAACAAGCAAGTATGTAACTAATTATAATTACTCTGTTATGGGCAGTGGTGAATATTGGCGTTTGGTCTAAAATTCATGGATACTTAAAGTGAACCATGTCTGTATATTAACAGGTAATGGTTGGAGTGTGTGGTGTGTGTGGGTAAACTTGGGGGTAAAACTGTAAGGAGATATATTACTGAAGACAATGCAAATAATAAAGCAAGCACTGGATACGCATGCAATGCAGCTGTGCAGCACTTCTTAAACACCAATTCAAATATGTTTCTGTTCTTTGTGCCATCTAGAAATAATTAACCAATCCCTTTATTCCCTAACACTGTCACTAGAAAAAAAAACTGAACAGTAGAACGACTGATATACCGTCACAAGCTGATGTAATAATTAAGAAAATATGTTCACCACTGATAATGGGTCAAAGTCCATACAGTAGTTGTAAAATCCTGCTGTAGTATGATCCATTAAAGCAGGCTATTACAGAGATGGAAACAGTCGCCCCATCACAACAGTTATTATTATTAATTATTTATTTGTACTGTAAAAGTTGAACACACTGTTTTAGAATACAAATGAAACAACATCTAACTCTTTGCCTGGAACATGTAGATTAGGCCTCAATCTGTTAGCATTATACCTTGAACAAAATACAGCCATCAAATGTAAATGTAAGACCCTTTTACATGGTTCTCATTTTAAAATGAGTCAGCAAGTAACTCACAAATCAGTTATAGTGAAAATACATGGTTTGAACTCTATTGTTTTAGTCATAGTAGCAGCATGGCATTAGGGATGGCATTGTTCACTTTGGCCCAGAGTGAAGTATCTCAACAACTGTCTGATAGATTGCAGGACATTTTGTGAAGACGTTATGGTCTGGTATAACTAAAAGAAAGGTCTTAACAGTATTGGGAGGGTTGCCATGAGATTTGGTACAGCTATCCATGGCGTCCTGAGGATGAATTCAAGAAGATAAATTGACAAGATGTTAAACTGGAATTTTAAAAAATGTCTTCCTCACCTTTCACTGGTCCAGAATAAAGGATGACTCAGGCATTCCTCCACTTTAGGTCTCTTCTTTGGTTCTTCATTGATCATCCCCTCGATGAGATCCTTTGCCACCACATCTTGAACATGGTCCAGATTGTACCTCCCATGGTAAATGTTAAACTCACAGGCAAAGGCCTTGTCACCAAATGGATGGTGTCCTCCAGAGAGGATATAATAAATCAGCATCCCTGCCACCTTAAGAATGAACAGAACATGTTAATATAAAGAAAATATTTTTCACCAAGTAACCAATTCAATTTTTGTTGCAAAAACAAAAAACTGACCTGTATGTCTGTGTTAGACTTGTATGGTATGTCACCTTCTTCTGCCAAAGTCTCCTTGGCCATCCAGCATTTTGTTCCTGCGCTGCCTGTACGCAAAGTTGTTTGTCCTTTAGGTAACCGTCTGCTTATGCCGAAGTCAGCTAGTCTTGCCCTCCCATTAACATCTGCAAGGCAATTAAAATAAGCAAAATAAGCAAACCAAATTATGGATGATTATCATAAATTCAAATGCTATATGCTTTTTCTCAATTTCAGATTTTAAGTTCTTACCAATCAAAACATTCTGTGGTTTGAGATCCCGGTGGAGAATTGGAGGATTTTTACAATGAAGAACTCTTAAACTGTTGATGACCTCATAGACCAGTTTCTCTATCAGCAGACTGCTATCATTATTTTTGATATATTCTTCCACAGTGTATTCACAAAGTTGAAGATACCAAGATATCCAAAGTTCTCATCCTCCGCAGCATCAATGTATCGTACAATAGATGAATGATCTAGCTCTGGTAGTCGCAGAATTCCTTCCTCATTCTTCAACACTTTATAGTTGCTTTTAGACATTCTCTTAATAGCAACTTCAGTGCCATCATCTCTCAGCCCCAAGAAGACTTCGGTACCATCACTTCCCTTTGCAATGCGGAATTCTGCATCATTCACATAAATGATACTTTTAATTCTGCTGACTTTACTTTCATCAGTACTAACCAGCTCCTCTAATTTTTCCTTCCATCTCTTGCTGGTTTGTAGCCATTTGCGTGTTGTTGATGAATGAGCGCTGTTTGGAGTTGATTCCACAACAGAAACTCTTGTTGGATCAGGTGCAGGATTGCAAACTCCATCATTTGGGTCTTCTTGATTTTTCTTCTTTCTCTTCTTCTTTTTCTTCTTCTTGCTGGGTTCAGTTGACTGTGTACAGTCTTCATGTTCTGAGTTTGGTTTACTGAAATGATCTTTCAATCGTTTGAGCACTTCTTTCAGCTTGTCATTCGTTGTCATGTTTGTATATGCAAGTATGTCCTCAGGAACTGAAGTTATACCCAATGATTTGAAGATTTTAGGCGCATGTTTAACCGAAAGCAGGTTTGCAAATACACTGTATGTGTAAACTCTCACTTCAAAGGAGTGGTTGTCCTTTCCAAAAGGAGCAACAGTTTTGCATAGTTTTTCAATAAAGTCAGGATCCCAGCCATTAGTGCCCTTTGTTTTCTGTGTTATCACATATAGTGCTTGCAGAACAGCTTCCCATGTATCAGGTCCTTTCCTTGAGCAAAGCTGTTCCAGTAGTTGGGGGATTATAGCCAGTGCTTGCTCATTTGGTATCTCTTCCATTGTACAGAACAGGGCATTCAAACTATTAATTGCCAGACTTACATGTGTCTGGGGAATCTTTGGAAAGCGACTGACTGCACCTGTAATGTAGGAATTAAGATTTCCATTGTTCAACCATTTAATACATTCCTGGCTGTATTTTTTTGTGTCAGGCGAATTAACATTAAAGAGGATTTCAATCATGGTCAGATGGTTCTGAGGATGCTCACGCAGCATGTGACTGTCAAAAGTTTTGAACACTTCTTCAGGTGATCTCTCATACACAGCAACTTCCATATCCAAAAGATATTTGATTTTAGAGCATAATCCATCTCCTTTTGATGCAAGGTTGTTAATCATCTGATGTATTTTCTTGTTGTGAATCATATGTTCAGGATGAGTTACAGGTAACAATGTTACCAGTGCGCCAGCAGAGATTAGATCCTTTGAGACATCCTCCCTGTCATGAATGGCTGCGGTTTGCAGTGGTGTGAATTCCTGTATATTCCATCCATTTAGATTAGCACTGGCTTCAAGCAGTTTCCTCTCAAGTGCAACTGGAGCTTTGGAAATTGAGACATAATGCAAGGGTGTCCAGCAATTTTGGGATACGTTATTTGGGTTGGCACCCTGACGGAGAAGGAAAGTACAAATAGCCTCATTGTGTTTCACAACAGCAGCGATCAGTGGAGTTATATACTCCTTACACTCCCTGCATGGGTAGGAAGCATCAATGTCGTTGTCCTTTAGTAATTTTTTAAGCTTCTTGAGTTTGTTGTTAAATATACACAATATCACAGGATGTGTTTGTCCTGGAGGGACTGGGGTCACTTTCAACTGTACTGTACTGTACATCACTGCATGATGATATTTAAATCTAGGCTTCAAAGTAACTGTGAAAAAAACAAAAACAAACACAATTCTGATATTACCGTTACAACATTTGATGGCATTTTAAACTTTAAACAAGCATCCAGAAAATATATTTAAGACTGAAGGTTCATCATGTGTATTTTATTTTATTTTTCCAAATTTTCAAAGTTTTGAAAAGGGGAAACGAAATTCCATTTACCATCATTGAATTTAGATAATTACAGTTTAATGGTGTGTGTGTTCGGTACAGGAGGTTTGGTTTGTGGCTTTGCTCAGTTTGATTATGCTGCATGAGTCAAACAATTATTGTTAAAATAGTTTAATAATCCACTTATTCTGATATGCCGAACGGTTAATCCCACTGGGAACTGGTGCTACTTTGAATTAATACAGTTAGTTCTTATTCCACATCAGCAAAACTAAACTGTCATCAATAGTTATAACCAATGAACCATTGCTGGATATTTGCATTTTTCTAAACAAAAGACCAGAACCATGAACCCAAAACCGGGGTACAACTGAACCATAAATTGTGTACCATTACACCCCAAACACACAGATGTTAAAACCTAGGCAGCTAAATCAGAAACCATCTACTTGGCTACACACAGTTTTGTACTGTACATTTATCACAAGGAATGTGACTCACTCAGTCAAATACAGACATGTATGCAAAATCATTTCATTATATCATAAAAAAACTGTCCCACGATTAATGTAATGCAAGTTGAAAAAAGTTGAGTGGTCATTTAATTTGGACAGAAAAAACACAGTTCAGAGTGAACACTACTTGTAAATCATATAATTGCTAATGCTAATGATTTGATGTTTTTAGATATAACTTGTACATAAGTGTACCACACCTTACCCTCACTGACTGTTTAGACTTCCTCCTTTAGGCCGGCAAACAGGATTTAACTTTCAACGCGCAGATCTGTGAAATGATGATAAGTAATTGTTGGTCTCATTTGAAAAAATAAAACGTGTGTTTTTTTGATTAAGTTAACTAAATCTAGTTTATCGAAACATGCTTATGATGATGTAAATTAACTATAACAGTTAAACATGAATAACAATGACTTTAGAATTGCATGAGTATGTTTGTATTAAGAAAGCACTGACAGGTTAGATGTTGTAAGAATATGGGAAAATGTACTTACAATGTTGAGGTGGGTTGTCCACTGTAAGTATGAGTTATATCCTTACATCAAATGTTTTTTTTCTCTGTTTGTCACTGACACTGTCTCTCTGACTGTCTCTCTCATTCACCACAACTTCCCACCATAAAGAAGTGAAACTGTCGCTGATTATATAAAGTCAGTGTTCTTCCTCCCTTTGTCTCTTTCCCTGCCCATTTACAGCATTACATCCTGTGCTTAGAAGTTGAAGGACAGGTTTGATGCATTGTTGCTTGACTGATGATGATGATATATAAACAAGCAAGTATGTAACTAATTATAATTACTCTGTTATGGGCAGTGGTGAATATTGGCATTTGGTCTAAAATTCATGGATACTTAAAGTGAACCATGTCTGTATATTAATAGGTAATGGTTGGAGTGTTTGGTGTGTGTGGGTTAACTTGGGATACAACTTTAAGGAGACATATTACTGAAGACAATGCAAATAATAAAGCAAGCACTGGATAAGCATGCAATGCAGCTGTGCAGCACTTCTTAAACACCAGTTCAAATATGTTTCTGTTCTTTGTGCCATCTAGAAATAATTAACCAATCCCTTTATTCCCTAACACTGTCACTAGAAAAAAAAACTGAACAGTAGAACGACTGATATACCGTCACAAGCTGATGTAAGGTAGGAAAATATGTTCACCACTGATAATGGGTCAAAGTCCATACAGTAGTTGTATAATCCTGCTGTAGTATGATCCATTAAAGCAGGCTATTACATTCAGATAGAACTGACGTCAAACCAGTGAGCATGTACAATGTAGAGGAACCATGCTGATTTGAGTTTTGGATAAGGATATATTAAATATTATACTGTATGGTGCTCATGTAATAATGGTGTCTAAAGTCATATTGTGAGTATTTTTTATGGTGTTAAAGTATGACTGAGCCAAGAGGGTGTTGATATCTACAAGGGATGACTGAACTGGAACACATACTATTGCCAAAAAGTTTTCTGTTATTAGTACTATAGTCAGATAATTACCATGAACTCCTTCATGACATTATTGCCATCTCTACAATATTATGAGTAATGCTTGAAAGTTTCAGTTACCAGTAGAAGTATGACAGTTAAGAGACTATATATTTACATTTGACATTTACCATAAATCAATATTAAAAGCAATAATTGAGTTGGCCACTTGGGGGCAGCGAAACAACATGAACAACATTAATATCACCCTATGAAGTTGTCATGGTGAAAGTAAAGAAACATGAAGCAACATTAGCATTGTATTGAATTTGTGTTCATGGCCACCAGGTGAATGCAAGTCCAATATTCATCACCCCTGTCAACTCTCTTTTAATTTCAACCAACTCTTTCAGGAAAATATGTGGTACTTTAGCTGCTAAATACTTCACTTTTTTAACCAGTTAGCTGCTGATTATCTGCAGTTTGGTGCTGGGCAGGTTGCTTACAGAAGGTTCATCTGGACCTTTTCAATAAAAACAACTGCTGTCGTGACTGCAAACAAAGCTTATGGTGGTGGTGATGTTGATGGAGGTGATAGTGACCAAAAAACAATAAAGTTGTGGGTCATAAAACCAAATCATTAAGCCGAAAGATGCTAAAACTCTCTGTGGAGCTGAGAGGTAAAGCAGAGTCAGTTTATAATTCGGTGGGTTTGTCTATACCTACAACTCTTTCATATAACACATACTCATTTGATCCCTCATTAAAAAAAACATACAAATGTCATGAGTTTTCCTTACAAATGACTGATTCATTTTTTGGATAACTGGTGATTCTTAAAAAAAAATAACAAAAAACTTGCCACAATCATGATGATCAATAAATGATTAAACACAACGTGCAATCATATTTTTACACATTTATTTTGATACCTTTATGGACTGTTCCATGGATCTCTTCCTTAAATCTCTGTTTGGAAGGTTTTGCTGGATTCACACATAAATACTCAACATACAGTAAGGTTTACTATCCAGCCATATTTACATACATTTGCACAAATATGGGACTGCTGAACTGAGATAGATAATTGAAATACGTAAGAAAATTAATTTATGGTGGTGTTCCTGAATATTTTGCTTTCTAATGCAATAAACCTGTTCTTCATTTTTACTAAATTCAATATAATCTGTAGCACCCGCAGTAATATTAAACAGAAAACAACTACACCAACTGTGATCTCAGTTTTCAAGATATTTCCTGTATGAAAAAAAGCTAATTGTTGTGATACTTTATCACAGCCAGAGGGAGGCGCTGTGTGCACATCAGATCACAGAAGCTCAGCTCTCATAAGGAACATAAGTGGAACATACAGGAGCAACCAAGACTGTTTCATCTGCAGTTTCACCAAACAGAACTAGTGATACAATCTGTAATTGCTTGGGGTATAAAACCATTACAGAGGTTAGTGTAAGCGACATTTATAAGTTATAATTTGTCTTTTTTGTTGCATAGTATTACTTGTTGTCATACGTGAAAGAAATATTTCAGTTAAATTTTGAGAACTATAATTTCACATTTTGGTGATTAAGGCTTACATTTTACCACTGATATTTGTTTTGCCTTAGACGGCTTCTGTAGTTTTTTGCCCTGTGAGGCATCCCTAGTTTCAGGAAGTGTTGTATTATACTGTTATGTAAGAAGGTAATTAAACAAGCGATGGTGGGGCAACACAGTGTTTTACCGTTGCCGAGCTCAACGCGTAAACCAGGGGCGTCAAACATGCGGCCCGTGGGCCAGAACCGGCCCGCCAAGAGGTCCAATCCGGCCCAGTTTCCTTCTTCCTTTCTTCTTTCTTTTCCTTCCTTCCTTCCCTTCCATCTATCTTCCCTTCCTTCCTTCCTTCCTTCCATCTTTCCTTTCGTTCCTGTATTCTCTTCCTTCTCATCCCTCTTTTCCTTCCGTCCTTCCATCTTTTTAGTGATCTGGCCCACATGAGATCAAATTGGGCTGTTTGTGGCCCTTGAATGAAAATGAGTTTGACACCCCTGGCGTAAACAATCTCCAGTCGTCATTATTATGTAGTTACAGAACAAGTTTAGAAAAGAAAGATCTAGAAATAGTTGCTACAGTTAGTATTAAACAGACTGCAAAATCTGAAATGGTGGTCCTTCTGACAGTCTGACAGGTTGTGAAGAGAGCTCATAGGACATGAAACTAAGAAACTAAATGGATTTCAAACACTTCTTGACCTGACTTTTATTTGTGACAGGAAACTACACAGGAATTGATATTTATCAGTTCATTACATCCATTCTAATGTATTTTCCTTTCCGTTTGATATCTAATGTATAGTAGAATAAACTATATTTCTGCATCATGTAAAATAATGAAGCACAACTGTTAAAAAGCATACATTTTGCTACAATAAAAAAAATATCTATATCAGCAGTAAAATATAATCAAAAGTATTACAAGCAAAATATCAAAAGAACAAGCTATCTTCCATTAATTTCAGGGTTTTACATTGTTGATAGATCAGCATGTGAGGTTTAAAATGCAAAGTAGCTGGAAACCAAAGCCATCCCAAAACGTAGCAAAATAGTGCAGTACAATGAGCAAAATAAGAGTAAGTAATAAGAGTAATGAGTAAAATAATAAAGTATAAAATCTGACAAGTTTTAAAAAGTCCTTCAAATTTTTCTAATGGACTACTTACTATTAACTTTGGGAAATGGTGACTACTTACATAATACAAAAGTTCAGTGAACATCCCTAGTATAGCAATAATGATCCATAAAAGTCATGTACCTTTGCTTTGGGACATGCTACTCACTATGAAAATTAAATGTCTCATATTTTTTCCTCTTATTAGATTCTTGAATGGTTTTCTTTAAGTCAGAAATGTCTTTTGAAATCAACTTTACTTCAAGTCACTGGCCTGAGACTCCTGAACTGGGAAACTAACATGCTCCTCATGGTTTACAGACAGTCTTTCAAATCTGGTAGAGATGTCTTCTCTTCGAAACATCTCCTTCAGAGGGGTCTCTGAATTCCAACTTTGGCTCTTTGCAAACTTGTAAACGCATCCAAAGAGATCAGGAAACATCTCCATCAGGTCAAGTGTGGCTGCATCTTTGGCACTGCAAATGGAAAACAACAACTTTACAGTTTCGTTTTACAGTTTTCGGAAATTTTATTTCATGAGGATATGCACATTATTCTAAAAAATTTCTAAAAGTATTCTAAAAGTTTGGGCACACCCTCTCATTCAAAGGTGTCCAAATTTAACCAGTACTGTAAATGTCTTAGAGAATTGAAAAAATGATGTTGCAGTTATATGGAATAACTAGTCTTGCAATACCAGCCAATGTGAGATCTCTGCCTACTGAATTTCTAAATGTACAGTATTCAACCTTTGAGTTTCACTTACTAATGCTCATGTAGATTTCGTATGAAGCGCAGTAATCCCAACGTGTTTTCAGGGTAGGTTTTGTTCTTGGCATCCATCTTCTGGACCAACTCTGGTGGAAACTGCAGCATCAAAAATAGTTAGTAATGAAGTTGAATTAACTCTCCTGTTTTCCTCAGACCAGTTTTGACGTGGTGTGATTATGTACTGCCATTAAGTCATAATACTGTTTTGAAATGGTTATAAAACAGTATCATGACTAAACTTTGACATATACCAGTCAGTGATAATCTATCAACAAATCATCAGATTTTCCTCTGATCTTAACTTTCGCTAAAATGTTTAATATTTTCTGCTTTTATAGCTTGAAAATGTGATATACTTTCATTTAAATAAGGTCTATTGGCCATTAATTCCAAAACATTGTGTAAAACCTGTGTAATAAGTTGGAATAAAGTGGACTGAAAAGGTCTAACACATAACTTAAACATTATGCTTTATAAACAGCCAAACCAGAACAGGTCAATTTTGACCCAGGAGGAACCCAAGGAATTTAGAAGTTAAAGGTTTTCATGTTGGAGTCACCTTATTTTTCCACAGTTTGAAGGATCCATCTCCAGCACATTCTTCCAGGCGACAAACCATTTCCTGGTCAGCCTTTCGACAGTTTGCTGCCTCCTCTTTGTTACCAATCCTTCTTAGGTATTCTACTCTCCTGAAAAAAGTTGTACATTAGTCTACATAAATTCAACAGAAGTGCAGAACACAACCTAAAACTATTCTAAAATAATATTGAATAACACTTGATTAAATATGGTATCAGAGATGGAAACAGTCGCCCCATCACAACAGTTATTATTATTAATGATTTATTTGTACTGTAAAAGTTGAACACACTGTTTTAAAATACAAATGAAACAACATCTAACTCTTTGGCTGGAACATGTAGATTAGGCCTCAATCTGTTAGCATTATACCTTGAACAAAATACAGCCATCAAATGTAAATGTAAGACCCTTTTACATGGTTCTCATTTTAAAATGAGTCAGCTTGATAAGAGATTTCAAGTAACTCACAAATCAGTTATAGTGAAAGTACAGGGTTTTGTTTGTTTTAGTCATAGTGGCAGCATGGCATTAGGGATGGCATTGCTCACTTTGGCCCAGAGTGAAGTATCTCAACAACTGCCTGATACATTGCAGGACATTTTGTGAACACGTTATGGTCTGGAAAAGAAAGAAATGTCTTAACAGTATTGGGAGGGTTGCCATGAGATTTGGTACAGCTGAGGATGAATTCAAATGTTGTGGCATTAGAGGGAAAGTCACTCATATACTGACTGATATATTTTATTTCTCTGTGACATAGAGCTTGGTTGTTATACATAAACAAATGACAAATGCTTAGTCAGAAGATCGCCAAAGTCATTGGGGTATATTGATCCAGAGTGAAATGTTTCAACATTTACTGTATGGATATTGGTACAGCAAATTCCTAGACAATGTTGCAAACCAACTAAACAAGTGACAATGCCATCACATGGAAAATAGAAAATTAGTTTACAAGACATTAGATTTGAATCAAACAACATTTCTTCCTCACATGACATTGGTCCAGAAGAAAGGATGACTCAGGCATTCCTCCACTTTAGGTCTCTTCTTTGGTTCTTCATTGATCATCCATTCGATGAGATCCTTTGCCACCACATCTTGAACATGGTCCAGATTGTACTTCCCATGGTAAATGTTAAACTCACACTCAAAGGATAGGTCGCCGAATGGATGATGTCCTCCAGAGAGGATATAATAAATCAGCATCCCTGCCACCTTAAGAATGAACAGAACATGTTACTCATTCATTTGTTTTCTACACAGCTTATCCTACAGAGGATTGGGGGGGTTGGAGCCAAGCTGTCATTGGAAAATGTAATTTTTGTAGAAGAAAAAACTGACCTGTACGTCTGTGTTTGATTTGTATGGTATGTCACCTTCTTCTGCTAAAGTCTCCTTGGCCATCCAGCATTTTGTTCCTGCGCTGCCTGTACGCAAAGTTGTTTGTCCTTTAGGTAACCGTCTGCTTATGCCGAAGTCAGCTAGTCTTGCCCTCCCATTAACATCTGCAAGGCAATTAAAATAAAGAAAATAAGCAAACCAAATGATGTATGATTATCATAAATTCAAATGCTGTATCCTTTTTCGCAATTTCAGATTTTAAGTTGTCTTACCAATCAAAACATTCTGTGGTTTGAGATCCCGGTGGAGAATTGGAGGATTTTTACAATGAAGAACTCTTAAACTGTTGATGACCTCATAGACCAGTTTCTTTATCAGCAGACTGCTATCATTATTTCTGATATAGTCTTCCACAGTGTATTCACAAAGTTGAAGACCAAGATATCCAAAGTTGTCATCCTCCGCAGCATCAATGTATCGTACAATAGATGGATGATCTAGCTCTGGTAGTCGCAGAATTCCTTCCTCATTCTTCAACACTTGATAGTTGCATTTAGACATTCTCTTAATAGCAACTTCAGTGCCATCATCTCTCAGACCCAAGAAGACTTCGGTACCATCACTTCCCTTTGCGATGCGGAATTCTGCATCATTCACATAAATGATACTTTTAATTCTGCTGACTTTACTTTCATCAGTACTAACCAGCTTCTCTAATTTTTCCTTCCATCTCTTGCTGGTTTGTAGCCATTTGCGTGTTGTTGATGAATTAGTACTATTGAACGGCTTAACATTTGAAGTTGATTCCACAACAGAAACTCTTGTTGGGTCAGTTGCAGGAGTGCAAACTTCATCATTGGTGTCTTCTTGATTTTCTGGCCTTTTCTTCTTTTTCTTCTTCTTTTTCTTCTTCTTGCTGGGTTCAGTTGACTGTGTACAGTCTTCATGTTCTGAGTTTGGTTTACTGAAATGATCTTTCAATCGTTTGAGCCCTTTTTTCAGCGTGTCATTCATTTCCATATTTGCATATGCAAGTATGTCCTCAGGCACTAAAGTTATACCCACTGATGTGAAGATTTTAGGCGCATGTTTAACTGAAAGCAAGTTTGCAAATACACTGTATGTGTAAACTCTCACTTCAGAGGAGTGGTGGTTCTTTCCAAAAGGAGCAACAGTTTTGCATAGTTTTTCAATAAAGTTGGGATCCCAGCCATTAGTGCCCTTTGTTTTCTGTGTTATCACAAATAATGCTTGCAGAACAACTTTCCATGTCTCAGGTCCGTTCCATGAGCAAACCTGTTCCAGTAGTTGGGGGATTATAGCCAGTGCTTGCTCATTTGGTATCTCTTCCATTGTACAGAACACAGTACGTAAACTATCAATTGCCAGAATTACATGATCCTGGGGAATCTTTGGAAAGCGACTGACTGTACCTGTAATGTAGGAATTCAGATTTCCATTGTTCAACCATTTAATACATTCCTGGCTGTATTTTTCTTTGTCAGGCAAATTAACATTGAAGAGGATTTCAATCATGGTGAGATGGTTCTGAGGATGCTCACGCAGCATGTGACTGTCAAAAGTTTTGAACACTTCTTCAGGTGTTCTCTTATACACAGCAACTTCCATATCAAAAAAATATTTGATTTTGGAGCAGAGTTCATCTCCTTTTGATGCAAGGTTGTGAATCATCTGACATATTTTCTTATTGTGAATCATATGTTCAGGATCATCTACAGGTAACAATGTTATCAGTGCGCCAGCAGAGATTAGATCTCTTAGGACATCCCCCCTGTCATTAAGGGCAGCAGATTGCAGTGGTGTGAATGGCATGATATCACATCCATTTGGATTAGCTTTGGCTTCAAGCAATTTCCTCTCAAACATAATTGGAGCTTTGGAAATTGAGACATAATGCAAAGGTGTCAAGTAATTTTGGGAAGTCTTATTTGGGTTGGCACCCTGATGTAGAAGGAAAATACAAATATCCTTGTTGTGATTTACAACAGCAGCAATCAGTGGGGTTATATAATCCTTACACTCCATGCATGGGTATACAGAATTGATGTCATTGTCCTTTAGTAATTTTTTAAGCTTCTTGAGGTCGTTGTTAAATATACACTGTATGACAGGATGTGTTTCTCCTGGGACTTCTGCCCCTAGGACTGTCACTTGCAACTGTGACATCCTGTGTGATGATACTGCCTCAGCGTATACTGTGGGAAAACAATTATGATAATACTGTTACATTTGATGGCATTTTAAACTTAAAACAAATAGCCAGACAGATATGAAAATAATTTAAGTTTGATGGTTCATAATATCTATTCTTTTTATTTTTCAAATCACTAAGCAACACAGAGCAATCAGGACGCTTTCTCTTTCTCTCACACGCTGCACTGCATCGACAATCACACAACCACACTCTCTCCCTCTCCCTCCAATACATGATCAATCACACACACGCAGTCACTCTAGAGCGTGCACGCTTTTCTCGCTCGCTCCAGATTGTATATGATTTGCCTGCATTAGGGGGCCGCTATCAATATGCAGGAAACTCCCGAAACTTCCGAGAGGGTTGGGCTGTCACTCTTTTGGGTACTTGTACTTTTATTTTTCATTTACCAAAAACAAAACATGACCATAAACCTGAACCATGCATTTTGTACACTGTTACACCTCTAATACACAGGTGTATATCTTAAAACCTGGGTACCTCAATCAGAAACCATCTATTTGGCTACACGCAGTTTTGTACTGTACATTTATCACAAGGGCTGTGACTCACTCAGTCAAGTACAGACATGTATGCAAAATCAAGATCAAGATCAAGATTTCTTTATTTAGTCCCGAAGGAAATTTGTCTTGGCTGCTACAGTACATATAACACATAACATGACGAGAAAAGTGCATTGACATAAGGTGCATACAATGCATCACATTACAGAATGGAAGCCCCCCTGTTAACGGCGTTTACTTTTCATTTTATTTATTTTCTATACACACAGGTAGGACTGAAATAGGCCTGCATACAGCCCTGTTTCATTTCTTTCAAAGTAGGACTACACATGCCAGTAGATTTTCTTCTTCTGCTTCTGATTTTTTTGAAGGTTCACCCATTGCTATAACATCTGAATACAGGGTTTTCAATGAAAATACTATTCAAATAGAAAACGTATTGGTCACTCCCAAATTTCTTTTAACCGTTATATCAAAAAATAGGGTTCGAATACAAAATTAGAAGTCTGCATGAAAAGAGTGATCTAGAATGGCGTCAAATTCCCTGACTGAAGTTGTCCCAGCCCCGCCTCTGCCCAACTTCCTCCTTTAGGCCGGCAAACAGGATTCAACTTCCAACTTGCAGAGGTGTGAAATCTTGATAAGCAATTGTTTGTCTTAAACAACAATGAAATCTTGATATTTTTCTAATTAAAAGTTCACAGAAATGTGCTTATGACGATGTAACGTAACCATAAGAATTAAATAGGCTATGAATAACTGTGATTTAAGACATGCATGAGTGTGTTTGTATTAAGAAACACCAACGAGTTAGATGTTGGGGGAATATGGGAAAATGTACTTACAATGTTGAAGTAGGGTGTCCGCTGTTAGTATGAATCATACATCAAAAGTTTTCTTGTCACCGATACTCTCACTGTCTCTCTCACGCATTTCAACTTCCTGCCACTAAAAGTGAAACTGTTTCTGATCTGATGATGTGAGTGATCTCTCTCTTTGTCTCTTGCTCCATCCATTTAGCATTAGCTACATCCTATGCTTATAAAATGAACGACCGAGGGCTGTTAAACACAAGTAGAATTAAGAAATCCAGGATAAATGAAAAAGCGAGGCTCGACAAAATATCATCAATGCATTCTGGCTTAATCTGCTGCACGTATGCCAATCCAGGATGAGGATATGCAAATATGTCAAACCAGGGGGGTATTTCAGGTAGGAGGTTCAACAAACTCTGAGTCTAACCCTGAACTCTGAGTTGGTTTAGCTACTCTGAGATGGAAAACTCTGAGTATCCGGTTCCAGAACAGCTGATCTGAATTAGTTCAATCAACTCTGAGTGTGTTCACCTTGAGTTTGGCGCGTGTGCGATCACTATTAAGCTTTATACAGTATGCTATTAAGCCATCATGGTGGAGCCATGGGTGGAGCCCATAGACTTTATATAAGGTGGAGCCCCGATACCTTGATTCACCATGGCAACTGCTGAGAAAACAAGCTCAAATTACGTCAACTCACTGGAACTGGAGCTCCCCCTGCAGGCCTGTGGTGAATATGATCATATATTTCACAAAAAGTACCACCGCTGCAGACGGTAAGGAGAGAGAAGCAGCATGGGAGAAAATTGTTGTCCGAGTCAATGCTTAAGCTGACTTACTTGCCTCACTTAAAATTGTAGCATACAGGTGAAAAAGTGGTGTAACGTATTTGGAAGCAGTTAAAAATGAAATTCAGAAAAGTAGGCGGCACATTTTGCTGGGCTTACCTCGCTTTTATTACCTTACCTCGCTTTTTATTCAGTATTCATAGTTGACGTATACGTCAACTATGAATACTGAATACTATGAATACTATGAAAACTATAGGTTATTAAACTTAAGTAAATACTAATTCAGTGTTAAACCCCCAACAGAAAGCTGTTTAACACCTATGTCCTCTCATCTAATATTCTGCTTAGTAGATTAACATTTTACACTATTATAGTTATACATATTTGGAGTCATTGATTTTAAGACTAAAATGTGACAATGTGTACATGAACATTAAATAAAATACTTCCTAAAAATAAGATTAACAAGAATGATATGGCCGGAGAATGTTAAGAAATGATTGAGTGTAATTACCAGGGATAAAAGATATTCATGAAATGAATGAAAGCACATACAATTGAGCTCTGAATACATCTCCTGACATAAGGCATTGCGAATTAATTCTGCCTCGTTATCTATCAGATTGCGAAGAAACGGACCATCCATGTAGCTTGCTTCAGGTAAGAGGAGACAGGTCGAAACTCAGGGTTTCTTGAAGAAAACCATAGACGGTATATTTCTGAAGACCGTATGGAAGAAAACCTGCCAGCGAGCAGGTTATGTTCACAGAGTCAGTTACCATGGTGACCGACTCAGAGTTTCACTTACCTCTCTTTCTGGAACGGATAACACGGAGTTTCTCTCATCTCAGGGTTAACATACTCTGAGTTTTCCACTTAACCCGCTTTCTGGAATACCCCCCAGGTGTAAGTAATTCAGATAAGTGCGTGTTCACGGCTTTCTTACATAGACCACTCGATCGATCAGAGATTTACTGATACAGATATGGGAAAAACGCGTGGCGCACACCTCTTACCAAGTGAGCAACAGCTTCAAGTGGAAACTAATGAAACATATATGTTAAAAGAGAAATAAGTCTGATTTAATTAAACTGAGAGAGTGTATCTTTGACTTTTGTAACTGACTTCTGGTATAAAGAGTGTAAGGAAATTGATATGTTTAAGAAGCTTTCATTAGAACCTATCTTCTTTGGGTGTTTAGCCCACTGCAGTGAACCTTGTTCCCCCCTCACTGAAGTTGCTGCAGGTGTTGCTGTTTAGTGCGAGGGGATGTATCCTCCTTCACTGGATATTGGACATTGTCCCTACTATCTCGCATTGGATCAGGAGTGTAATGGAACTTATTCCTTTTGAAGCATCACGCTTTTGGTTGAAAAACAAATCTTTTAATTTCCTCAACATTTGAACCCAGGCTTTTTAGAGGGGTTTAAGTGACTTAGCTTGGTCAGAAATAACTGGGTAGTCACTCCTAATTAGTCATTACTGAGAAATTATGCCTGTTGACTCTTGACGCAGTATTTTGTACTTACCTTCTGCCTCTTTGTGATTGAGTGTTTTTATGTTTTGTTTGTTATAACTTATTTTGTCTTTTGTTTGCTTTGGTTTTTTATCTTCTTTTCTTTCTTTTCTTTTCTTGTATTTTTCTTTTCTCTCTCTTTCCCCCCACACGTTTTAGTTTGTTTCTTGGTTTCCTGATTTCCTGTTTGTGGAGAGAACGTTTTTGTTCTGTCTTTGTTTGTAAATGTCCAAGTCAATAAAAAAGAATAATTTCAAAAAAGCGAGAAGTGGAAGTTAATGTTACTCAAGATATTTACCATAAAGAAACATTTACAAACATTTATCAACAATGCAAGAATATACTACAACCATATGTGCAAATCTCTCTCTCTTTCATTTTTTGAACCAGTTAGCTGCTGACCAGTTTGGCGCTGGGTAGGTTGCTTACAGGAGGTTCATCTGGGCTTTTTCAATAAAAAACAGCTGCCTGTTGTGACTGCAAACAAAGCTGTTGGTGGTGGTGATAGTGACCAAAAAACAATAAAGTTGTGGGTCATAAAACCAAACAGAGCTAAAAGGAGGCGTAGCAGTAATTCGGTGGGTTTGTCAATACCAACAACTCTTTCATATAACACATAATCATTTGATCCCTCATTAAAAAAATCATAGAAATGTTATATCATGAGTTTTCCTTTCAAATGACAATAAGATAACTGGTGATTCTTAGAAAAATAATTAACATTGACAGATAATATGCCCCAATCATGATGATCAATAAATGATTAAACACAATCATATTTTTACACATTTATTTTGATACTCAACTTATTAAACTTACAGTATATTTTGAGAGTAACATTCGATATGCTTAAAACAAAATCATATAAAATAATCTGCATGTTGTAAAGCTTGCATATTCCATTATGTTTTTTTTTATTTGCAATGCCATTCACTTAATGAGTAGAAGAGTTTTAAGACCTCGTGAGTTTGTTAGGTTTATCTAAAAAGAATAAAGCAAACACTCTTTTTTGAATGTCATGCTTTTTGCAAGCTGCAGTTACATTTCATCTTTTTAAAGTAAGTGCAAAGTTTCATTCTGATTTTTGTGAGACAAACAGGTAGTGGCACTGCAGTCCTTGTTTTATGTACATTTTGTAGCTTGTCAGTCAACATTCAGTATTTTCAAAGAACAGAATGACAGACTGAAAAAGTCTCTAAACTAGAGTAGATATATTTACATAAACATTTTGCTTCCTCCATGTTTGGACGAACAAATTATGTCCTCAATCAGATGTATTTATTTGACCTTTGACCTCATCTGTTCCAGTGATAAACCAGTGTCAAAGAACCATTCAAAAGCCTTTTAGTAATCAACTATAAAGAAATGTTAAATTATGTCAGTACACCAACAGTTGTTATTTTCAAACTTGTATGGATTAATTTCCCTGACATCACCTAAACACAGGTCCTTTCTACTACATGGATTCAAAAGAGCTTCTATCTATTTTGCCACGTATAGTACCTCTAAACTAAAAGGGTACCTACCAGTAAAAGGGGTCTATCCATTCATATATGTCTGCCTAACAAGGCATTATCTATATCCAGTCCTGAATATTTAACCTTCTTAAACAACAAACCACTTTTGTTTGAACTGTATGCCATATAATCTACAGCACCTACAGTAATATTTACCACTGAACAACTACACTCTAATGACTGGTATCTAGTTAAAGGTTTGTGCTTTCAAGACATTCCCTGTATGGAAAAAGCAAGGGGTGTGATACTTTATCATGGCCAGAGGGAGGCACTGTAGGCCCATCAGAACACAGAACCCCAGCGCTGATAAGGCAACATACAGTACATTACCACAGGGTTGGAGGACATGAGGTAAGTGGTACATACATGAGAAGCCACACCCGTTTCATCCTCAGTTACCCCAAATTAGAGTAAAACAAAACTAGTAATATGATCTTTCTCAGGTCCTAATCTATATTTTTTCCTCATATAAAACCATTAGCACAAGGGATATCCAAACTTGCCATTGCAAAATCTATACATCCAAACAGCTCAAATCATATTTCAAATATTTCCGACCTCAGGAATGTAAGCTGGATTTTTAAGACAATACCAGCAGCCTTGTCCAATTGTCCCTCCTCTTGACTGACAGCCTTTCCGAAATGGTAGAACCTCTGAAAGTCTGAGATACCATGAGAACAGATAATAGGACAAGGCCATTGAGACACAGTCAAGATGAGCTCAAAATAAAAGGAATCCAAATACTACTTGATTGAGCTCCTATTTGTGGCAAAAAAAACTACACAGGAATGAACAGTTCATGAAGTCTGTTCTCATCCTTACTTTTTCCTTCATGGCTGTATCTTTTTAGTGGAAGACGTTCGATTGCAGGAGGGGTAATAAGGCACAACCCCTCACAAGCTCAAATCAATGATGATGTGCTCAAAGATCTGTGTGTTTCCCTTAAAGCTAGAGGCAAAGATGAAGTCTCTACGGTCAGTGGAAACCACAGTGAAAGACCGCGGTGCCTGGATGTATACCTCCTTGAAGCGATCAAAGAGTTTCTTCTCATCATCCCACAGGTACATCTGTGAGAAGGTGTAATCACTTCCCAGGGCCAGGTAGTAGCGGTCTTTGAAAAAGAACGGCTGGAGAATCATGGAGCCTCTTGAAGGTAAAGCCTGAATCTCTGCAAACTGTTTGGGACTCCACTGTAGAACTTTGGAGTCACCAATATAGCGCGTCATAGCCAGGTAGAGGTCCTCCTTGATCCGGAAGTGCTTCACAGCTACTACATCCTCCATATTGGGGATCTCGCCATGTAGGACAAATTTCTGGTTGCTCCGGCTCCACTGGTAGATTACAGGCACCTGTGAGCGGCTTGCCAAGATAAGGTGGGCCTTCCCATCCAAGTCCAAGAACTCTGCATCTGTGTCACGGTACCACTCATGCAGCGACTGGTAGGAATAAAAACCTTTGTCATTCCATTTGTAGAGAGTGGACAGGCCTGCCTTTGAGCTGTCAGCAATGACAAAGAACCAGTCAGAGCCAATCTGGAATGCCTCAATGTCATTGGGTTTGGATATCTTGGACACCTCAATTTCCTGGAACTTGCTGAACCTGCTTTGATCCTCATCGAACTTGTAGATGTGGGAACCACCAAAGAGTTGAGCAACAATGACAAATACCTGGTCCTGGATAACAAGTGACTTGCAACCCACAATGGACTGACCTGAAAAGCAGGGAAAATAATAATAATGATAACAATAATGATAGGTGTGATTTATATAGGGCCTTTCACAAACCCAAGGATGCTTTTCAAAAGATAAAACAAACAAAGAAATAATAATAAAAATCAAGGTAAATAAAGGGACCATAAACATGAGTATAAAATTCAACTAGGGTATTATGAAATAGTTTGTCAAGACACTGTCATACCTGTTATGTTATCATAAGTCCTGAAGTTCATTTCTATGTGGTCCCACTGGAAAATCATACAGCTCTCTGCACTGGGAGCAGCAATAGCCACATAGACATCATCCTTATAGCTGAATGTGTCAACAGACAGAGACTCCGATGCCACGGACTGATGAAGGGCGAAATCTGCAGAGAGGCATATTCTAAATTACAATCAAAGATACATTCAAAGGTAACATTTTCCCCTTTACTTTATACTGCTTGCTGTAAGTCACATGTAAGTTGGCTGATACTGATGTCAGCTAGAGTAGAGACAAGGCCAATTGGCTCAGGTGTTTCTCACCCGTTGAGATGCACTCATTGTGCAAGCTGGCCATATCATTGAGGCGCTTGTCCTTCAAGTCCTCAGGTCCAGCACACACGACATCCGACACTGTGGCATTGGTGTTCTTCAGCCACATCATCAGCCATTTGGCACGGCAGTCACACTCAAAGGCATTACCTCGCAGGTCCCTGTAGACGATGAGAACTGTATGTTATTACAAAAAAACTAAAGTAGACAAACTAAAAGCCAAGTAAGAAGATATTTTTGAATTGAATGCACTGCACTACAGATAAATATAGTTGGTGAGTTGGAAAAGTGAGATATTGAAAAAACAGAAGACACAATACAACTCTGGAAAAACGATTCTGAATTGTGAGGACAGTAAAGGACAATCCACTATTTACCCCTTATTTACAACTTTTAAATGAGTAACATACTTACAGCTCTATCAGTGAGTCCAGGTCAATGAAGAGATCCCTAGGAAGGGCTTTGATGTTGTTGTTTGCCAGAGACCTACATACAACAGCATTGAATCATAAGGTCTACAGCTAATGTTACCAAGTAAGAGTGTAATTGTACTGCTAGCATCAGAAAAAAAATCTCATATGCAGTGTGAACATGTGTAGATAATACACACACTAAAAACGTGCAACCTGCTCTGTATTAAAAACATTTTCAGGAAATAAATATTACAAAATATTTATTGTAATATTTTTGTAGGAAATCATTTAAAATTTTGAAACATACAAGTGCGTCAAATCCCTGAGTCCTCTGAAGGCATATTTGGATGTAGTCTCTACCTTATTACTCTCAATGAACCTGTGGAAGATAATAAAACATAGTGGATTTAGTGAGTGAGTTTGGGATAAGGCAGTTCATTGAAATGCATACTGTAGCAATTTGAAAATGCTGAGAAAAAGTCAGTGTGTAAAATGAATAAAGTGTTTGTTATATTTCATCACCTTTGTCACATTCATAATGTTGCATGTGGCTAATCATACAGTGTCTCTCAAGATACATGAAAAACATCAATACAGTCAGTATTTAATAAGTATAATGTATTTTGAGCCAAATGTATGCGAAAAGCACCTGTTTTTGTGAGTGAGGGGGGAGGGAACATGATCAAGTCACCTCCTTGTAGTGATATTGCACCCTCAGAAATACAGCTACAATTATCCAGTTTTATGAAAATATAAACCAAATATTATGGTGACATTCACACATAAACACAGTTAATACATATTCTGCCAAGTAAGATTTTTGTATTACCACTGCAAATTTACATTTTTAATGAACAGCAATGAAACTGCTTCTACAGCTATGAATGCTTATTGGTTTGATAAGGATTTCAATCACAAAAATGATGTCAAATTGATATGGTCAACAATAAATCAAGCTTGGTGATTAAACAGAAGTTGCTCTACAGTATATAACCACATTTTCCAAAAAGGCCCACCAACTGTACTGATACAAATTTGTAATCTTTTGAATAGAAAGTATGTTTTAGATATGGGTCTAAAGATTCTCTCTGGTACAAATTAACCACTAGAGGGCATCCAGTGTGTACTTTCCTGCCCCTTTCACTTATGAAGAGACCAACATCCAACCGCATAACCCCAAGTCCATGAAAACATTCCTAGAAGACTGTTGTTAGTGTGCATATGTATCCAGCCGCAATGTATTAAATTAATAGAGCAAGCGCAACATGTTTAGTTATTACACACAGAATGTCTTTGTCCTAATGTGAAGAAAACAATAAAATAACTTACAGGTATTCCAGATGTGGAAGGCCTGAGAATGCATCATCCCGTATAGTTGTGAGAGAATTGGAATTCAGAAGCCTGTAACGAATCATGAAATACATTTTAGCAAATGCTGGCTGCTAACATGCTGTACTGTTTTATACTTCTTTCTGAAAAAATACAAATTTACAAATTGTGAATTAGCTTGCTTAACAACAACACAATACATTCAGTAACCAAAATAGCACCAACTCCAAATGCTCTGACTCGAATTCCCAGTGCCAACACACTTGTGAAATCTAGACTGGAAAGTTTAATAATCATACAACTTGGTTATTTTTATGGCTTCTAACACCATATTAATGCAATCTGTTAGGACTAAATGTAATAAACTACACATTTTACCAAACAAACATTATACAACACACATGGGTTCCCTGGCCTCTTCTATTGTATTAAGTTATTACTCCTCATATAGTGAGAATGTCATTATTGCATAAGTGATACAAAAGTAAAAAGTAAACCATGACAGCAGCTGGACTCTAACCATGAACTGTAAATCCTAAAGTGTCATCACTTCGGTCAAATGCTCTGTACCTGCCACGCCTTTGTTTATTATGCTGACTTCACAGCAATCACTACAAGAAGAATAAGATTAATGGCTTATTTTAAGTGCAGGGTAGCTTGGGGTTGCTTTGAAAGCATGACTAGATTTCCATTGTTGTGCTTTGATTTATATCCAGATTATATCCCTGGCAATAGGTTCAAAATGCACTTAAATAATGCAACAATACAGAAGATTTCCCGGCACATATCTATGTTTCAATGGAATCAAATTAATTAATTCATGTTACTACATGCCGAGACATTAGTATAACATTTATGTGTAATGTGTGTTTTGTGGTGTGTATTGCAGTTTAAGACTATCACCATTGAACTACACAGTTTGATGAGGCAATAGAAACATCCACAGCTGACAGTCACAAGTTGAAATCTGAATTTGAAATGACATTTGAAAAATCAGTTTATTTATTTATTTTCCAAATAGAGGCCTTTTCTACAAGGTAAGGGTGACCCATGAAATCTTATACAGAATGAGAAGCAGTTGAAATACTCTTACAGTAGCTGAAGAGATGGCATGTGAGAAAACATTGCCTCTTTGACCTCAGAGAAAGTCCCATTGACGATACTCCTGAAAGAAGAAGAAGCAGAGATAAACATAAAGAAACACGCCTGTAATACCTTTCAGCCTCAGCTCATACATACATACAGGGTGTATGTTATAGAACAGCCCTAAGGCTACTGAAATGAAACTTAATAAGGCGATATTTGTGTATATTAAAAACACACGCATTGCCTATTCATGTATTGTTTAATAAACATCATACAAGAAGGCTACTCACAAAGAATTGATGTCGTTGGGGCTAATCCTGGGGACATAATTAGACCCGACGCAAATGATAGACTCCTTGGAGCAGCTGCATGTTGAAGGACATCGGAAAGGCTTCTTCATATGACCCGGCTGAGACAGGCAGCACAGCGACACAAAAAATAATGCCCAAATCTTAAGAGTTGGCAGCATCTTTCTTGCCGGGCTTGCATGTGTGAGGTTTTCTGAGAGCACCGATCGAGGCAGATGGCACCGCGCGTTTACACCCTGCACCATGAAATGCTGCACTGGCTCCCTGACATCAGCAAATCAGCTGCAGCTCCCCTCCGTCCACTTTAATTATTTATTAAGTCAGAGCTACGGTCGGGTAACTGTTGGTTAAACAACCATGCGCCATACATCGAAAAAAAAAGCCAATAAGCCTGGTTCTGGCGATCTGGTAAAGCGTGTGTTTCATATGATGTTGCTTTCAAAGACGCATCTTGTATGTAGACATGGACATTTTTGGACATGTGTGGTATTTATTAGAAATGCAGTTTCTATTCGCAGATACTACCGCATGTTAATTAGATCCCTAGATTTATACAATTAATAGGCTTCAATCGACATCAAATACATACATATTAAATTGTTTTTTTGGAAATTTTGGCACAATTCTAACAGTGACTTTACAATCCAAAACATATTTCAAAAATGTCATGTGGGAGTCTGTCGATGAGGCCAAACCATTTGACTCATACCAGGGAGTAATGTATTCTTACACTGGAACATTTTTATATATAGTAATCTATACGCCTCCTCCACATAGAGGCGCATAACTGCAGCACCATGGACAGCGCCTCTGTGGCGGTCCACGCACAGCTGCTTAGCTCTTAGAGAGGTACAAAACTAAATGTAATGGTGATATGAGTAATGGTGTATGGAGTCTGTAATGTATGATTGCACATAGAAGCATATATTGACATAAGGCCAGTGTCTTTATTAAACTGATACAAGAGAAATTCTGGACTCAAGTGGGACAGAAGTATTCTTTACATCACTCACAAACTTAGTTTAATAAGAAAAGCAATTTATCAAATTTAATTTCATTATCTGAAGGAATGTATAATGTGTTACCTAGTATTTGTGTGTGTTACACCACTAGGATGTTTTTTTTTTCATTTATCAGGGATGCAAACAATTAGAAGAAAGCTGGCATTGGTTGCATCTTCATTGCCTTCATTTGTCAATTTGGTGTGAAGCCCTCCAGTTTTGGTTCTCTAGTTGTTCCCATTTTAGGAAATTTCCTATCATTATTTTACCAGACTTCCAAAAATGTAGAAAATTGCTACTGATGCATGGGAATTATGAGTACTGAATACACTTTAAAAATGTATATAATACCAATCTAGATGGGTTTAAGCCCTGTATCTGAATGCTTTTCCTGTATCTGAGGATCAACAGGATTGTAGTTACAATTAATTAAAGTTAAACTTCTCTGTATGTTGAATTAAGTCTGCTTGATAAATGTTTAGATCTTAGACGTTTAATAAATGTCCAGGTCCATAATAAACAATGTGATAAATAAGCTATCAAACCAACCAGGTGCAATATCCCTACTGGTACTGTGTTGGTAATCAAATGGCCCTGTTGGTACTCTGGTTAACTGTGGCTCCATTTGCCACACATCTTCTAATCTATGGCATTTTGTACCACTCTGATACTCCATCATCACTGCTGCTGAGAGCCAGGAGCGAAGGCCCACTTGTCATCCAGCAACATCCCCGGGTTACTTGAGGCTTATGATTAAGTGTGTGGCATGCAGATTCAGGAGGGATATTTTTAAGAGGCAGTCTATTTTGGTGAGGATGGATGAAGGTAAACAATTATTTGGGTTTCAGGGAAAAACAAGGCTGCAAGAGTCTTAACACCAAGACAGCACTTCAATGCTGATGGAAAAGCTAAGTGTCATGATATTATCACAGTTTCATTTATCTGATCTTCCTCTTGGCAATGTGACACTGTGACAGTGATAACTATTGAATAAAACAGCTAATGTGTACGACGTTTTCTGATTTACACACTGCAGCAAAGTTGATCAATAGCAGGGGATCCTTTAAAACTGCCGGCACAAAAAAAAGTGTGTCTGACTCTCCCCACTCCCATTTCATCTCTGCAACGTCAGCAAAAGATAGGGAAACACTGCTAAGTCATGACAGGGAATGGAGGGACACACACAAAAAAAGCCCCCCATAACTGACAGCATATTGTCATAGAGTAGTGTGCCAAATGCAGAAGCAGTCATCACCATCAACAGCTGATTATTTCTTATTTCTGACTGAAGCTGATGAGGTGCACTTACGCTTTTCAGAGTGCTGCACTGTACCAGCACTGTCACACTGCACTGTGTTTTTCCACTATATTTTGTGAAAGCTTGAGTACAGCTTGGGAACAGTGAAAGTGTGCTGATACAGCACCTTAATCTCTCTGATGTCAGCCCAGATTTACAGGCTGTTGGGAAGATTGGTCCTGCATTGGCTCTTGCTACCATGTTTGTATTCTGACCTAAATTACTAATTGTAGTTGAAAGCCAATATGTGTTGTAATGCATATATTACTGTACCCAAGCACAGGTGTAGCAGTCAAATCCATACATGACAGCTAGTACTTCCAATTCTGATCCACTCACCAAGTTTTTCAAAGAGCAATCAACCTTAATAAAACACAGCAGATGGAGGGGAGGGCGCAGGAAGAACTTGGACGGTGCAGTATCGAAATATAGATTAGTCATCAGTCAGAGAGGCTTTCGTGGGAGTCTATTTTTGTGCCTCAGGGTACTACCTGCTCTGCCTCCTAATGATTGAGATCGGAGCGCAGAGGGAGGCAGGACTTAAGAAAAACCTCTGAAATGTGTAAACATGTAGGAGACTGGTGTGATTAAAGATCAACTCCCCTGATGACAGTTTTCTGCTGAGGGAGAATCCTAATCCAAAAGGAATATCCAGTAACTACCTTTAAGAGATACGAGTACATACAGTACAGGTCCTTACTGAGACTAATAGTGAACATTTGCTTTACTTAACACAGGAATGTGTCTGTATACGTCATTGATTAACTGTTACAGCCTGGAAATAAACAAGCTAATCCAATACACAGGGTTCAAATGGAGTTAATGGTTCAACAGCATCGGTATCGCATTACAACACACCGCAGAAGATTAGAACAACACACTACATTATAAAGCTATATTGTTTCATATATCAACCAGTGTAAAAGCCTCATGTATTTCCAAAACAAGTGTGCACAGGTCATGAGTCTGCCTGACATTAGCAAAGAATAGAAGAGGGCTCACAGTCAATTGCATTCTATTGTTGTTTACAAACTGAAGGACTAGCTAGTTTATAGCATATTCCATCCAATAACTGCACTGTGGGGGCTTTAGATGGCTTTAATGAAGAAAAATGACAGAGAAGTGGTAATGGCCATGTAGAGCCGTACAGTAGATCCATAATATTTTATTCTGAGTACAAAGTTCATCATAAAGTGAAGCATAATATAAACAATAATGCATCAAGAGTCTTTGCAGATGCTTTGGTCTAATTTTAGATCAGTGGTATGACTCATTTGTATGCAGGTTTTGTTCTTACATTGTCAACTAATAATAAGTGCACATTCACAGAGGAGGGTATTAATCAATGACATCAGCTTGGGTCATTTTTGTTTATGAGACACATCTGCACACAGTTTGATCGCCAGCTGTTGTTGCTGAGCTCTGTCTTTGGATTGATAATGCACAGCAAGTGCTATTCCACCCGCACACGCACACACACGCACAGGCTCATACAAACGCACACACATATTTCATAGCAGGCTAGAAAGTGCTGGTTGCTGCATGGAGAAAATAATTAAAAATCACTTTATCCACTGGGGCTTCCTTATAAGTTGATTGTTGAATTCCTTTGAGATATCTTGATTTACATGTATACATTCATAAAAATGCACATGCCTATAATAAACAAACAATGCAGTCATGGTTGTAGCGCCTTATTTCCAGTCAGTCACTCTCCAGTCGTGTCCTTCTGGCACATTGGTGGTGATGTGGAACTACTTTCAGCTGCAGTTCCCTCTTTCTTCAGTGTCTTTAGGCACTTGTCAAGCCTTTTGATGCACAGCGTCACATCTTCACGAGTGATGCCCACTGCTGAGGCGGCATTGAGGTAAGGGCAGGGGTACACCTCCGAGTGTGACATAAAGCCGCGGAATGTGTGTCCGCTTATGATCTGCTCCTTGCCCAGTGGTATTACCCTACACACACATGGATGAAAAACAAAGATGAATTACTGTTTTCTTTCACTACGGCCTCACCAAAGCTACTCACTTCTATTATTTAATAAAACAGCAGTACCCTATCACACCTAGTCACTATCTGATGGGCTTGTAGCACTAACTTTACCATTTGCATTTTTCCCCCTCAATATATACACATCTAAAACTAAGCATGAAATATTTAACTCTGAAAAAACAATATATTCTATAAATTCTACAATATATTTCACTGGAAAGTCTGTGGTTTTATGGTTTAAATGCATTTTTAGATTCAAGAGCAAATGAATAAATGAAAGCAACTATCAGAATTTGGCAGCTCTCTATCAAGGACATACATGTATTGTGACAACCCAAATTAAAAAGGAAAGGTTTACCTTGTAATTCAACTGAGGCATTTGTTATCTTTGCAAAGTTAAAAGCTTTCTTCAGTGGAGTAAATCTCTTAACAATCTCGCCAGTTTAAAAAAAAAAAAATCTTTTTAAAGCCATGATGAGAGACATGAAGCCGTGCTGCATGATCAACTGCAAAAAATCAACTTACTGCAGCTTTAAACTTATTCGGAGGTGGATTTCACAGTAAAAACTTTTGAACTTTAGTTGATTTCCAAGTGTCAGACTCTGTATTACTGTAAACAAAACAGACGCTTCTGAAATTTGGCAATGTTTCACCACTGTCAGCGCAGTTTAAACTCACTTCACAATGTAGACCTCGGAAATCCATTTTGCTGGATGGGAGAATAGCTCACTGTTGATGTGAATAAAAACCAACTGCCTCTCACAGCAGTACCACTATGACCCCTTAGAAATTAAGTATTGATACATTCTTTAAAGATTCAATATGTAAGAATTTGCTCCCCCTAACCCTAACAAATAGGGAGCAGCATATAACCTGACCACCACTATCACTCACTGAATATATTCGGCTTTCTCATGGTATCAAAATGCTACAGACATTTGAGCCAGCAGATAATTACAAAGGAGCCGCACACATCAGAAAGCAGTTGCAACATGAATACAATAGTTACACTATAACTCTAACAAGACAATAGTTACACACATGCCCCTAGGGTCGGTGTCAATCAGAAAATGTTGCAGTATTGTGACGCTCATGAATAATCGGTTGATAATTTTTAAATGTTATTAACTGAAATTCTAGCTTATTTGTTTATGATGTCAATCTTGTGATAGTTAAAAGCTAACACCTCTTCATTGACACTGAGGTTTATCACAAAATATTGCATTCATGTCCGGCACTGAAAATACTTCACTTAATTAAAGTGTTATTATTATATACTGCTACGGATTCTAAAGCTTAATGTGTGCCATAAACCTTGGAAGTCAGTGCCTCTTATTAAGTATTCTACTGAGATACGAGGATAAAAGATTTCAGTAAGCTCCACGCTCTGACCTTGGAAAAATGCTCACTTGGAAGAAAGCAAGACAGTCACGGAAGGAACTGTGGAGGCTATTTCCTCTGATGCTTTTAAAAATGCAATTAAGCCATGAGTGCATTAACATCTAAACAACACAAAACAATCATGACAGAATGACCCGAATAAATCTTTTATTGGGGGATATTTTAAATATTTAGATGGTCTCCCATGGTTGGTCAAAAAAAAAAATACTGGAAGGATGACAAAAAGCAGCCCCCTCCTCCGCCCTGCTATGAATTCTGTATTTATGCAGCATTGAGTAACTGAAGCAGAAGGCAACAATGAAGAATTGAGACAAAACTAGCAGCGGGTGCCAGAACATGGCTGTCAAAGCTGCGTCAGAGTTTGTGCCTGTTGTCGCAGTGGGGACGACGTCGCTCTGTAATGGAAACATCCTGCTAAATTAGGAGGCGGCGCTGATATGAAGGACAGTCTAATCATCTAAAGTAGTTTCCGCTCCACCGTGTTCAGCATTTCCATCTGGCTGATTACAGATTTCCACTGGCCATTTTGTTTTGGCAACACGCACTTCGTCCCCTTGGCTTTTTTTTTTTTTTGAGGACGCGGATAAACCCATTTTTAACTGAAGTGATGCGTTGACTCACCTTCCATCTCTCTGAGCTTTCTCCCAACACCCCCCCCCCCCCCCCCTCCCCTCTTCTCCATCCCCTCTCCATCCATCCCATTCCCCGCCAGCTTGTCGCCATGCCCTTTCTGAAGTTTTCATACCTGGCTCCCGACACTTGCCGGGTGAACAGCATGGAGCCCAGCTGAGTGACTGCTTTCTCACACCTGGCTTGGAGACCATCCAGAGACATGGCTGCAGGAGAAAGGGGCCACACCCAACAACACACATAATTACTTCACTAAATATAGGGTGATAAATTAAGCTTTCACAAAAACTCTTAAAAAAAACCCCAAATAATCCAAAATTTATGGACCTGCCATCCTGAAATCAGTACATTGAGCTTACCCAGTGAAATGGGGTTATGTGGGGTGTGAAGCAATCTCTCCCCGTGTGCTGAGGCCAAGCTCTTCAGCTCCTGAGCCAGGAACGAATAAATCTCCTGCAGGACATGTAGACACAAAGAAGAGAGGCATGGAGAGAAGAAACTAGAGGGAGCAAAGGGCCGTACAAAAGAACTATAAATAGTAGTACAATGCTCCTTTCCCACACTGCCACAACCTTATTTTAGCAACAGCAGCCTCGGTTTATTGCTAATCAAGCGTTTTTAACCGCATGCAGACCGGTTCATGTCCAAACCCCTCCCTTCCCTTCCCTTCCCTTCCCCTTCTCTCTTCCCCTGCCTGCCTGCCTGGCTGCCTATACCGTTTCCCTCCAAGCTTCAACACAAGCAGTGTGTTGAAGCAGTGTGGTCCAGTCAGAGTCTTGGCTCACATCACACGTCTACCTCTGGGATCAATTAGAGAGGCAAGAGAGGAGGCGCGCATCCTTTTAAGACAAGATTTTTAATATTTAATTGTTTTTTTTTCTTTTAATGTGCTGACAGTGTGTGTTTGGTGCAGAGTAGAATACACAGACTGAGACTGAGTGAGGGCGAAAGAGGTTCTGGACACAGATGTTATGAGTCGGGGGAAAGGCGGGGGAAGCTGCCCGACGACAAATGGCAGTGTTTTTGTTGCTGTGCTAGGTAACTGGCGCCAGATTCCCCAGTGAAGCGCCGGCACATTAACGGATTCGCTCTCTGCAACAGTGGATGTGTGTATGTGTGTGTGTGTATGTGTGTGTCAGCCTTAGCGTACTCTGCTGACTCATACGTTCCTAATTTGAGGGCATCAAGAAGGAAAACATTTTCTCTGTCATGAGTCAAACACAAACAGCCTTTCAATGATGTCAAGAGTCTCTAAGTGTCCCTTGTTCTCTAATAACAAAGGATGACTTTATTATCCTGAAGGGAGGGGGCTGGGGGGTGGGCTTGTTTGTGGCCGACAGAGTGCATGGCTACGCCTCTGCCGACAATAAGAGAGAGTGTGTGTAATGACTAAAACCCATCCTTACCAAAAACACACATCATCTGCTGATTATTTTCAAAATCTAGATATTTCTCAGATGGTTGAAAATGAACCTGACCAGATAAAATGTCTGAATTATTTAAAGATTTTGACCCCGGGGAGGGAGTGTGAGGAAATCACTCAGTTCTGCAGACACTATGGAAAACTGGTCCGGTACATTAATTATGTATGATGTGGACCAAGAGAAATCAATAAGCCTTGATGGTGTCGGGTCATGCGAGAGGCCAGAGGAATGTCCTATCTTTCCTGCTACGGAGCAGGTTTCCCACTAATAGCCAATCTGGGTACTGTATGCCATAATGTAAGACTGTCCTTTTTAGTGATAGGTAAATCACTTAGATCAGTGATTGATCTGTAATTACACAACCTATTACCAAAGGATTTTACGACTCCAGCATGCCAGAAAACAAGGTGAGGCCTTTCTGAAAAGCCCCACTTTTATTACTTATTTCTGACTCTTCCTGAGATCCCATCATCAAGAGAAACTCATACAGTGTGGTACACTTACAGTACATTTATGCTACAGCAGTTTGAGAGGTGTGAAAATGCTGCAGTGCCTAAATCTGAAGAGGAGGGTGCTGCATTGTGAGCAACTCTGCTTTAAAGCAGGGAGCCACCAGGGGATGTTTTCTGAAACTTCTGGATCAATTTAATCTCTCTTTGCCTCAACTCCTCCTGCGACCAAGCATGCCGCTCGCTCAAGTCGAAAAGTCTCATTTCTCGCTCGGGATGCAGGTAAAGCTGAGGGCTACACACACACACACACAGTCGAAACATGTGATTCACTGCAACTCAATACGACTTATGTAAGCTGTTCTTTGCAGTATTTAGGAGAGAGGTGTCGACACAGCACACACAGGAATGTATTCAGGCTGACTCAAATGAACAATATCTTGGGTACAGCTCAAATGTGTGACTGACACTGCTGCAGTGTTTTTTATTACCAGCCATATTTATCTAATAATATTATCTAAGAGAACTGAACAGGTATCAACACCCTATCTGAATTATGTGTCAAACTATATTTATTTTTTTAGGTGATATGCTCTCACCTTTCTCTCTGACAGGAGTTTCTTATAGCCGCTGGCTCCCAGAGTGAGAAGGGTGATGAGGACATCAAGGGAAGGTGAGGCCGATGCTCGACCTGGACAAAGAAGGTCAAGCAGTGAGTTTAAGCTGTTGCATACTGTAACACTTTATATTATAGATGTAAATAGCTTCTCTCATTAACCTTTTAATAAAACAAACATCACTGTCTTACAGGCTGTGAAGGTGAAGCCTCTTGTATATGTCTATGGCAGACCAGGTATCAGTTTTTGTCTCACTGTTTGTGTGACTCCTGCACAGAGCTTCCCTGACAAAAAGGGCCATTTGAAAGTGTATAGATATGATAATTGGGTAGTGAATTTCAAAAAAATCTGGGTCCCAACCAAAAATTTCTACGTAGCACTGAGATTCAAAAACTGTTGAGTATCAAAAAGCTGGCATCGTATATTTAATCAGATTCACATTGTTTTCTTTCCCTCTTATTTAATTAGTGTTCTTGACTGAAATACTTGTTCACAATCACACCGGCGCCTCTATTTAAGCAAAGGTGATTAAAGCATTGCCATTTAAATCATAACTTCCCTCATTTTAGATTGCACTGTAAGACAAGCAGTTTCATATGTATTTTACTGTTGCCTTTTAGTTTTATGTATATTAAAAAAGGGCCATTTAAGGGATGAGCATTGCAAACTAGATTACAGACATAACAACAGTTGTTTTATACTACAAATAAAACATTAAATAAATAAATAATTTACTTGCTGTAGATGTAAAAGTGCAATTTCTAGACTTAAGGAGAAAATAACTTTAACAGAATTAAGCAATAAAGTAGCACATATACACATCATTACTAGCTAAGTACACAAACACAGCTGTAGCATTGTTAAAACTTGCCTGGGTACATCTTGCTTATCTCCTGAATGAAGGTCTCATCGAAACCTGCTATTATGGCGCCACCTACTGGAACCATGAAGTTCTTGTCCAAGCTCTGTACAAAGGCGTCAATTCTTCCAACACGAGCCCCCTGATGAAAGACAGTCCAAGAAAGATTAAAGCAACCACTGTGTCTGGCACCAGTGAGCAACATACACATGACGACAGTTCAGACTCTTATGCAAATTTATTTGGAGTCTGAAGTGTTCTCCAGTTCGAACTGCAGTATGTAATTACAAGTGAAGACACGCACAAGTATTCTAACTGAATGAAAGATGATGGTGATAATTGGTACATACCTGTTGTATAAGGTGCATGCATTTAGATGACTGCACTCCGTATGCATTGTTAACTATGTGGGGAATGTTATATTTGGCACACATAGCTGCCAGCTCCTCAAGCCTGCAAGACAAGTAGAGTACATGTAATCCTTTTCGTATTTATAAACTGACTATTGCAAAAGTGTTTCAAAAGCTTTACCTGTCAGGCACCCGCGGGGCAAAACAAGATGTTGTTGAATGAACACACAAGACGTTTTCTGCTCCGAGCTCCATAACCTTGTCCTCGCATGCTTCCAAATTTGTCCGCAGCTCATCACCCTCGAGAACATTCTCCACGACCACGGGTTCAAAGCCTGATAAATAATTTGGAGAAATGAGTGGGGAAACCGTGAAAGCCCTCAGGTGTGACTTGTTGCTCTGAGGAAACAACACACTTCAAGTTCTGACTAGCATAAAGTGGGGGTGTTGGAAGGTTGGATATATTTTTTTCTGTCTTCACATAAATTTTGCTCCCATATTTCTAACACCGATCTGTTTTTTGCCATGACCCCCCCTCCGAGTACAGGATGTGAGGGTGACGGGAGGTGCTGGATAGTAGAGTCATATTATCACCTGCTGTAATCATGGCTTTGAAACAGGACTTCTGGTCGATGCGAGGCCAAATAATATAGCGAGCCTTGGGTCTCCGGTGGCGAAGGGTCAGAAAGCACAAAGTCAAGCTCATTCCCGTTGCCATAGGAACTACAAAGCAACTCGCCACGCTGCGCACACCTGAAACACAACACAGAAGGCTTTTATTTTTTTACTAGTTACAGTGCTTCTTTACTCAACTGTTTACTGGCTAAAAAAAGCGAAACCTAAAGTTGTTTTTGGAAAGTGTGATTTTCTGTGTTTGATAAGATAAACACACCTGAGAGCTTCAAGATGTCCAACACAATGGAGTTTGTCAGTTTATTTAGCAGGCTGGATCCTGCTGCTTTTGGCTGAATTGCAGCAATATCACCTGACCGACCGATGCCGTGGATCAACCTGTATGAAACAGCTGAATGTCACAGCAGAAAATCACATTTCTCATTGACCACTAATAAACAACAGTGTGGCTCATTTGCATCAGTGTTATGTGTTAAAGGTAGGGTTGGTAATCCTGTTCAGAAACACTTTTTGTTATACTGGGAGAAATGGTCCTTCTGTTATGAAAGGTATCAATACATTATGGCTTTAGAAAAAGGAACGGAAAAAATCAGAGCTCTGTAGCGGCCACAGGACTGATAAAACCCCGACCAATCCGAGCCGTTCGGTGCGAACAGAAAAAACCAATCAGGTGGCTTCATGTCTAGTTTTGCTTCCGCATACAGTCTACGCCCCGCCCCCCTCTCTCCCTGCCTACTGCGCGCGTGCACAGTCTTCACCTGTCGCTGTTGCCAGAAAAACCAGCACACCTCTCTGCAGAACTACCGAATACGGATGTAATATTTATGTAAGAGCAATGGCTGAGAAAATACCACTTGCACGTCTACTTGTAACGGCTCGTCCAGAGAAAAGGAGAAGAAAGAGAAGCCGGAGGAGGAAAGGACTGCTAATAAAAAGGCTCTGGATAAAGCAAGAGGTCAAACAAGAATCAACATCGGAGTAGCATTTGAGCGGTGGAGACAACTGAGGGATCTGAAGGGCCTGAACAGTGATGCCGAGGTTGCTCTCTTTCTGTTGGACAGGTAATGATTTGTTTTGCTTCGGGGAGGATTTGTTATATATATGTAAGTTTTGCTAACGTAGCTACTTTTGTAGCTTGTATTAGCGTAATGCTAATATTAGCTTTGCTGTGTGTTTAAAACGGGTCGGTGACGCCAGTATTGAATAGATTATACTAGTATATTAATTTTAAAGATATTACTCTACCCTAGTCTTCAGTGTCTGCATTATTATTGTGATAAAAAGACCTACGTATATTGGCTTTTACACGTTACAACTGTGGTGATGTAGCTCATCTATGTTTTCATAGCCATGAGAAGGACCGATCAACCTCGACGCCGTCTAAACACGGATTGATGAGACCTACTCTCCCTCCAGTTCAACTATTGTTTCTGAGTCTCTGTCCGACCGGTGAGTTCAACTTGCTGCTGCTGCTATGAATATGTCTTTGGGATATAAATATCTGTCTTTCATATCTAGCTTTTTCTGTTTTATGTGCCTCAAAGTGCCATTTGAGGTACTTCAGAAAACAGCATTATTGCACATACAATATGTGTTATCAGTGATATCTGCCATATCATTATACAGCCATTGAGTAAATGTTAGTGATTAGATATTTTGAGAAATATGATGGCCTGAGGATAAAACCTGTCCTTCACCTTAGGAGGTCCAGCACTTCACACTGAGTTGTTAACAACAACAACAACAACAACAACAACCATCAACACTAAAATAAAACACAGCTAGCATAAGTTGTACCTCTAACTCTGTGTGGTGTTGGTGGAGTAATTGATCATGTTACAAGCTTGTCTATGGACTATACTCTGGTAGATGCTATGCAGAGAGGATAGAAACAAACTGAGGATCTTCTCAACAGTTTATATCAATCTTTATGCTCCTTTGGTCCAACTGCCAAACCCAAGACTTCTATTTCTACATATAAAAAGTTCTGTGTTTTGTCCTCTGTGAATGAAGGGTAAATGTATGTTGACAGTATTTTCTAATTTTGTAATCTTCACAGAGATGACGTGAGGAGATGATGTTAATTCTTCAACTGGTTTGAGCAGACATCTGTCCCTCCCCCAGCCCAGCCATTACTGCAGCTACCCCCCTCGTTGACACCTCTAGTATGCTACCCACACTAAGCTCAAAAGCATACAGCTTTTGCAGACCCAACTCAGCAGAGGCCTAGGTGAGTTTTCTTACAATATTGTTGTTTGATGAAGAAGTTCTAACATAATTATGTGCAAAATAAATGGGAAATAAAGCTCTAAGTATTCTTATTCTTTGATTATCTCAAAAATGTATTCATTATTGTCAGATGTGTAATTGTGATATTCTTCCTAAAGGTAAATCACTGCCAAAGGAGTAGATCACCACCGCTGACAAATACTCCCTACACACAGCCTGACCTGTCTGCCTTACCTGGAAACACCTTTTCCAATGTGTAGATACACTCATGTTGAAAATGTACATATTATTTATGTAACAATAAAAAGGATTATACCAATTTTGTTGTAATTATTCTGTAATCACTTATTTTTAATGTGGTGGTGAGAAAATATATTGCTTCTGTTGCAGAAATAGTCAAATGAAAGGCATTCATCATTTTCAAATTTTTATTAAAAACTGACAAAATATAAATAAAAGACCAAATTTAAAATGTAAAATGTATACTTCCAGGTGAGGGTTAGAGCACTTTTTTTCTAGATCTGTGGGCATCTCACGGCACTTCCTGCACACACACCATGTAGGTAGACGTGGAGCTGGAGGGCCTGGTGGAGGAGCATCTGCAGGACATCAAACATGAGGCTTGGGTCTCTTGATCTGAAGCAACTGATGAGATTCTTCCAATCTCAGTCGTTCAATTCTAGCCTGTAAAAAATAGTTCATCAAGAAGATTAGACTCTCACCATCTTGTCCTTTATTATTACTAATATTGTAATTTCATTTATTATATTTTTGGTATGTTGCCGGACCAGAGTTAAAAGTTTCATGTGTTTATATTATAGTATTATATTCTTTAACAGTTTATGAATGACAATAAACTCAGAAGTGTTGTGTTCACAGTAAATGGCAGGTCATTGTTTACAGTTCTTGATAATGTTGAGATCAGGAAAAAAGAGGCTATTTTAGAAAGGCTACCTGCTCATCTGCAATTCTTTGAGCTTGCAGATTCTCCACTCGTTGAATATCCTCATCTTGTAAAAGCTCTCCGGTCGCAGTCCGGCTTGCTCCACGTCCTTGACCTCAAGTTCCTCGGCCTCTGCCCCTTGCACCCCCTCTAGCACGGCCTCCTCTGGCTCTAGCACGACCGCGTCCCCTTGGAGCTGAAGACGTGCTCGGTTCAGGACTGTAGCTCGGGTCTGAGCCAGTGCTCTCATCGTGTAAACTCTAACAATGAAACAACAAACATAGCGTTAGCCTAGTAGCATAAGTGTCTAAGTTTTATAGTAAAATTGAGATATTGGCCCAAATTTACTTTCCTAACACTTCTGCATCACCCTGCATAATTGTCAATAAAAAAAACATAGCAGATATGCTACGTGACTAATAAAAACATAAAATACACGTTTGTCAGTGAAAAACACGTAACAGTTATTACAATGTAATTTAGCTGATGGGTCTGAATCCAGCCGTATCCTTGGGGAGATTCAGCAGATTCAGACCCGGGTCCCGGATCTGAATCTGCACAGACTGATGTGCTATAAAACAAACAAAAAACATAATAGTATAGTTTACTTACAGGTAAATGAGACATGAGACTGTTTGGTTGTTGTCCAAAATACTTGGAAATGGCTAGCTCGTAGCTCTCCTCTCCTCCCTGCAGCAGTGTGCGCGTTCCAGTTTGTGGGGGCGTGGCTTGGACGGACTCACTGACGGGAGGGGGAGCAGCGGGGTTGAGCTTAGAGGAGGCAGGAGGAGGTCCTATTTTCAAATCTTGCTAGCTCTCTTGCTAGCTTTCCAACATTACCAACCCTACCTTTAAGTAATTCCTCACAGACGCATCTACGGGCAATTTAAGCCTTAGTGAACTCAGAATGCAGTTGCATAGTGCGTCCACCAGAGAGTGCTGACAAGTTTGTATTTCAAGAAAAAAATGATCCATTCACTACATATCCTGAGTCAAAGTCAACAACTTTTATCTGAAGCTTTAAACTACATCATAATCTTCCTCTGCAGATTCTCATAAGGATGCCTTAGTGGACATAACATGACCCAAGTATGATACTTCAGTGACAATCTGATGACCATTGAGCCATCTCTCTGACAACCACCCAAACTCCAACTGCTGCAAAGACTGAGATGCAGTTAAAAGCTCCAGAGAAAGCTAGTAAGATGAGCTTTAGTGTTTTGTCAATCTGCTTTTTCCCGCCCAAGCCAGAACTTTCAAGCTTAAATGTATTTGTCGGGTGCAGTTCTAAACACATTCAAGTGATCCTCATCAGCTAATCATTCCATTTTTTTAAACTTTAAATCTCAATATCAAACTCACAAATCTAGTATTGGTCAGGCTCTAACACCTCCTACCTGCCCTACTGTACAAGAACTAACCTGTTCATTGACTGGAAATGTATTTCATGTCAAATTTGTACCTGTAATGTCGTCTTGCCACAAGACTGGAAGCCACCCGGCCTTCCCTCTCTCCGACGCCACAGTTGCCGAGGAAGTTGTTACTGTCCATCACAGCCAGCTCGTTCAAGAAGAGCTCGATGGTGCTCTCACTCCATCCTTCCTCTGGGCACTTTCCCTGAAACGCACACATGCAGTGTGAGAAGTAGATGCATGATGTGGTGACCACTTGAGGATACGTGAAGGCAGAGCTGTTGACGTTACCTGCGCGAGTAATTGTCTGATGAGCTGCTCGTGGCCGCGGCGAGCCTGGCATCCCTGTCGGATGTAGGAGGTTGAGACGATCTTCTCACTCAGGGTGAAGTTTTCACCGTTCATCTCTGTCAAAGACACAGCTGCGGTTAAGTGTCCTAGTCAGCATATATTTTGTTCACACTTAAAACTACAAATCATAGGAGCCCTTAGAAAAAAGACATGTACATTGCCTTTAGTTTCTTTTGAGCCATACGTTCAGGCATTAATATAATCAAACCATATAAGCTTTGATTAATTTAAACAGATGGGAAAAAAACAATAATTTCAATGAGTCTAAACATGCACATGACAGATGTTATAGTTGGGTGTGGACACTTAATTAAAACAGAAGGCTTGGGGGAGTCTGAATGACACGCAATCACCACACAAGGAATGCAGGATCCACAATTTTTGGACTTTTCAACTTCATATGGGACTAAAAAGTAACCATCTCAAGTCTACTTTGAAAAATCGGTCTGCCAACTTCCAACATCATATTGCTGGATACCGCTTTAACCTCCTCCTATTCCCATTCTCAAGCACTTACTCAATTTTGAGGTACCGGAGCTTTACTTTAGTATTTCCATTTGATGCTACTTTCTACTTCCACTGCACCACATTTCAGAGGGAAATATTGCGCTTTCTTCTCTACACTACATTTATTTGAGAGGCTTAGTTACTTTTTTTTATAGATTTGACACAATGGATAATAAAGTAAGTAAGCTTTTATAATATGACACATTGTTAAAGATGAAACCAGTGGTTTCCAACCTTTTTGAGTTTTAAAGCAGTGTGTAGTCAGGGTCACATTTCAGATGTCTTTGAGTTGTTAACAGCTCCAACAAGTAGTGATTTTACACTCTTAACTTCTCATTTCAATAAATGTTCAATGATCCAAAAGTCACAAATTACAGAAAAAGTCCAAAACACTAAGAACAGATTTATGTATCAGTGAATAAACTAACTGACTGTATAAAAGAGGCTCCAAAAGTCTAAAACCACTTTCCTATTGGGAAAGTGATCTCAGACTTTTGGACCCTACTGTAGAAGTTGAAAGTAGCTCCACCTCCAGCAGATACAACAACGTTCCGACACAGAAGTATAAATCAGCCTTTACTGTTGTACCTGCTGGAGGTGGACCTACTTTCAACATTTTAACATGCTTCATTACTAATAACACCACTCCTCCTTAACCACACCGGCTGCCTGCCAAGCTGTCAAGCTTTCAAAGTTTCTTGTTAGTGATGGTGATAAAGAGCAGCGGTGGTTTGGGGAAACATTAAAGGTGCCGGCTATCATCCATGTTAGCTTTCTGCTTGATTAAGTGCTTTAAAGTTTAGCAGCATACCATTTAAAGACTAGCACACATTAGCAGGCAACATAGGGTTTTATCTGCGTTAAATAACTTCTTGCTATCTACAGCAGGTGTAATACAATTTAATATAATTTAGGTGTAAACAAGGCATTTGTTCAATTTGCCACCTCATGTTGTTTACCTTGGCAGCAAAGGTGCTAGCAGCTCCGCAAAGCTAAGCTAATGTTTACACGTGAAGAGCCAGGCCCGAAGTAGCTTCAACGTGACTGTTTCGCTAAAACACACAGTTACCACGTTTCTTACCTTTCGGCTTTCATGCAACACCCCTCAAGCTTGGCAAGTCAAACTGCCTCCAAAGCAGTTACGAGGAGAAGGAGGAGGCAGCGTGTGTGGGAAGAGGCTCAGCGGGAACGTGCAGTCACATGACCAATGAGGGCTGATCACGTGACCGAGGCTGTCACCTTGTATTTCACATGGATGTATTATTCGTGGTATTTAAGCATTAATTTATCAGTTTCATTAAACAATGTGAGCTCTTTAGTTGATTCATTTTAAACTTTAGCGGTAATTTCATTTGATTAAAAAAAAAGATGATATATTTGGTATTTTATTCAAATTTCACCAGAAATTTAACAAATTAAAAAATCTATTCGAAAAAAAATCAGATGGAAAATATTAAAATATATTCATGTTTCTTTTTCAGGTGAAACAGAAGCATACATAATTTAATTTAATTTAATAGTTTATATTTAGGAACATGTATGTTTTATTAAGGAATGAATGAATACTCAGACAGTTCAACTTAACAAAAGGCTGTGATACACATAGCCTACTGAAGACTTAAGAAAACAAATTGCATATAAGCACTTGAATCAACTTTTATTAGAATTATTTGCATTGGAGGTAAACAAGAGTTGCTTACATTACATACAGGGTTAATGGTATTTGGATCAACAATAATGCACTTATAATTTGGTATACATGATATTTTAGAGGGACAAAGCTGGAAGGAGCCAGAGTGTATCCTGTACTCAAGTAGGCTACAAATAAAGTAAAAAAGTAATAGCCTAATACAAAATATAATATAATATATAAATATAGGCTAATGTAAATATAGGCTACTACTTAACTGCTGACTAAGTAGAAGTTCTGCATTCACTTAAAAGTACCTATAAGTCACTATAAAAGTATTAAAATCAACCTAGAGAACTGAAAGTATAAGTACACTACTAAAACAGAATGCCTCCTTTTGAGTTTTACAGTACTATAGCCTATATAGCTTGATCAGATATTACTAATGGATTAATCATGGGCGATTCTGGGATCAGACCTTTTGGGGGGCTCAGCTCCTAATGTGAATTTGACATATTGCCCTGCAAATGCTTGCACACCCCTAAAAATGGTCTAAAATTGTCTCTGGCATTAATGAGTTTGTAACATGTTATGTAGAAATTGATCACAATAAAGCTAATTCTCTATAAATGTAGTTGTCTCTCCAATAATGCATAATATTTTATAGACAAAGACATGTTTAATCAGAGAAGTAGACTAGACTAACTAGTAACACCTAGTCAAATTATGTAGTGATGTTAATAGAATAAAATAAAAACCCTCTGAAATGAAGTGGGGTAGCAGTATAAAATCGTAAAAAAGTAGAAAAAGTTGTCATTTTTCATACTAGTTTGCCATCATTATGATATTTGCAACATATGATAGGCTCACTGTACACTGAAATATGATTTGAGATGACAGAGTTAGACAATATGGAGTGAATTAGATATCATTAAATTAATAAGAATAGTGTCCAGTATCTTTATCACATTATGGCACAGACATGTACAAAAAATAATAAAATAAAAAAAATGAATTGACCTTACAACCACTGCTCTGCATTATATCCTGATAGAAAGCTCAACATTTGTGAAAAAAAATCTTTTGTTAACTTTTAACCACAATTATTATTATTTTTTTTTTTTAGAATTTTCAATTTAGTCAGCATATTTTCAGTTAGGTATCTATAGTAACTGTGGGTCATTGAAAGTTGATCTTATCGTAGTAAAATCGTATTATTACACAATACAATAATACGTACATGACAATGTTATATGTGTGGCTGTTTAACTTTTAAAAATAGCCTCCTGTTGTAGCTGTAACTGGAATCATCTAGGAAAAAATAATCTAATCCAAAATGACAAAACTCAGCAAAAATGAAACCAAAACACAAACACTCCCTTAGCATAGTTTGATCTGAGGAAAATGAAATGGGACTTTTTGTTTTTTTGCTGCAAAGGGGAGAGAAAGATGGCAATGTGATGGCATAGCAGGGCTTTCAACTCAACAGCTATGCCAACATCTTGCCTTCCTTCCTGGACCCATGTTCAAGTAGGTCTACACTTTAGATGACACAGTCCATTCATAAATCCAGGCGTAGGTTCATCTTCATCCAGGAGAGCTATATGGATGAAAAAAAAATCCACATATTGCAAAAAAAAACTTGTGAAAGTAGTTTAAACATCGAACCAAATAGATCCAACAGGCATGTGGTTGAAAATGACTCGAGATTGTGTAATTAAAGACTAATCAAAGTTCAATAACTTACCAAATAGGCTATACACTAATATTATAAAGTATGATTGCTTATTAGGTTATAACAATGAGAAGAAAATACCTATTGAAACATCATTAGGCAAAAAAAAAAAAGAGAAGGAAACTATATGATCACACAAAGGAGCTTCCAGGAAGATCAGACTGGCAATGAACCGAGAGAACTCAAACACATTTAGTGAACATATTAAGTAATCATCCCCGCCTGCTTTTACCTAATGGTCCCTATCACACCTACTGTACCTGTTGAGGTGTGATCAACAAGGATTCCCGTATCCACATCTCCGTCGGCCGTTGTCCTAGATCCATGTGTCATGGCATCAAGCGTCAAGCAGAGTAAAAAAGTAGGCTAGAACGAGGGTGGAAGAGATAAGTCTGCCTTCCGCCGCCCACTTCTGTGTGACTATGACTATCGCAGCTTACGGTGTGGTATCAGGGTTGGCGGGGTAGCTCTGGCGTGGCTTCCTGCACCTTTGGGCGCTGACGAGGAATCCCATTGGCCTAGCAGATATAAGGGCACCCATTTCCCGAATAAATCCGCCCAAAAACTGTCAGAAGTAATGGGTCTCCCAAAACCCCTAAGTTATTCTATTGTTAAATGATGTAACAGTCCTAATAACCTACAAGTACAATCCAATCACTTCTTAATAAGTTCTTATAAGGATATTATATAGTATGGTTCTGGTTACCATAGCAGGTAAATTATTGAAATGATTGCTAAAAGAATTATTGTACACAGCTTCTGTCCATGCTCACCAAAAAAATCCCAAAAGCTTAAACGTCCCTGTCCCATTTGACCAGAAATCCGACTTAGTTGCTGATCCGCACACAAAATAAACCGTGACTGACTGCAGGTCAATTAATGAATCACACAATGATTCAAAATCTGTCTAGACCAGAAGTTGCTGGCTATACGTGACAGGAAACCCCTCTATGTTCAGATACTTTTATGAGAAAATGTTGTATTTCCCTTTAATTGATTATTACCTGTTATATGAAAACACACGACATTTCAGTGTTATTGCTATGGATGCCATAATAGTTTATTCTCTATGACTTACAGTTATTTTATATAAGTGATTCATATTGGTGAACAGTCATCAGCTGTAAGGAAGAACATCTTGCACTCATTCTATCCAGGTTCACTGCATATGGAGCTGATGACATTTTTGCTCCTTCAGTTTCCATTTTGGGAAAAAAGTTGTTCATCGTCACTCACACTGTTTCAAGTCATATTAAATTCTCTGTATCAGAATTTCTTGTGATTAAATACTACGTGAACTCATTAAGGATGATGAACAAGACATAATTCTTTCTTTTTAAACAATTTGACAATCTTAAAGTTGACATTAGCGGCTTTGTCATTCATGACTCACTTCCTAAGGTGTCGACACTGGCCACACCTGTCAACTCCCACAGAGCAAACAATGTTTGTAGCTGTAAAAAGACAATTACAGTACCTGACAGGGATAATATTTCCATTACATACAGTAAGCATTTGTTTATCATGGTTACCACAGTGTTAATATAAATTATATTATAATCAGTTATAATCAATTTACGTCATTCAAACAGGGGTCCATTAAGCAGAGGACTCTCCTTTCTAAGAGCACCAACTGAGAAAGAAGGAGACTAATGTAGTACCTGCAGAAATAAAAAAAACAGTCCAAGAATTACAAAATCGCCAAAGTGCAAAATCAATAGCTGTCAAAATAAGATTTGGTTTGCACTCAGATTTCAGATGAGCATTCAGAAAGCCAACCACTTAATATTGACTAATAATTGTCATCAGGATGGATGTTTCTGAAACACAATCTTAAGAGAAAACTGATATCTAAGTATTAAATAACACATTAATGTCTCCAGCTAAAAATGTTGTGTTCTGCTGATGAAAAAAGAGGACATCCAATGCCTGACTCTGCTACAGTTTAAAATTCGACTTATTCTGTAAGCTTTTTAAAGATGTCTGTCCTCAGTGTCAGCTCCCTCACTGTTTAAACTTTCATTGGCTTGACTGCAATATCCTGACTGAGACATGGCTTGATGAAAGTGGTGGCAAAACACTTAATTTTTACATTGTACAAGGTCTATCAAGAAGGGAGGTGGTGTTACTACTAGTTTAGATATTTTAAATGTGAGAGCATTTTATTTGGTTCTTACTGTTTGATTGTTAATCTCTGGTTGTCAGGTCTGTATATTTGACTTTAGTACTCACAGTTTACTTCCCTCTAAAGCTTCAAAAAATTCAGAATTTCTAAAATCACTGTTTAGAATAACTCAGTTTTTATTTTCAACCTTCATATTGATAACACCACATACTTTTTGCTAACAAGTTTATTGACATGTTGACATTTTGAGTTCATGAAGCACATTGCCGGAACTACTCAGGGTCACACTCTTCACCTGGTTATTTCTAAAGGCCTTGATACATCGCCAAAGTGCACTACATGTTGTGATTTCAGATCACTTTTATGTTTTCTCAATGCTCAGTAAATAGTAAAAAGAAATAATAAAAGTATAGACGACACTACTTTTTAAAAAAGTAATTCTAAGTAAATTTAAATTTCTGTTTTGCACAATTGATAAACTGATAAATTGATTAACTGAATTATCTTAGACAAATACCTGCTGAGCTCCACTCTCCAGAGAAATGTAATGAATTTGCCTAATACTTTATATACAACACTTCCAATATTAAGACAAATATTGTAATATAATACCATATAATAATATAACACATATAATAATACTATATCATTCACAACTAGAGGGCTGATCGCACTTCAAAGGCTCTTTCAACTTGAGTTGATCCTATTCATGTTTCATTTTAAGCTCTGTGCTAAAGTAAGTCCACACATTTGCTCATGAACAGAAATGTCTAGAGTGTAATTTAGTCCCTGACCAGAAAAGCACATGAACATAGTTGTTTTTTTTTTATTTTAAAAAAATTATATTTGCTTTTATTACACTGTTTTTGGCTGTACACTTTTTTATTGTACACAGCTGTGGAAATTGATATATCTTACTTTTTACCATGTACAGAAAAAAAACATTAATCTAAACATTCTACATCTAAAACAAAAAAACAAAACAAAACAAACAAAAAAAAAGCACCAGATTTAGCCAACAGTTAATTTCCATCTGCAGTCCCTGGACAGGTAAAGGAAACAATAAAAACACAGATTTAAACTTAACACTACTCAAATAAGCCGACATACTATTCATACTCACTCAAAACACACAAACACACACACACATATATATACACAAACACACACACACACACACACACACACACACACACACACACACACACACACACACACACACACACACACACACACACACACACACCTCATAGGAATAAATATATAACAGAATGTACATATAAAAATACTGAAATAAGTGACTTATTTAACTTAATACTACTTTACAGTTTTGGGGGATATATTCCCTTTTTAATGTATTTATTTGAAACATGCTTTTTTCTTATTTAAGTATTTCAAATGAGCTTAAATTTGACCTGCTGAAATATTCAAATATATTTTTTACATGTTGATGCAACAGTAATCCAACAATGAAATAATAATGTACTTTTACTTGTAAAATGTTAAGTACATTTCACTAATAATAGAACAAATTTAAACTGCATGTAATGGAGAATTTTTTTGTATTCGTTCTGTACTGATGACAACATTTGACCTTTGGTGACCTTTTCATTAAACTCTGATGCCAATTAGCATCCCTGTAATGTATGTAAAGGAATTGATGTAAGAAATTCTCCATTTTTAAACACGGTGAGCTTTTCGACTATTAGGCAATTTTAGTTTCGCCCGTAGTTTCAGTAGGCGTGACTAACTTTTCCTGTTATGACAGAACAACTTAAGAATGACAGAACGACAAAAATCAGTTCTGATGGATCTCTTCACTTTGCCCTTATTTGGTATTATTCCACTGTTTCTGACTCAGTTAAAAATGTCACGGTGACATATCAATACATGTCCACTCGTATAGCTATTATTGTACATCATTTTCACTGCGCTGCAAACCAAAACCTCCCTCAGACACTACTCAAGCTGAATCACACAGCCACATGTGCAGCAGTTACAATTCAGATCAACACAGACCCTCTTGTGACTCATCAAGTCCACTGAGGCCCCTTTTTTTCAAAGAGTCATGAAAACAACTCCCCACATGAATCCCCTAAAAACAGCTAAACATGGCAGTTATGGTGATGACTCGCCTGTGTCTGAGATATAAGTATTTTTTCACTCTGCAGCCAGAGTCTGCCTCAGACATGTTTCACAGCTGCCATGCTCACAACAGAAGTGAGTGTGCAGGATTTTGCCTGCAGTCTCCTCTGAGACCTTTTTTTTTTTTTTTGCTGAGTCAAATGCGAGCACACCCTGTAACAGCGACCAGATGAAGTCACTGAGCAAAGTCTGGCCGATAGTAAGCTTACTTGCTGAACAAGCCACCCTCAGTGCCACTAACTTTGCCCTTAAGGCCATGTGGAGTTTATTAACTGCTGGTAAATGAGTTAGAAAGTGAGTTGGTCTGTCAAAAATGTGAGCTGGATGAGGGAAAATCCCCGTAGACTCTGCCTGCTTGACTCATACATTTAAAAGGAATCTCTATTTGCTTTTCTTGTGTAGTCTATTTAGTGAATCAGTCCATTTTCTTGATAATTCTTCATAAGATTAACCTGAATTTACTTGAACTAGAATTGCACATGTCATTTAGTACACTTTACTGGCATATGTACAATGTATTGTAGGATTCAACTGTGTTTTGAGTGACCAAGCATTATGATGAGAGTAAGCAGTAAGCGACTGGCAAAGACGACAGTATGTGTAGCCAAAAAACACATTTCCTGAGATTAAAGTTGTGAACAATGAAATGCTGATCAAATAAATAAAGGCCACAATGACTTTGTGTGTGTGTGTGTGTGTGTGTGTGTGTGTGTGTGTGTGTGTGTGTGTGTGTGTGTGTGTGTGTGTGTGTGTGTGTGTGTGTTAGTTTTGTATTTGTGATTTATAGATTTTTAGATGAGTTGATATAACTGCTAAACAAATATATAATTCAAACACTTGTAAGTTGTCAAAAAAAACTAAAATGTTATATGACTCCGTAACAGCTAAAACTATGTTTGATGATTTGTTTTATTCAGTAGGTTTTCAATAAATGAACCAAAGTTGTCACTACCACCATCATTTATCTACAGTGTCTCAGGTCAAAAAACATATTGCCAGACAAAGTCCAACTGTTTCCTGTTCAATCCATTCAGATTGCTAAGTGAACTGGAAAGCATTAAAAATGTTCAGCAATTTACTTTTTAATTGAATTTACTCATTTACTACAAACATTACCATGATCACAACCATGACTAATACTTTTACTACATTTAAGCATTTACTTTCCTAAATGTCTCTTTCAGTGTTAGTGGTGTATTTTCATTATTTAAAACCAAAAGTGGAATTTACCAAAACCAAAAGCAGAGCAATCAAAGTTTCCATGAAACATAAGAGGACAGTAAACAGGAAATGAAAGAATAGTCTGAAGTTTTTCCAGTATTTGACTCTACTGTGGAAATACGGTTTACGACACAAGTCAGAGCACCTGAGTAAAGAATGTAAATAAGAGCTAATGGCAATGGAGATGAGAAGTGAAGTAGAAATAATACATGAAAGCAAATGGTGGGTTGCATGGCGAGCAGGACATGCAAACATGGAAGCACTGTTGGCAGGAGTACTGACAGAGATTAAAATAGTTGAAGTATGTTTTCTTTTTTTTTAAACATTTCTAAAATTAATGACAAACATTTGATAAATAATGTGAATTAAAGCAGCACAGTCACTAGCTAATTGTTACACTGAACATTTTCCAAAGAGTTCAAAATTCACACTAAAATAGCTCATATGTATGTATCATTGCAGCATTTCCAATTTAGCTTGATACCTACAGTAATCCACTTAGTCCTGAGAAATCCATTGATTCCAATTATACTTTATGTTATTTCATGCTGTTTTTTAAAATCTCAGTTAACTTTTGACATTTGGTGTAAATTAAAAAAAAAAAATCTCTATAGTTTTGTTTAAATTTGTATTTGGTCCCATTGGCCAAAGTGGAAATTGTAATCTGGACATATACAGTTATAGGCTGATTGGGTTTAAACCAATTCCAACTGAGAGTATCCATGAATAACACTGCCCATTAGACACACATTCAATGAGTAAATATACAAGCTGTGCCTTCCAGTGTTGGGATAAGCACACATACAGTACATCAAGCTCTTCTTTACATGACACAATTAGACTTACCATATTATTTTGTCTTCCAAAGTCCCATGTAGTGGAAAGTAATGCTATTTGAGACCAAGCAGCAATTAAATAGAAATAGAAAAATGAAGCGTACTATCAGTATACCCATCTTCAGGAGAATGCTGATCATTTCTCAAACTTGAACTGTAACATTATCAGGAAATATTTCTTCACTGATGATTCAATTTGACTCAGTGGAAGACAACATGAAGGATTAGTTTCCACAGAAAGTTACAGTGTAGCAGTCACCAGGATTACAGGGAAAATCTGGGAATGGCTTGAATAATGAGACACGCTTCTGGGGAAAAATGGAGACAGCGCAAGACCTGGAAAGTCCGTAATGAACCGACTACACATGAACTCTATACACATTTCTAAAAAAAGAGAAGGCAATGGTGTGAGGGTCCAGAAAAATCAACCTTGAATTAAGCTTTGGGAAAGAGAAATTAACAGTAGATACAGGACATATATTACATCATCATATTTGTTAGGAATTCTATGGCTTTCTTGTTGTAAAGATGAATGATCCTTTTGGTAAATGCTGTATTTACAGATTAATAAATAGCCTCAATCTCATTAATAGCCACATATTGTGCAATATCTGATCTCATCTTCCAGAAAGCTGCAGTGTGAGTTTACCAGAAACATTATGACCAACACCACAAACAATACTTTGGCAGCTTAACTATAGGAGAGCTCTTATGCATGTTTTATCAAGTTAAAACATCCAAAACCACATGTTGCTTGCTGCTTTGATTGTCAAATTGTCCTTCCTTTTTGGGAAACCAATATTTGACCAGAATAGAGCTGTGAATTGTTTTTTTGCTGTACAGTTACACCACAAGTACCTCAAAGTCGACATCCAAGCCATGTGGGTTTACTACAGGGCCCCATACAGTAGTAAAACCTTTTTTCAGTCATGCAAGGATGATACTGAAAGGGTGTGTTTATGGTGCAGCTGGGATTGCTATCTATGTTTTGAAGGCTCATTTACTTCCAAGAGTCAAGAGCCAAGAGTACATCAGAACTACCTTAGAAATCTATATCCCAATCTCATAACACCAATCTTTTGGAACCAACATCATGGAAGAGTGATATATTTATCTCATGCTTATAATTCTGATGGTACTTGGAAAACAACGAGACGTGATTCTATGGAAAGACAAAACCAGGTGGGCTGACTGCAAAGGCTGAATCAAGGTGATGATTGCGTCATATGTTCATGGTCATGTTGAAGTGTCAGGGTTTGAGCAGAAGAGGGCGCCATATCCTACAACTGCTCTTCATATATGGAGGAAGGCGCTATGGAGAAGTAGACAGAAGCAAACCATTGCCCTTGTTTCAGATTTTGGGGGGTATTTCAAAAAAACAAAACAACTTTTCTTTTGCAGTACTGATTACTATTTAAGATAATCAGTGAACCCACCTCGGTTGAATTAATATACAGCTGATGGGGTAAAGACACTCAGTAAAAGCCCTCTTTTGGGGTATTCAAGCAGAGTTGACTTTATTTTCATCAAACTTCTCCATGGTAACTGTATACAATGGTAGACAGTAGAGAAATAATAATAATAATAATAATAATGATAATCTGCAGGAGAAGTATTTCTTATGGGATATTCAAACAGGACAGGTTCACTTAGTACTTAGTCTACACATTCAAAAGTGGCATGAAATCAGCCAAGGTGAGTTTATAGTTACATGACTGTGTTGGTTTATGTTTGTAGGGTTACTCCAACAATATAGTATTAAAGTTCCACAAAGGTGAGGGACACATATGAGACAGACTAAAAAACTAGATACTACATTTCCCATAATGCATCTCATAAGGTGCTTTCATTTGAACGCCCCTGCCTCTTAAACTTCAAGTGCCCCTTTAATTAGTATATAAGAATAAAATCTTTCCAGAAAGAGTTTTTCTAAGGATATAAAACCTGTGTTTGATAGCATAATTCAACCCATCCAGTTTATAAGCCATTAATAGATGGTTTATAACACATTATAATGTTGTACATAATGTTGTAAGCAGATATAATCACTAATCAGCATGGTTTTCCACATGTGAAAATATCCCCTTCATATAATTACACTCCACACATTAACAAATGAGAAGTTATAGTTGACAGTAATGTAAAACCAACAAACACATGGTTGCATATTTGAATTCTCGTCTTTATTGGTTTCATTATATACTTTGTGTTTTTACATAAAGAGACATATTTCTTTTACACATATAGATTATATGGTTAATTTGTATCTGTATATATGTACACCTTAAATAAATCTTACATTAACACCAAGAAAATAAAACATTTACAGTGCAAGAATGTTCATTAGTGGTCAACTTTCACGATCTTCTTTCCACTGTCAACGCCAAGCTCATGTGCTTAACCCGGTTTGCCTTTTGAATTTTTCATTTTCAATGTTTTTTCTTTCACGCTCTCGCACAAACACCAAGGTAACTTTGAAGAAGGAAAAATATGTTTGATGTCTTGAATTTTAGTAAGTGACGTGCACACGTACATTATGTACATTTGGCCATAGTGGTAGAGGATCGACCTAATTCAAGAACTTTTACTCATTTTGGATAATGTGCTTACTTGCTTTCTTGTTGTGATATAGACACTTAGATCAATATCACTGTCATGTCTGTATACTTAATATGAAGCTATAATAAAGACTGGAAACAGCTAGCCTAGCTCTCTTCACTTCCACATAACCCCTTGTAAAACCACAATTTTACTTTTCTTACAGATTAAACAAATGAGACATTGCATGTTAAGACCAGCTGTTCCCTCATTTCCAGTCATCATACTAGGTTTAAAGAATCAGCTGTTAGGGGTAGCTTTATATCTTCCATAAATACATGAGAGTGATAACACTCTACCTTCATTTTCATCAAGAAAGCAAATGAGTTTATTTCCCCAAATGTCAAACTATTCCTTTAAAGAGAGGGGCAAGTGTGAGGGTGTTCTGTGGGAAGAGTTTTACGGCAAATGTGCACAGGAGAATTTCACACTCAAGACCAGGAGTCATTATAGAGGCGGTAAATTTAGTTCTCCAATCTGTTTTGTAGAAATGTTTAAGGAAATGTATATGAGAGTGCACCACACACATAACAATTTAACATATAAGTTTGGTTTATGCAGGGATCGTATCGCATTCCTGTGCATTTGCAACCTTTACCAAATGTCAGAAACCCTGTTGGCAGCATCAGTCCTACATTTGCTAAATCTGAGGAGGCAAAGTGGTATTTAAAGCCCTCGTTTTCTTCCCAGAGACTGAACAGGCATGTGTTTCGCTCAATAATACTATGATACTTAAGGGCCAACAGCATATCAATGTCCTTTTCCATCCACTATTACAAAAAGAAAAGAAATAAAAAGTAAAGTAAATTAAAATACATTTTTGAACCAGTTGGTTCTTTCCAAAAAAAAAAAAAAAAAAAAGTTTATATTTACAAAGTAAAACCAATGAGTACTTGGTGTTTTTTTCTGAATGGATGCATAAAAGTGAACATTTATAGTTGGTCTAAGCTCAGCTGTACAGTCAGTGGGTAACCAGCCCAAATTCCTCGCATGCATGTATCCTCACACATTCAGAGAATCTATTTACTATTATTTTACAGTTAATTCCTACTAAGCTGCTGTACAGAGGCTGTGTTGAGGTAAAGCAGGTGTTTCTGGCCAGCTCTAACAGGAAGGGATTGTGGGAACGCCAGGGTCTGCTTTAGGAGAAATGGTCGCTCACTTTTTTCTCACGAGGGTTTTGGACCACGTCAGACAGGAAAGACAGCGGGGAGACAGACGCAGGGGGGGGGGGGTTGCGATTCTCGACAACGACACACACGGTATATTGCTGTTAAATCTGTGATTTCCACATTCTATGTAGCTTAAGAGAGATTGTGATTATGATTTTCTATTTCCAGTACAAAACACAGATTGGTGTATATTTATATATATTTTTTTGCAGTTAGTTGCAAAATACTGGTAGTATTACCTCTATTCATAGATAAATTTAAGGAATGGTCATTGTGTGATGACTTCAAATGCAGATTGCACACATGCACACAAAAGCACCTTTGATTAGAAAATAAATTGCACAAGTTTGATAGATATCATTGACCATACATGTTGACATTTTCTACATAGAGACTGAGCACTGGTTTGCATTAAGAAGTTATGAAACATGTTGGAAAAGTATACATTTTGGTATACAACTTCATAATGTTGATTGGTAATATTCACCTCCAAGTGTCTTTTTTATACATGCAGTTGACTCCTTGAAACTACTTCCCCAGGAGCTTGACTAGCCGGTGAGTTGAGCCCAGTTCTACTGTGAACAAAGCACTACACATTGACTAATCTAAATCAACCATGACGCTTAAACACTGTTAAGTTCTTTTCAAATGTATTATTTTGACATAGACTTCATTATGGAACTTTAAAGAGCCTAAAGTACTCATGCTTTTTTTTCAACCAGTGAAAGATATTGAAGGCTAGCATATATTTTGAGAGGCTAAACTTCAGTTAGGCTATTTTTTTTTTCTTGCCTTTGTCAGTCGGTGCATGTGAGCATGACAAGTTCTGTACAATCAGAACGTGTGGCAAAAAAAAAGAAAAAAAAAAGAGGAGCAGATTGTCAAGAGGACTCTACATCAACTAATACTGCTACAGTACATCTAGTGCTACTTCTATTTATTTCATGAAAAGTGTTTCATAACCCAAAAGTTTAAAAAAAGAAGAATCCTCTGAAGTGACATTCAGTGGTGAAAAATGACATCTGGCAGGGAAGAGGAGAAGCTTAAACTCGCCATTCAGACTGAGCACAGATGAATTTGCCAAAAAATAAAATAAAATAACAAATAAGAAGTTCGTCTGCCTCAGCAAGAGTTTTTTCCCCTTGTTGTTCAGGTTCAAAGAGTCTTTTCCCTCAATATCATCAGACAGGAAATACGTTTGGAACAAAATCACCTGCACAGTCCTCCATTTCTTCATCCACAAATTTGTATTCACTCTTTTCAACAGTGTCTTAGAATCAGTCTGTTGAACTAGTGTGTATGTGTACAAATATGCTCACAATTCCAGCTCAGCCACTGCATTTATAATTAAGAGTTGTGTTTCTTTCTCCCCAAAGTTCACAGGAGGTCTTTTCCTCAACCTACCAGGTGTAGTTTTGATTCCAGCTGATCTAGTGACACTAATGGCATGCATAATGCTTCCATATTTGGCTGATACACCTATAACCCTCCTATACCTGCCAATTAGATAATAGTAAATAAAAATCCACTCAGGTTAGGCCTACAGTAAACCAGCCAAGTAAAAGTCTTGTGCCTTTGTTGGTTTAACCCCTCCCCGCCACCACCTACTTACTGAAAATATTGGTGGACTCCATATTTTCTTCAAAGTTTTATATGATTCTCTTTTCCAGTCCTCCTCATTCTTCTTTTATCCCTGGGGTAAAGGATCACAAGGGTCAGGTGAGAGTGATGGCAGACAAGAAGGATGGTGGTGGCGGTGGTGGTGGTGGTGGTGGTGGTGGTAGTGGTGGTGACGAGGGAGAGGAAGTAGGTCCTCAAAGGTCCTCAGACGGATATGGGACAGGTAATGACCTTGTCCTCCAGCATGACGCTGACCACCAGGAAGACGAAGTACAGCAAGAACATAATGAAGCCGAGCAGCTTGCTCATGCGCCACTTGCAGGCGGCGATGGAGATGATGACAAATAAGAGCATGAGGAAGAGGAGCACGATGGCACAGAAGAGGCCGTTGGAGCTGACTTTCACTGAGCTCATTCCGTTGAAAAAGGACCACATGAGCCATGGGAACGGCAGTCTGCAAATACACAAACACACATTACCCTGCTGTAGGATCTTTTTACAAGTAAGCTATTGTCCATGTGCACTTCTTATTTACTCTGTGTGTCTTTATTCATGTTTAAACCTGCATTAACTGAGTTTTTGACATATTATCACCTAATAAAGTTGTTATGGTAAACTTGATAGCAAACAGTTGCTTACTTACTCACCCTGGAGAAATGTAGCAACATTAGCATTCAGTTAGAGTCATGTTTCTGGCCACTTGGTAAATGTAAGTCCAATATTCACTCTCCTTTTAACTCTGTTTTGGTGTCTAGTAGCTCTTGATGGAAATATCAAGCTCTGAAGCTGCTAAATTCACCACTGTGTTGGCCAGATTTTCACAGAAAACAGGTGCCTGTTACAGCTTAAAATGAGGCTGATTAGAGCATTGAAAATGAATCAAAACAGTAAAGTTGTGGTCTGTAAAACCAAAATTACAATTCTGCGTAGTGCTGCAGGGAACTGAGAATTTATTATTTCAAGTCACCCCTTTCACAAAAGTGATAGATCCATTGTTAATACAAAAATACCAATTAGAGCAAATGTAAGGTATCAACCTGACTAATACCAATCAAATGAGCCACCCTTGCTATGGAATACTGACAGACCCCTCCATACTTCCACACTGAATCACACAAAACATCCTTTGAGGTACAGGATGTCTGTTTATGGCTCATTTAAATTGCACCAGTTATCTTGCAATTTCTAAGTTGACTTACAGTAAGCAGTGCTCTACCCTGCCTAAAACATATTTACAGCTGGTACTGCAAGAATATGGCCAGGAGAATTATTAAGAGTCCCAACCATCTGGATAACGGCCTTTCCTCCCTGCTGTGGAGGGAACCAGGGACCAGATACACCACGCCAGCAATGAGAGGCTCAGGAAGTGCTTCTACTGTCAGCCCACTAGGATCTTAGCCTAAAGTGGGATTACACTTCACTTTGATTGTGCCTTATATGACTACATCTGACAAATACACTTGACTGACTGATTGATTGATTTGTGCTCCATGTAATTAGTTTCAACATTGACATTGTTGTTCATAATTTCTTTTTATAAACTTTACGAAGTTCAGCAGTTTGAAATGATCAGCACTTAGAACTGAAACAATAATCAACTAGTCAATTGACAGAAAACTAATCAATAATGACAGTCAGATTGCTTACACTCTGCTGCATTGTAATGTGCACATGGATTCAATATGTAACATGCCACAATGACAAAAACTCGGAAAAGAACAAGGTACTGTAAAGACTAAATGATAGCATATGACTTGGTACAGACTGTGTTAATATTACTATATTATCAAAACTGTTCCTAAAATGTTAATTGAGGACCATTCTTTCAATAAGTGAGTGATGATGGATTATTTCTTTTTTGTGAGTATTTCTGCATACACCTGGCTATGACTCTAAAATCCATATAACCTTGTGCAGACTCAAACACAATCAGATAGCATACCCGACAGTAATATCGAAGATGTTGGAGCCTACAGAGCTGGATACAGCCATATCACCCAGCCCCTTGCGTGCCACAATAACACTGGTGATGAGATCAGGGATGGAGGTTCCAGCTGCTAATATAGTCAGACCCATAATCTCCTCGGTAATCCCAATGGTGTCTCCAACCTGCAAAAAAAAAGAAAAAAAAGAAAAGGAAACTAAGCTTTGCGGTAAATAAAACCTAATCTGTTGTTCTAGTATTTTTAATTTTCTAGTGATGGTTGAAAGCTGGTGGAGGTGGAGAAAACTCTAGCTATGACATTATATTTGTCTTTACCTGTAACAGCTGTAATTATTAATGACTGTGTAGATTATAGAATACAGTAAGATTATATGAGGATTTTATAATGCTGCTGTTTGAATTGCTCATTTCATGTGTACCTGGTGAGCCCACCACACCATTAGGTAGGAAAAGACTGCGATCCAGCAGATGGCACCCACGAAGGTGACGGGGAAGAACTTCTTTGACGACTAGCAGTCCAGGAAGAATTGTGAATTTAGCAGCAAACAGATAAGAGATAGACAATACATAAAACTGGTAACACTTTCGTAACAAAGGTTTTGACAAAGAGAACATGATGTTGATCGGTCAAAATCTGTCCCTCATGCAACCATTTACACAGATACACACCTGTTTCCTGACATCAGGCAGCGTTAGCCACAGGGGGATGACGACAGGCATAATGAAGAGGTAGGTAAACCGCTTGCGACAGGACTCGGGCCAGGACAAGCTCAGAGGCTGGTCCTCTTCCTCCTCATCCTCTGCCTGAGAGAAGACACCAGAAAACAGAAAAGAGGGAAAGAAAGTATATGAGTTAATCAGAATATCCGTTTTAAAGCATGTACTTTGATGCATTTTTCATGGACTCTTTTGCTCCATTTAAGGGATTTCTCAATGCTACAGCAAACAGTGATATTTTAGACAATAGTGTGCTTCCAACTTTGTTCACAACAGTTTAGGGACAGAGAAAATCCCAGCAGCCAGGTTCTGAAATCTTGTGGAAAGCAACTAGCAGTAGCATATTAATACATACAGTTAGGGAATAAAATGTCCAACAAGCACATGCAGGTGTAAAGTCTGGGAGTCCACATTTTGTGTAAACATGTGGCATGTAATTTACCCTTTGGGAATAAATATTAGGCATATATGAGAGAAAGCACCCACTGGGTTGAGTCATCCTTTCTGCATGTACCTAAAGGAGTGTCTGGAAAATTCATTATACCACAAGTGCGTCCTTAAGCTTGATATGGTGTCTCATTGGGATGTACTGTACCTCTCCCCATAGCAACTGTCCAGAGAGGCAGGCAGTACTCAAGCAACACAAGCACTTCAAGAGAGAAAAGACAGCACAGGTGCAGAAATTGATGGCGAGACCTCAATGTGCACATGCCTTTGCTCTGCTGTGACCCTAAGACGGAGGAGTTTGATGACTGTGATTTGGGAGATTGCACCAAGCTCGAAGGGCTCTGCTTCTCCAGTCATCACGGGCTCATCACTGCCGACTGCTGATGCTGGCTGCACCGACAGACCCCTAAGGTCTGATTGGACCTGCCACTGGAATGCCAAGTGAGCCAAAGACTGTCACCTCTCTGCAGGTCAGCATCAAATAAGCTGTCACTGCCTAAAGATGACAAATACTGAGACAAAGGCAGATGGGCTCTACAAAAGCCAACTGAATTATCTTTATTTATAGTAATAATCTACCATACCTATTTAGTTTTTTGTGCTGATTCAAGCAAAAACTGATTCTCAATTAAACATTCTGGTACTTTCATGGTACAACAACAAAGCCTTCAGAGAATAGAAAGATGTCTTGGGTCCCTTTGTATCCAATTATATAGGATGCTAAGGAGCCATTGGGACCTGCAGAGAGCAGGTCCACACATGCAGATCTGAACAGAACACACTGATGACAAAAAATGTCTCTTGCCCTTTTGAGAGTGACGCAAACCAAGGTGTAAAGAGGCAAAAAACACAGCCTAAGACATACACTGGCAAGTAAAACAAACAGAAGGACAGATGCTGATAGCAGATTTCATTCTGTAAGTAATAATTTTCTCCAGAAGACCGTTTGAGTCTTAACAGTATCAATCACATCAACTAAGCATGCCTAGAGAGTGAAGCAGAAAGCTGTAAACATGGCCCCTGCACAAATCATGAATCATATGGAGCCTATCCTGCTGTGACAGCTACTGCTGTTGAGTATAGCCTGGTAACCTTGGTAATCAGAGCTGCTGAACAACTGCTTGCATCACTTATGCTCAGCATTCTGATTTCTCCTCCTCTCCATATCCAGATGGCTGTATTGTTGTCAGTTGAAAGGCCTAAAATCAAAAACCTGAGGCTTTATGAAGATCAATTCTGAACCAAAAACATGCCCCTCAAAGATGCGAGGATACCATAGGTTTTCTTTAGTGGTAACTACAGTATGTATTGACAGTGTTTGCAGGATCATAATAGCAATATAACCATCAGACAATCTCATAAAAGGAAAAGTCTCTGGATTCAGGTCACTGATTGTGCTAGTGGACTGCAGTTTGGCCTCCAAGTAGATAAGGTGAGTGTGCAGGTTATTGTTTTTGGCTGACACTTCACACCATGAGGCTGTTATTTGTCTATTTATGATTTCCTTTATTTGCTTTCTAGGCTGAAGTACCCCATAGAGCCTGAGCTCCCGACCCTGAGTTGGTTCCCAAATGCCAGACCCTTGGGGGCCTTTCCTGCCCTGTGGTGCCTCAGTTGGCAACACTGCCAACTCCGAGATTAAAGACACTGACTTTTACTAGACACCACAGTGCTGCAAGGGGAGGTGTGACATTTACTATTTTTTTTCTTCCCGGAGGGGAAGCACGTGCGTTCGCACCTGGTGTTAGGCAACAAAGCTACACAAGTTGAAATGGTCAAAAAAACTGCTCATGAGCACAGCTGCAACCAAGCACAGATGCAACTTGTAGCATCACAAATGCACAGAGTTCAGACTACAGGTTTCCGCCATCCTTCTAAATTAAAAATTTTAAGTTCTTAAACTTGTCAAATAATCCTGTTCAATATCCTTGTGGTATTCACACAGCACAATCTGGAACATAATTATTTATACAGTGTAACAGCTGCATCTACTACTGCTATCTGAATTTATTTTTTGACAAAGAGGCTTCAAGTGGTTTTGCAAGAGGAAAAGAAAAAATATTCAAATCAGATGTTATTTCCATCATATAACCCGTGAAACGCATGAAACCCAATCGTCTTAGCCGTGTTAAACGAGGTAGGATGAGTCATAAATTCCTGTTGGTTATGGTTTTCTTTAATTTCCAAGTATTTTATTTAAAGAAATGATTACAGGAGCTTTATGCTCTCATAAATATTCAAAGTATGTGCTGAAAGTGAATATCTTTTATATGGACAATTTGCTGTGAGTCATAGACTGAATGTGCTCATCATTCATCTTTACAAGAAAAAACATTATAAAATTAGAACTGGATGAATGTGTACTACACATGTACACGATACAATATTGCTTTCATGAAACCCCTTTAATTTTAGCTGTTTCAAGGGAATATAATATGATAATTTCTGTCACCACGACCCTCTTGGGTTTTAACAACAAAAAAGGGAGCCAGGAAATTGTGCTAGAAGTCTGCTGCAGATTTTAATTTGACCTTAACTATCCTCTTATTCCCCAGTCTTGGTTGCCAAGGCATCCATGAGGAATTGAACAATTAGTATGACAGGCCCTGTGGCAGCATATGAAGGTGTGAGCTGTTTCCAGCTACTTCCTGCCTGACACAGACAGGTGCACTGTGGGACAGACCACTAAAAATAGCAGCATGTGGGAATTAAACATGCCAATAGGCGTCCAGCTCTTCCAAAATCTGTGAATTACCACCTGAAAAAGGTGTTTCTGTTTCATGTATCAGCTTCTTTTTTTTTTTTGCCTTCACCTCAAAAGTTTTGAAGTGAGTCTAAAAATTGGCTGAAGTAGACTGCAATGCCTCGATTTTTACAAATGCAAATATTTTCAGCTTCAGGGGAGTGATGACAGTTTTATCAGTAAAGACTATTATCAACTCAGAGAGAGTCAATCTGAGAACAACTTGGCACAGTGGAATAAATCAATACACACATGACCATGTTGTGAATCAGAAATCTGTAGCAGTTTCTTGTGCAGTTTATTCTGAATGAGATTCTGAACTGTAAATGCTTTCACAATAGTTCATACTTTATCTTACCTGCAATGATAGCTGCATGTCAAAGTGCTGCTATATCCATTTTTTTAGGAACACAAAGGTCTCAATTTTAAATTCAGTTGCTACAACTCAGTATATTAGAACTGTGTAATTCATGGACTGGGCTTTGATTCAAACGGGGGATCATGCAAGATTACAATCTGTCCCTGTTGTCCTGTCGAGACCTTTGCATGCAAAGTTACTGTCCATTTTACAGTTTATTTGTTAAACCTTTTCAAATCCCTGCAACACAAGATCAGTTGAGGGAAAAAAAGAGAGTAAATTAATATAGTGGGTTAGTAGCTTGAGCCAAGGTAAACTGCACTAGATTAACTCAGAGAACAGGAGATTATATTAGTTTTAGGCCTTGAGAAAAATTATTTTGTAAACGTTGCTGCACAAAGTTCAGATTTGAAAAGCATTAGGTCAGAGAAAAATCATTTCAATAGAAACAGTGAGGATATAAATGTCCTTAGTATTGAATGCTGTTTATTGCTGGCAAAGTAATCTGCATTGTCAGTGGTGGAGTCCGCCTGTCCCACATTGGATTCAAATGACCTGCTAATGTACAAGTGATTCACAGGAAATGTGTGTACTCAATGAAAGCTTCTGTCTTTGGAATTTTGCGTTGTGTTAAATATAACTGCAGGAATTTATAAAGAATAGTTAGATCAGCTGTTTGTCTTCAAGCTGTTTGACAAGTGTGTCATTTCTAACAGTACTCCAGGACTGGTATTATTAAGATGGTCTTAGTAAGATCACCAGCACACACAGGTGTCACCGCACCAAGCAGAACTAAAATCTTGAGTGATTAATCTGAATTTTAAGCTCTGTTTTACATGCTGTTATGAACTGAACTGAGAGTCAACAGAAAATTACATTTGCAGGTAAAACATTTGTTTATTTTTATCTGATATCAGCTAAATACTTCAAGACCAAACTGAAAGGCTTCAGGTTGTCTTGGGTTTATTCTTGGTCGTCTCAAAATAATGAGCGGGAATCCAGCAGAATGACCGACACACCCATCTCCTCTTCCGACATCCTTCTCAGTGTGCGACTTTGAATCGCCGCCCTCTTGCCCAAGGACCGTCTGCTGGCCTGGCAGGTTGCTACATCCTATCGTCATCGCTCATGCCAGTACAACTGCTGTAGGTGTCATTCGGAGGCTCTCCGTGCCTGGCCTTTCGTCAGTATGTGTGTGTGTGTGTGTGTGCGTGTGTGTTTGGAGATGTATGTGTGTGCGAGTGTGTTGGTCTGAAGCACCCAGCGGCGGGGAGCAGCAGGTGAGTGAGGAGTGTGATTACAGAACTCAGTGGGAGAAGGCGGGTCTTTGGCAGGTCTGGCTGAGGATGGAGGAACTTGCCCGATTGCATGCTGGGGAATTACCAGCAGTAGTGACCTGTGCCATAGTCAGTGCAACCTTTGCATCAATCACACTCAAGGTGGAACACAGACACAGATGAGAGGCTTTAAATATTCATAAATGTCTCTTGAACTTTGATGTCTGTCTCAGTTTTGTTGCTTTTTCAAAAGACGACCCATTTAGTTGGCTGGGGGATATTTTGGGGATGGATAATAATAGATTCTGGTAGAAGACACTACAGTTTGTCACTTTATTGTGGTGTGTGTGTGTGTGTGTGTGTGTGTGTGTGTGTATGTCCTGTGATTTCTTACCGTTTCCCCCTCTTGACCTGCGGTTCCATTCATGGGTGGTGTCACCTCCACTTCCACGCTGGAGCTGTTTGGAAGGTTCTTGTCTGCACAGAAGTTCAAAGATTAATCTAAGTGAGAAGCTGTCATTGCCTCAAATAGACCCGACAGTGTCAGCACGTCGAGAAAAGTGGAAGCCAACATATCAGTAACGTTAAGTAGTTAACCCCTTCAACCCTATAAATTGTATCTAAATGCTTACTTTGTTAACCCTTAAACAGACCTTACTAGTTATGTCATTTGCACCTGAAGTAAGGAAGGAAAGAAGGAAGGAAGGAAAGGACGAAAGAAGGAAGGAAAGGAGGAAGGAAGGGAAGCAAGGGAGGAAGAAGGAAGGAAAGGAAGGAGGGAGGAAGGAAGGAAGGTAGGAAGGAAAGGAGGGAAGAAGGAAGGAAAGGAGGGAGGAAGGGAAGGAAGGGAGGAAGAAGGAAGGAAAAGAAGGAGGGAGGAAGGAAGGAAGGTAGGAAGGAAAGGAGGGAAGAAGGAAGGAAAGGAGGGAGGAAGGGAAGGAAGGGAGGAAGAAGGAAGGAAAGGAGGGAGGAAGGAAGGAAGGAAGGACAGATGAAGGAAGGAAGAAAGGACAGAAGGAGGGAACATTTACCCTAACAGCTGAACTTAGATCTGAGGAAGGAAGGAAGGAAGGAAGGAAGGAAGGAAGGAAGGAAGGAAGGAAGGAAGGAAGGAAGGAAGGAAGGAAGGAAGGACAGATGAAGGAAGGAAGGAAGGAAGGAAGGACAGAGGAAGGACCCGGGAGGACAACACAAAGGTTAAAGAGTCTGTATCTCCTGGTGCACATTGTCTGTTTAAGGGTTAAAGAAAGTAGTGGAAGTAAAGTTTTGAGATACATTACTACATGTTATGCTTTCTTTTAGAGATAGGTATTTTACTTTTTTATCCATTACATTTATTTGAGAAGTAAAGTTACAATGCAGATTAAGATTTTACACATAACTTTTAATGATGTTATAAATCATTTCATCTGTCATTTATCATGTGAAAAAATAGTCAAAATACTAACAAACACTCAGCCCAAGGTAACGTCTTAAATGTTCTAATTGGTTTGACTAATCTCAGTGTATCTTACTGACTATTTTCCAACTTCAAATAATATTTCCATTTTGTATCGTGGTATAAAATAAAGTTATAAGAAAGGTAGAAAACTAAATAAGACCATAAATTTGAATGATCAAAAGGAACAGTGTATGTCTGAGGCTGTTACTATCATCCCTCTCCCTCATCATATCCTGGTGTCTGATACGACTTTTTTTTTCATTTGAGGCCAGACTTACTTAACAGCCCTTATTAAAATACAAAGAGCCGAAAGCCATGTAATCAGATGATAAAACTATAATTGCTGTGGAAATTGCTTTAATCCAAGTGTGGTTGTGACACAATTAGAAAGATTCTCAGATGGATAATGTGACTTGGTGCCACTATCGCCCAACAAACGACCTCTTCCCTTCGCTTGGATGCTGTGTGATATTATGGATAAAGATGGGATATGCAACTAATCACATGCATTATACACTGAAATATAATGACATTTAATACATTTGCAGCAAATCCTTTACTACAGGCATTACAAAAATTAATTTGAGAAATGTGAGGCCTGGAAAATAAAGTATCCTGAGACCAGTCATGCATTCTGATTAAGATGCTAATATGTTAATGCGACGCTGTTAGCATAATTTTGCCTTGTTGATAAACATCTATGTCTCGCTTTGAATCTGCTGCTCTGACTACATTGTGGCCATGAAAGCGCTTCCTCTGGCCTCCTGTTTATCCTTTGGTCCAGTGCTCTTTGAAGTGAAAAACACACATAAATTACACTTGGCAGTGACTGTGATTGATTTAAATACTGCTTGAAGACAACACTTGCAATCAATTTGGCAGTTCTTGATAATGTCATGCTTGTTTAACATCGGATGCGGACGCTCATTAACGATTTCAGTCAGCAATGCTAGTGATTAAAGTAGGAAATAGTTTGCAGTTAAGTTGGAATCTTTGTGGAAACTGACTTCGAATCAGAGGAAAATGTAAGTAAGCTACCCACCTGAACGGCTTGCTACTCCGTTGGCCTTCTCACTGTCCTCGACTTGGCATTTCTTTTTAGCGATCTTGTGAAGGATAGATGCCTTCTCTCGAAATTTACCTGCAAAACAATCGCCACAGTGGTTAAACATGGAGCATCTTCAAAGCCTCTTGGCCTCATCCCAGTCAGAGCTCCTTCGCCGTCACCTTTGACCCCAGAATGGGTCACTTTTCAAAAGCAAAGCGGCTTCCCATAAAACTGCCGTTCAGACAACAATGAGAGTCAATATGACATAGCATATCATATACTGATGATCCTGCAATGTCCTGGTCCTTGGTGGAGGCAAAGCCAGCAGGGAGGAAATCTCTTGTGAAGAGATCTGCCTTTCTGGAGGTCAGTTACACTTCGAATATCAGATCAAAAATTCACAAGAGATGTCAGAGGCAAGTGGGAAAATACACACAACCAAAGGTTTAGTTTGGTGTCACAGCAATTCAAATAAAATCTGTATTCATATAATCAAACAGGAGGCGTCCGATTTTTATAGTAGCTCCTTATTTTTATTCACATGCAAGGGAGCGTCTCCTGTTTCCGATCGCAGTTGCCATGTGCAAAACCTCAGAAAAACACTAAAACTGTAGTATGAAAGACACATCTGCTAGTTGGAGAATTTAAACAGCTGTGTAAAGGAAATCACTGGTAGTTATATTTTTGCTGATAACATTTATTGATTTCAATAACTGGACAGATGAAGCCATGACGCAGTGCACTGAATTGAAACCAGTCATCAATTGAACATCATGACCTTGTTGCTTACATAAGCGTTATGCCCACATTACAAATAATGGCTCACGCAGGGCAGTTCTGCCTGTGTTGTAATGACTAGTGATGACTAGCCGCTGGCTTGTGGAACAATGACTTTCCTCAAAATCCCTATGGCTCGAAATCCCCCGACGGCCCACACACAAACAACAATACAGTACTGAGACAAGAAGAAATATGATGCCCCAAAACCATGTAGTTCAGTTTTTTTCAATGTTCCCATGTTAATATTTGATTTCTACACTGCAAGTTTTATCTTTTAAAACAAAACTATAAAATATTTTGAGTTAATCCTACTGTTAATCATTAACCTTTATGCTGACATGTATCCAGATGTAATCTCACTCACTTCCTGTGTGTGTCCGTCTTTGCACACGTGTCCTGCCTTGTCCCAATCAGCCTATTGCAATCAATATGAAAGATTTTTTTTTTCTTCTCATTTTAAGAGGGCATGGCTGATTTGTCAGTGCTTGACACAGTGACGCATCGATACGTACTCCACCATACCATGCCATCACTGTCTGTGACCTTCTGGCAAAATCATTAAACACCCCAAGTCACCACCAGACCTTCCTCTCATCTCCTCCATCTCTCTCTACATCTCTTCATCGCTTCCACTTTTCTCACTCGCATCATTTTTCTCTCACTTTGTCTTCTTGTTGTTTGGCAATGCACGGTTCTTGCCCTGTCTCTTTTGTTATCACACACACACATGCACACAAAGACACAGCCATGCATACATACTGTACATTTTCACAAGACTGTAATCACACATTCCACTGCCTTGACATCACTCACCTTAGGCGGATGCTGTCAGTTGGTATGCTAGTGAGTGGGCTTTCGCGTGTATTCGTTATTACAAATGTAGGCGTGAGATCATTGTCTCTACTTGGATATACAAGTAGAAGGGTTGGGCTTTCTGATGTAGGCGTTCAAAGGATTAAAAGTGCTTTAAGGTTCAAGAGGTTCACATGAGGGTTCAGTACCTACTCCAGTATGAAATAATAAAATACCTATGAAGACAGTGAGCAGTAACCACAGAAGCAGTGAAATTAAGGAGGAAAAGAAAATGTCAGGTTTTCAGGCTGGCCGCAGAAAATGGCATTAGAGATTAAAAAAAAGAGCATTACTATCTTTCTATGGCTTATTTCTCATAAAATCTGCATACTGTATACCTAAAATGCTGAAAATAATACTTTTGTATAATCCTCATGAAATACAAGAGAGGGAAATGCTGTATCTATTAATATAATGTGCTTTTCTTAATGTGTTATCTTTCCACTTAAGCTAGTTCCCTTAACTTCCTTAACTGATTATTTACAGTCCATAGCCTAGAAATTAAATGCACCTCTGTTTTGCTAGGTGCCTGTCTGTCCATCTACTGATAACATTTACTCAATTTATAATTTCAGGTGATTGTAATGTAATGTGATTTAAAGCTAGCTTAATCACCCCATCTTGCATGCTGATATCTGCTAACCTTGTTAGCTTTAGCAGGAGTTTATCCAATTTCTTTGCTAATTGAGTTTAGCTACTGCCTCATTTAATCACATGGAATAACTAAATGAACTGTCGATTTATTAAAATTGATATTTTCATGTACAGACAACAGGTAGCTGCGTCTATCTCACTAGCTAACTTTCACTGGATATATAGCTCTCTTGCTTTAGCTGCCTAGATGATTGTATACTGTAGAACGTGTATGTGGGCAATACAAAGTCACAATACGACAGCTACACAGCCAGAGTGCAGTTACTTGGGTTTAGCTTGGTTTTCATCTATTTTTTTTTAATAGAGTAGTGAAAAAATGCCATTGCTATGGGAAAGTATTTTTAATGTTGTGACCTGAGGTCAAAAAGTCAGATTCAGGTCTCATTTTACACCAAATATCTGATTACTGCATTTTGCCTGTAGGGTATGGTTCTAAGTAGGGCAAACCAAAAAGAGAAATATCATCCAACCAAAGTGCATGAATCAAAGTGAGCACAAAGACAAAAAAAAGCCCATCGCTTATTTAGACAAATGCTCTAACATAAAAAAAATAAAATTACAGGTTTTCTTGATTAAATGACTATCTTCAGTTTGTGAAATGTGGAGAAAATGTTTCCTGGGAGGTTCAGCATGCATTTTCAGGATGACCCAATTTACATTATGAAGCAATTGCAGAGTCTTTAAAAAATAACCAAGTCCAGCCCTTCCCTAACTGTTGTTACACAGACGCTCATTTTCCCTGTCAGCTCTGCCTGTTACGCAACCACTGGGTGGATGAGTCACTCCAGTTTGCCAAATTCAGCAACGTACATCTTGCGTCTGTGCACTCACTGCTGGTGCAAGTGGAACCTCCAAGTGAGCGCTGAGGCATGGATGATGTATTTCTCAGCGGCGCAGATGGTAAACAGTGCCAAAGAAGAAAAGAAAAAGAAAAAGAAAAAACGAAAACCTTGTGCTTATGTTTCTTGAACGTGGGGCAGGGGATGGTATGCTGTTCATTTATGTGTGTGTGTGGGTGTGGGTGTGTGTGTGCGTGTGTGTGTGTGTATTTAGCCTGCATAATAATAAATGTCTTAAAATGTCACCAAGAATCCAACGTAGCAGTTTATTTCTCACAAAATAAAAACATAAGCAACATATGACTGCAGTTGTTTTCAGTTTAAATATCTTATTAATAAGTAGAATTTTTAAAAAATCCATAAAATCACTACACACAGTAACACACAATATGTACATATTTTTTGGGCAGAATTGAAAATTAAACCAAAAATAAATAAAAATAAAAATGAAAATAAGAAAGTAAATTGATAAAAATGACATGGCTAAAATGATTTGCACTCATGTCAGTGAAATCTCAGAGAGGTTGTCCAACTAAAAAGCCAAAAACTGTATGTCACAAGCAAAAAAACAAACAAACAAAAAAAAAATAATGGGGCTGGAGGTACTGTTTTATGATTAAGATGGAGAAAACAAAGAGGGATGGCAAAAGCTGACACAAAGAATCAAGTGAAAACTTTCAGGCTTACCTTCCTCAGTCATTGAGTGATAATATTTTAGTTTCCCATAAGTCCCAAGCTCTACAACATCACAGCAAAAGACAAGGGTAAGGCAACGAACACACAGAGAAAAGGAAGAGAGTGAACATGACAGAAACAAGACAGGTCCGCTGGTTCTACATCACATACTGTACAAACACTCACACAGGCACAAGAAGGTGACATACTGTACACAGAAAGACAAAATCTCTCCAAGTCATCCCTGCATAAGTGCAAAACAAAGCAGCAAGGATTGAGTTACAAATAAAATACATCATAGTCTAACAATAACTCTGATAAAGAGCCTGCCGATGGCACAGGTTAGATGCTATTAGAAAAGGTTTGCAAGAAAGGGGAGGGGGCAAGGGCAGTTAATATACTATAAAAAAAATAATAAGAGGTTCATAAAATGATATATTAAAAAACAAACAGAACAGGAAAGTCAGAAGAGATTTAACTGGGTCAACATGCAACAAAAAGATGAGTCCTCCTCTCCTCTGCACGCAAGCTTATTCAAAGGCATGGTGATTCAGCATTTTATTTCTACAATGAAACCCGAACAATTAATTTGATTCCCTTACTGAAGCAGTTCTTCATGGTACAGCTAAATTGACGGTCAGCACATCTGCATGATGAATTAGTCAGGAATTCAAAACTGAGCGTGAAGCAGCTGAACAGAAGACACTGGACCAACAAGACCTCCCACGCTGCACTTTATCCTGGATACTACAGTAGCCCACAGCCTGGAGCCTCACTCTGACACATGCTGTTCTGCCTATTTCAACAATAAATAACTAATGGGGTTTTTTAGCATTGCTCTGTCCAATTCTCTTAACCAAGATGTACAAATATGGTTAGAAATATTACTGGTTGGTGTATTATATAAATGTCTACAAAATAAAAAAAACTATATATTTTTTTCTTAACTTTGTACTTATTGCACAAATACCAAAGCTATGTCTATATCCAAATAGACACTGAATCCCCCACATTACATAATGCCTAGTTACCTCATTCATACATTTTTATAATCTAATCTATTTATATCTGTATCTGACATTTCTGCTCCCTTAAATACTAACAAAGAAGGTATAATGTCTACCATGTTAGTTTAGCGTGTTAGCAAGCAATAATTTGCTAATTAGCTTTAAACATAAAATAAAGCTGAGGCTGATGGGAGTGTTATTAGTTTTGCAGGTATAAGTCATAAACCAAAGTGTTGCACCATTTAAAAATGATAGCCAGATGGTGGCACTAGATGGAAAATGATAACAACTAATCCTGAGGGAACAGGGATATCTGTACCAAATTTTAATGACAATCCATCCACAAAACCACAAATGCAAACCTCATGATGGTGCTTTAAGTACACATCACCAAAGTCGATAGGATTCATTTTCAACCTTGACCAAAGCAGTGGACCAAAGCAGCTGACTAACATCCTTCATTCTACACTCTTATTGAATAGTAGCAGTGACCATGATATTCTGCATACTCGACAGACCTCACTGTGATACATTTCAACAATTGCCAACTTAAAAACTAACTACTTATACACAACTAGAGGTAAGACATAAGCTGACATTTTATCTTCACAAGCATACATATGAAGTCATGTGCATGTTGTAGGTGTGCAGTGCAGTAAGTGCTGTATATGGCCACACCCACAAGCCCACATGCACTCACACTAATATCCAATTCTGCTCAACAGTGGGCAACTGCTCCGCTCACATGTGAGGGGATTATGGCGCGATTCTCATGCCAAATGCGAGACTTGGCAGCCCTGAAAACACAAATCTAATGAGATGAAAACACGTCCCCTTTGAGAGTGTCTTGCTCATCTGCTGCACTCCCAGACAAGTGCCTCAATCCCATATGATCAGGCGATTTAGGTTTGAAGTGCACTATCACTGCAAGGCTGGCCTCTAACTGAGGTTGCTCTAAGGGCAATTAACCCACGACACAATCACTGGCAGCGCAGTCGTCTGTTTGCCCTCTGTTACCAGAGAGAGCGAGCGAGGGAGGCTTGTTGTCGTTTATCAGGGGCCCTCTTGTCCTTGTGGTGTGACCTCTAAACCTCTGGTGAGCTGTGTGTGTGAGTGCGTGTGTGTGCATGCCCGCTCTGTCTGCTGGGGGTTGGGGTGTCAGGGAAATTCACAGTCTGTGCTGAAGCAAAAAGGCTTTTAACATTGATTCTTTCACCCACCCGGCGCGGGGTGGCTCAGAGGGCGCGGGAGGGGGTTGTGACATGTGTGTGTGTTATATGTGTACGTGTGTGTGTTGGTGGTGGAGATGGAGGGATGATGGGATGGTAGGTGTTGGTCGGCTGGTCTAATTACATAACATACTGAAGGTGCAGTCGTCTAGCAATACAAGGATCTTTTATGAATTACACCTTAAAAATGTTAAAGAAACTGTTTCTGATTTTAGGAAATACACTTACTGTCCTTTCCAGCTAAGCTAAGTCATTTTCTCAGGCTGTAACCACACAATAGTGGTATCAATCTCCTCATTAAAATTTCAACAAGAAAGTGAATATATATATTTCCCAAAATGTTAAATTAAGGACTCCCATTTACAGTATATTTTGCAAGATGTGCCAATCAAAAAAATTATGATACAAGATATGACTTCACATCGCCTATTTCTTGAATTCACATTAATAGCTAACATTATATAGTTGTATATGTTTTGATTACATTTCAAATACTGTATTATTTGTATTATTTATTGTGTATTTACTGTTATTAAGTATACTCTCAGTTTCTTCATGTGTGTTATATCTAATCAAATGCTGAAAATGTTACAAAAACTATGTTAAATTGATACCAATAATGAAAGGCCTACAGTAGTATGTCAATATAATATATCTATATAAATGGAAAACATTGGGTTTGGAAGGTCAGTGACAGTGGGTACAGTATTGAACCATGTGATCAATGTGGCTGCAGACAGTACTGGTGGCAGTTGGGTCGGGTGGGGGGAGGGGCACAGTATGAGGCATGTTGGCCAGATGAACGTCATAAGGCTAAAAATGTAAAAACTGTAATTTTCCTTTTCCTTTTCTTGTTTCCTCCTCTGATTAACTTCATTTTGTTTTGAATATATACATTTGTCCAAATAGATCTCCCACAATAAATCATGCACGTAAGCCTACAGTAAGTTGCTGCCCTTGGGCTTATTTCCTTCCGTGTCTGCATCAAAACCTTCCCCAATCAAACTGTTGGTCACACCATCCATTGTCTCACCAGTTTAACACATAAGCGCACACTGTCTGCCATTATGAATATGTACATGAGTGTATCATGCTTTACCGACATGACCTTGTCCTCCTCTCTCTCAGCTTGTGGGTGACTTGCATACAGCACCTGCACCTTACATCAACAAGGACCGTGTTGGCATTGTGAGCAATCTTTTCGAGTCCACCTCAGTGAGATAGCAATCAGCCGCAAAACATCTGATGAGATCTCTCTTCTCTGTGCCACCATATTTATAGAGCTGCACTTCACTGTCACACAGCTGTGCTGTTGGGTAAATAGGAGTTCATTTCAAATATACCTGAACTGGAAGATGAAGATTAATTCTTTATCTTCATGCTAGCACCTCTTTATCAAAAATGCATGCAACTTCATAGAATCACCCTTAGTTTACTATATATTCTACATATACAACCCCCACACCTTCCAAAATGCTGAGGTCAACCCAAGCTGTGGATATGCCCATAATCATCACCTGAGTTCAGTTCTATGGATGATATTATTGAAGAGCTTGAGTCAAAGAATGCATGCTTGAGTTCTGAATGCTGTTTTGGGTGGCTTGTTTCAACCATCCACTGCAGGCTCTGACAGTAGAGTGAGAGCCACTCTGCCCTTCTCCCTCCCCGTCTCTCTTTGTAGTTCAATATTTGATGCCACTCCTAAGTGATATTGTTTGTAGCTCCTCACTGATGGAAAAAGAGATGCAGTGCACTCGTGCCTGGAACTAACTGTACCAGACCATTACATGCTTTTTGCATGTTACAAAAACATGCAGGATAAAAGGTCTACTATTAAACTAAAGGACATTCAGTATTACAAGAAGAAGAAAGCTGTTGTCCTTTAACAAAACTTGGATGCTGATTAAACATCTATTGTATCTCTAAAGCAGCAAGTGAATACTTAAAATCAATAACGATTTGGTGCAGCAGCTAATTTTAAAAGCCTGTACAGGGAAACACATTTTAGTCCATCGCCATTAATTGCTCTGTCAAGCTCTTATTGACTCTGAATCCTGACAAAGGCCGTGTGAAGAGAAGAGAAAGCAGCTCACTACATCTCTCCATCTGCCCAGAACAACAAGTCATGAACTAAGGACTGAGTTGTCAAGTCGAGACAACTCAGTTAGGATATGGCACTCCATCTCCTTCCTTTATCTGAACGTCTGCTGTGTAAAATACCTTTCAGTGACCTCACAACCCTGGAGTTGAAGGACAATGTTGACAAGATAACCCAAATCTCTCATTTTGGGCCGACCTGTCTCACAGAGAACAGCGCTACAATGCTAGAACCAAAGGGAAGTTCATAAGAGGAGAGAGAGGATTGGGGACAATGGGGAAAACGATGCAGAAATGGTCACAGAGGGTGTCCAGGGAGAATACATCCACAGAAGAGAATGGATATTTGAAGGAAAGAGTCTGCAGGGGTGGACAGTACAGAGTTGACATACAGTACAGCAGCACTTTGGAAATGTATACATAAGGGACATGTTGGCAAGAAGAATTGCCTCCAGGCTATTGGAATGAGAACAAACAGATTTTTTAGGGGGGGGGGGATACAGAAATTAGAGTAACTCACCAGAGTCAGCAAATTCTGAGGGGACAGTAGAAGAAAGAGAGATAGGAAGACAGAAACAGAGAATGAGATAAATCCAGGTGATATTTCGTCTAAAAGCGCACATTTAACCATTGATATGTATTATTCCATGATGAGAAATGTACTTCTATAAATACTAATAAATTATATGAAATGATAAAAACCTGAGGAATAACTTGACATTTTGTGAAATAACCATTCTTGCCAAAAGTTAGATGACAAGATCGATACCACTCAAATTACAGCCAACACTGTCTTGTCCTTCTTCCACTTTACATGTTTTAGAGGAGCCGGTAGATGTACTTTCTTACCTTTGACAAGAGCCAGGCTAGCCGTTTCCCCCTGTTTTCAGTCTTTATGCTAAGCTAAGCGATTGGTATCAATCTTTGCACTTAACTGTTGGCAAGAAAGTGAATAAGCATCTTTCCCAAAATGTCAAATTATTCCTTTAAGAGAGACACACCGACATGCCCACAAAAAATACTCTAGACATCCACAAACATTAACCAGGGTTTTTCCTGCATAGAGGGGAATGCTGCTGCAGTCTTTGACAAGAGTAAAAAATCTCTATGGTTCTGCTGCATTGATTTTAACTTTGACTCCCATTATAGAAGTGCTATATGCTAAATCAGCAGAGTACTCTTACTTAAAACCTACTTGCGTTGCATTAAATGGATTTTAGGCAACTGTGGTGGCACTAGATGACAAAACAGCATAGCAACATGGCCATGAAAAGCAAATTCAATTAATTACAGATCAAATACTGCAGGATTAAGGAAGCAATGTCGGAGTGAAGAGTCACTCATGAATCTGCTTATAGGACCTGCTACATGTTAACATTCATTTTCTTCTTTCTCACAAGATGAATCAAAAGCTAGGAAGTCACGGTTGAGCTAACACCGTTGCCTCGTTATGAGTCAGGAAAAACCCCCAGAACACAAACACTAACACACACATTAAAACGAACACACACACACACACACACACACACACACACACACACACACACACACACACACACACGCACATACCTCTAACTAGCCCACACTCTAAAAGTCAAACAAGTGAAAGGCTTCCCAGCAAACAACCTCAGACTTTCCCCTCAGCTCCAAAGCACTGACAACTTATTTTGAGAAATGTCTATGAAAAATGTATGGATGGAGTCCTGCCAGCTCCTCGGCGGCCCAGCTGAGCTACTCTTAAAGCCTAAGAGCACGCGAGGACAGCCAGCACAGCCTCCGTCTTTGATGGATGCACCCGTTCATCTCTCAACACAGTCAGTGCACTGACAAAATGCTCCTTTGCATTAATGATATCGATAAAGGTGCATAGAAAACATTTGCTCATCTCTGAACTGGGCCGACTTTTATTGGGCCCTTACCGTAACACGATCAATAAAAAAAATGTAAACACTATATAAACGCATAAGGTATCTGATGAGTGCAGTGCAAAAAATGTTTTCCTTCCATCATCGCTTCTATGTGTAAACTGCAGCTTGTGAGAAACATCCATCCTGCTACATGCAAGATTCCAAATAATACATTCAAGTAAAAATGAATCCCAAAGTGTTGCTTTTGTTCTGTGTTAATTAATTCAATCCTCAAGTCATGTCACACTCTTGTTGTTCTTTTTCCAGCGCATTCATTTCCAGCCTGTAATTTGCCAAAAGGCTCATCAGTCAAAATGTGGCAAACTGTGCAACATCCTAGCATTTCTGAAGCAGAATTAGCCCGTTTGACCATTTGAAATCCACGATTAAAAACAATATATTTATAACACATAGGACATTTATTTAGATGTTTATTTTTAGTTGTTTCATTGTGACTCAGACCTGAACGCTATGAAAAAACAGAGGCATACAATTCAGTCTATTACTCTTCTTGAAGTCAAATGAAATATTTCAGGCTACCGTTGTCAGTGTGTGTCCCAAATAAAAGCAAATGATAAATCCCTCTACAAAGAGCAGCAGGGTGGTACTGTACATATACGACCGTCCATACAGACTCCCCCAGCAGGCTATAATTTACATTTTAATCACTCAGATAGACAGATGAATACACTCAGCCTTGGATTCAGTGTACAACAACAAGTTGATGCATGTTAATGGGTTCTTTAAGGGCCGTCTCGTCGCAGCGTATTAATCTTTCCTGAGCTGACTCATTCTAGGTTTGGCTTTCCAGGAATGTAAAGTCATTTCGGAGAAAGCTGAAATGCATCCACACCACTGAGCAGATGTCTCCTAATGTGATTAATCAATCCAGAGGGAAAATATTTAGTCTGACCATAATTGTTTTCTTATAAATGGCTGTTTGACCTTGTCCGACAGTAAGTGGTATTTTGTTATCTTCTAATGCTGTTCGTGACGTTTGAATCAAACAACACACTGCACCTATATTTCAAAGAAAGGTAAAAGGTAAAGGGGAATAAAAAGAACGACGTCACACAGTAAGCAGGCATTAGTATTCGACATTAGTATTATTTTTTTGAAAGATTAGGATACATCACGTCATGATATACTGCTTCCTCATCTTATTCAAAAGACCTTTCAACAAAACTGAAAAGAAGAGAGTGGAATGACAAATTCTTCAAACCCTCCTCAAACCCATCTCTTGTTCACACCCCATTTTTCCTTTTACTTCGGTTTTTTCTCGGCGGGTTGAAAATGGGATGATGCCGCCTCTCCCCTGGCGTATTAACATATTCATCCTCTGTGCCGAGTACTGACACTGCCGTTTTACATTTCCTTTAGCTAAGCTAATAGGCCTTCATCTTGGATTAAAGGAAAATGATCTTCCACCTCCACTGTGCTCTGACACAGCACTGAGCTTGCCTTGCCGACTATTTAAAAAAAAGGATCAATCCAGTCTCAGACATGTTGGGGCTAAACAAGTGTTTCTAAATGTTAACGGCAGAACTTCTGGATTTTAAGGGATACATGGAGTAGTTGCGAAAGGCTATTTTTATTTGGAAAAAAACTGCCAAAAACACCATGCTGACAATATGAGCTGAAAGTTTTTGGGCATCAACACCTCTTATGTACTCATAAAAATAGTTTTCTTTCACTTAAGTTTGTTTCATAATGAACCATGCTGTCGGAAAGCTTTCATTTTTCAAAAGAGAAACAAGTTCAAGGCAAGAAGAACCTGCAAACAGACATTTATAGACAGTAAATGAGAACATCTGTGAAATACTGCATTTTATAGTTCTGTTTTATGTGTGTGGTTTATCTGACAGTCTCACCTTCACTTAAAGGGTCCAATGTATGAATCATGAGCTGGAAAATGCTGTTCCTCATCAAGCTGTTGTGCAGGGAGGCGGAACTACCCCCCCTCTGAAGCCGAGGTCTGGCCTGTGAGAGGACAGAGATGGATGTCAATCACACACCATACTGCCTAGTACATGCTTCCTCCTAGAAAAAATATGCATAAGTCATGAAGCACATATGCACCAGTCTATTAAATATAAGCACTTTACTAAAGCCATTTCTAATCCCAGTTTATTTAACTAAGTGCCGGAAATCATGCTGTTTTATAAGTTTTACAGTATAAAGAGTGATCATCAACATTTTATGCACAGAGAGAAGTATTCATGTAACTGCATTTGTTCATGAATATATGATGTCCCAGCACCTTCAATTGTGCCCCCTGTAGGAAAATGATTCCCTAATCCTCTTTTGCATAAAACCCGTAAGCGGAACCTGCAACCCAGTAAAAACTACCATAAAGTACCCCGGCTTCTTAAAATATAAGCCCCATGGGTTGAGACATGCATTCACAATTAAAGTGGAATATGAATTCCTTCTCCAAAGACAGCCCTCGCAAAGGTCGCTCCAGGGGCCCGAAGCTGAACTTGAGAAATGTGGGAAATGGGCACCGTTGCAGGCGGCAGCTTGCCTGATTTTAGACTGAATATTCAACTAGTTGTCACTCGTTCAAATCGGTGGAGAGGGCAGATTCAAAAGGTCTGGACCCCAGGCAAGGCACCAGCTGTTTGGAGTGTCCCCGCCTTTGGCTGCCCACAGGTGAGGCGTAGGCACAGGAGGCGACAGGTGATAATTCACAGGCCCATATGGGTGTGAGCAGGAGGCAAGGGACACATGTAGGCTGTATGTTCTCAGAGACGTGGCTTCTCAGTGTGACCCCGTAGAGCCTCCTTCTGCTGCCCTGTTTTATCTGCTTCCTTTTACAATCGGGATGAAAACTTAACACTGTGATTTATGTTTTTGAAAGCATACAAGCATTAAAAATATCTTAGATTTTCTAAACACATGCTCCTTCCTGGTTTGCCTTTTTGCATGCTGTGTAGAAAATAAAACTTGAAAAAAAAAGGGGGTTCAGAAAACAGACAGAGCTACTCTCTGCACACAGGGAGGCTGAAGGTTAGAGATAACAGTGTGCATGTCTTGTTCACAGTATGGTGGGAGAAACACAAGTTACGCTACTACATCTACACAGAAACAGGGACAAACAAAGAAGCAGACGGAAAGAGTGTCAATCAGACAGGACCTACCGACAACTTGCCGTCATCCTCTGGCGCTCCAGGACTCGCCTTCTCATCCAACACAAAGAGAGAAGAAGTAAAAGGGGGGAGAAGGAGAGAAAGAGAAAACAGGACATAGATGTGAAGCATGCCGCACACAACCAGACGGACAAGATGAAGAGACGATAGAGAGAGACATTACAGCACAGTTACAGTGATGGCGATGACTGACTGTGATGTAAGTGGACAAGACTTGAGGGACAGATTCCTCCCCACTGCTGTGCCCGCATACTGTGTCAGTCGCAAGCTGAGTAAGATTAGATTGTGTCGACATGAATTTCCTTGAAATTCATTCAAAAATGTCATTTCGATTTCACCCATTTGAATCGAGGACGTCAACTCATATCAGAATGTCTGGCATAACCTGATATACACTGTAAAACTAAGGAATAGTGAAGGGAAAAGAAATAAAAGGGATACAGTATTAAATGTGTTTTAAAGGAACAGTTCAAAATTTTGTTTCTTGCAGAGGGTAAGGTGAGATGACAACCTGTCAAATGATTGTCCATCTCCATCTCTGGAGCCAGGAGAAGGTTAGCTTAGCACAAAGACAGCACAACTTGTTTTTATACTTCCGTTTTTGTACACATGAAATATAAACAATGTGTTGAAAATCTGCCTGCAAGCTTCTCTAAAGCTCACTAACTTAACACTTAAAAACATACATGTGCGTTTGTTTAACCTTCACTTTTAGACAGAGGGAGGCTCAACGTTTCCCTCTGCTTCAGTCTTTATGCTAAGCTAAGCTAGCAATCTCATGGCTCCAACTCAAGACTTAATGGACAAACAAGTCAGTGGTATTAACTTTCTTGTCTAACTCTATGCAAGAAAGTGAGTTTCCCAAAATGTTAACTTTTCCTTTAAGTAAACATTGACTTGAAAGTGGTATTAAGTGTAAAAACGTTGCCCTGCAGGTTCAGGGCTGCCAGTTTTAACGTGATAACTTTGCCTCTGAGAGTGGATGCATGCCAAATCGTGCCAAAGTGACTCAAGTCCTTTAACAATCACTCAATTCTCTGCCATCGTTCTCAGCAGGCATGTTTGGCATGTGTGCCACTGCAACACAGACAGTCTATTTTTGATACAAAAGCCTTCTACCAACTGCCTGACTGAACTGCGCTCACTTCATCTCCAAAAACGTGTGTATGTGTGAAAGAACCGTCGCTTAAGGCCTCTGCTTCTAACTGCATGGGAACAAACACAAAGGTTTTTGTTCAGATCTTAGCATATCAAGGCTTTGTTTCACAGCCTACACAGTCTTCAGAAAGAAATGTGTACGACATGGAGGCACTGGTGTGCGCTGATAAGATGCGCAATGCCCGATGAAATGCAAAAAAACCCCCGATCCAGTTTGATCTTGTGGGCTCTTAAAAGTGCGGCGCAAATATACAAGACAAGGCCTTCAGGCTTGTCAACTCAGTGATTCATTTGCATGTTAAATGACGCTGCCTTGCATTGCATATCAAATCTCTTGATAATTTTGCACTCTGGTTCATGAGGTGAAAGCTTATGTGGGTGTTGACATTCTATCCCAACAGATTTTTAGATTTAAAAAATGCTTATCTATTAATTAAATTGTTTCAAGCTGCCGTTGTTTATCATAGTATAATTATGAACTTACTAATTCAAATAAAATTCCCCTTAACTTCAAAGAACTTTCTACTTGGGAGCTGTGTCCCACTGTTTCTGTATAACAGCTCATAATTTACCATATACTGGGTTTTGCTTCTGTATAGTCACAGAATAATTACAGAAATGAGGGAGCTGAAATTAAACATTTGAAAAAAAAAGAAAAAGAAAAAAAAGAGCAAAAGCTGAGCTAATCCTGAGATATTCCACAAAGCTATTCAACTATAACCTAATTTTTTCCCATTTCATATCTTCTGGGTAATTCCCTGCACTCTCAAGGTATAATTATTCTGTTTCATTCCCTATCACCCGACTCAAAAGCAAGTCAGGAGGGTTAGGGGAGAACAGGTGAATGTGCCAGATAGAGATTACGCTGTGGGTCGCTCATTAAGCCAGCGTTAAATATTATGACTAATAATCACATAGAGAGATTAGTATGTTCTCTGGAGTTTGTGTGTTCTCTAATACCAGCAGCTTTTGCCTCCAGTTCTTACGTAATGTCACATCAGGATCATTCTTGGAAGCGGATCAGCTGAGGGAGATAAATGTCCCTCTGCAGCTGCACGCATGTAACGCTGTTACAGAGAATTATCGATTAAGAGTGTGACATCATGCAAAGTTACTGTACTTCCACTATCACCTCTCAAATTGCCCACAGCTTAAAGGGGGAATTTCAGAGAAATCTGAACATATTGGTGAAAAACTGAGAGCAGAGCTTGAAGTATTGACTTTCGACTACATTGGCAGATTATAGGTATTTTCATATGCAATGTCTGTGCACAAAAGGGGTCAATTTCTGAAAGGGTTTTATCCTTTATGCTTTGACATCTAAGCCAAATTACATAAGAATAATAGCTTCTCCCTTTTTTAACAGTTTATCCTTAAAATACTCCTTAATATGTTGTAGATCACAGATATATCATGAATTATGGTAAGAGTAATCAGCATTACATTTTTTAAATCTGATGAGCTTCTTTCCATATTATTTCCACCTCATTTCTGTTCAGCACTGCTTGGATTTCTGAGAGTTTGCAAGGAATCAAATTCCAAAAGCTAAATGCGGATCCATCATTGGGGACACTCAATTCAGCTACCATTACAGTGCAACTCATACTGCAATCTCCACAGCATTAAATTAAGCCTCCAAAACTCAACTAGCATCATATAAATGTTTTGGGATTCTCAGGTGTACTGAATGAATATGCACAGAAGGTTCAAATTAGCTTAATAGCTGTTTCAACTCAAGAAAATGAATAAGTGTATTTCCCAACATTTTGAGCTATTCCTTCCACAAATCTGCAATCAACACAAAGGATATGATAATGTGAATGACTCAAGCTTTCAGTCCAGTCCCCACTCTGAAGTTATTTAAGATTTCACATGTGTAAATTAAACAGTGAAATCATTTCATCAGCTATTAATGACTAACAGGCCCAAACAGGCCATTTTCATTGTGATGTAATGTTTGTGACAAGGTTGTGCAGAGAAGAATAATGTGCACAAGTTAAAATTTAAGCCAGACAGTCAAGCTTGTATCGTCATGTATTGAAACTGCTCAAATTGTATAGTATATGGATATACTGTACATAAAACAAAAGTGAGCGGATCTGAGCATCTGTCTATATATGTATGTAAAGCTATGTGAAAACACAGACTGACTGGCTTGTTAGCAAACTTGAAAAGTGAAATCTTGCACAGCTCCAGGCGTTCGTTTGCCTGCACGTGCTTACAGTAGGCAGCCTGTCTGTCAGAGCATGACAGAACACCCCTCGAGATTTGTCCATCTAGATTCATTGTGTTTGAACTAAAATGTTGAGCAGCACGACTGAGCAGCAGCATCTCTCTCTCTCCCTCTCTCTCTCTCTATCTCTCCCCCCTCCCCATTTTGCTTGGAGACGATAATAATGATCTTTAAGGAAAGCAGGGAAAAGATGCACAACAAGTCAAGAAGCCATCCACTTGCTAATTAGTAACCCCTTCATTTTTCTAACAAGCAGAACTAATTACAGGAGCTGCCACGACGCTGATTTCCCACAAGGCAATGCTTACCAGGACTAAGCCAAAATTTCTTCCTCTTACCCCCCCCCCCTCCCATGAACCAATCAGACTCAGGCTTTTGGGGGACAAATACTGCTGTGTCATTTTTGCAAGTAAATGCAATCACTCAAAGCCAGGTTTGATGAGGCACCTTGTCATTTTCCTAACTGTACTGTAAAACAGCAAATAAAAAAATATAGCCATACCAAATGAGTTAATAATATTTATTCCCTTATTTGCCATATTAAATTTAGATTCTGCCTAAAATTAAAGTATTAGCTGGGTAAATACACAACGTGGAATAAAGATCTCTTGTAAGTGTGATCAGATCTTGTCGTTGCTGTCAGATCAGAGTCAGTTTTGATACAGTAAACAAGAAAAGGGCTGAACACGACCCTTTTGTTTTTTAGACTGTAGAGACGACAGATGAAAGTTTCTTTCAGGAGTCCGCATTTATATTCTGCAGCGTGTCTGCTGTGCTCTTGCTGCAGAGCTCTCTGCCCTAGATTTTTTTTTTAGCTGCCCTCTCCTGTTTATCTGCATGACCTAAGAGTTTTTAATAAAGTTTCAGTTTGTTTTTTTGCTTGTTGTATCAGTACTGCTCCTATACTGTGTTGTCAGTTACAGATGCTGGATGGCTTTCATTAGTCAGAGGAAAGTGGTTCCCGACAGGGGCAACCACACCAAACTCAATCGTTGACAGTGGTCCAAATCTAGCTGCCCCGAGGCAACTGGGCAGCCCTGCTTTTTTCCAGGTATTGGTCATAGGGATGACATGTCTACATTGTACACTGTAACACCCACAGTACGTTCCAGTTTTCTCAGTATTGTTACAGCACCCTAGCCACTGACGTAGTTTCCAAGACTTGAAACAATGAAATAACAATCTGCAAAATGACATTATGGATTACAAGTTCAGCTCAATATAAAATGTTAGAGTTGGCAGACACTTTATTCAAGAATAAAAACAAATATACAGATACTAATATCAATACCTGGCTGGGACAATATAAACAGAGCTACCAGAAGCTGATGGGTATAGGCATCTGGCAGTATTTGTGTTCCAGTTGCCAAACAAAACCATGATATTGAGAATCTTACCAGTCTTATCAGTGAACAGGAACTGACCTATAAAATGATATGGATTGTAAGGTAATGAAAATATTCCTGCTCTTCAGGTTGGAATAGTATTGCTGGGCCCTGGTCATTGTATGTAATGTATAGGGGCTGTGGGAGCAGATTTCTCGTCAATACAAATGGCACCAGAAAGCTTATACTATTAATGGACGGTACTGACCAGAAGCACCCACTTCATTTTTCAAGCAGCAGACCTGCTTACTTAGCGGGCCTCTTGTAATTTATTTAAATGCTTTTCAATAATATATTAATGTAAGTCTAAAGATCCCCTTAAATGAGTTTACTGGTCTTATATCAAAGGATAAGGCTCACATTATTCACATTTTTCACAAATCCCAGCTATGCTTTAGTCCGTCACTCAATACTGTCTGTAACACTCAGGCTCAATCTTGTTTATTCACATCGAGATGTAAATCTTTGAAATGAAAAAACATCTTTTTATGTTTTAAAAAGGCTCAGTGATTTCTGAAAACAGCTGTGCTACTCAAACTGCAATAAAGAGTGCATTTGTTGGGGACTATTTTCAGCTATGGATTCATTTACATTTGGTGTGCTATGGTGTATACGCATTAGACGAAAAATTAACTACATTGTTGTGCCTATGTTCATCACAATGAAAAAAACATGTAACTCAGTGTGGCAGTGTGGCTCCTTTATGTGTTTTTAATCATTTTTGGGGCAACAATAGAGCTCTATGGAACAAAGGAGAAAGCTATAAAAGGCTTGTCATTAAGATCTTTGTTTAGTTTTTATTATCATTATTATTAAAACCCACTTAAATATTAATAAGAGAAGCTCACATCATTAGGAGATAGGGATTGGAGGCCGGGTTTCCCATCTCCACAGCAGCTTTTACTTATGGCACCTCATCCACATAATCCTGACCGCTGACTTGCTTTGTTGCACCGTCAGCAGGACAGCTGACAGTCAGTCACAACCTATCTGTGGCAAAGAGCACGCACAGAAGACCCTTATCAGGGAGAGAAGTTGGAAGAGGAAGAATGCAGAGGAAGCTTTCTGCCACTGTCCCTGTCAGAAAAACCTGTTTTTTTTATTTAAATGGGATAATATGCTGATGGAGCCCTTTCAGGTCACCTTGGTGGGCATGAGTGGGAGTGGGGTTGTGTGGATGGGCAGTTACATGCATCACTTATCTGTCTATGATGGACATGACAAGTGGGAACCCTCTTAGATGAGAATAAGAGGAGGAGAGGCTTTCAGCAGATTCGCTGAGCACCAGAGCATTTTCTAATTCATTAGAGACTGTCTGATTGCAATCACTTCCATTTTAAGGGTTTACTCTCTTAAATTTGGTTTCAAAATTCTCAGTGGCTATCTGCGTGATGTCGGGTCGCTCAGCAGCTGTGAGATCTATACACCAGCACTTTGTGTGGCGCAGACATCATCACCCTGGATTTCACAAATTACGGGTATTACATGAACCACAACTCTAAGAGCTGATGTAATGTTCAGCTGCTGCAGCTTAGCGGGGCTGATGTTGAGGGTCAAAAATCCCCCCGAGGAAGGAGTTAAGCATGTAAGGCCTGTCAGTCCTCGGCCACTTCTAACCATATGCACAGTTTCCATCTCAGTGGGTTGTGTGTGTCATTTCATACACTCACGAGATAGGGATCTTGGTGCCCTTCACATGATGCTTTTACAGTGCAGTTACATTAGCTAATTCGACCCCGCTTTCAAAAATAGCCTATGATCGATAAGGCTTTCAGTTTCTTGCAAGCCTCAGCGTTTCACCTTCAGGCTCTCCCTCAGAAAAAAAAAATCTCTTATTTCAAGTTTTCAAGCATACATAGACAAGCCAGCATACCTACATCTTTATACATGACTTGACCTTTATGACTTTGGACCACTGACGACAGCCACATGTGCAAAAATAATCACATGGCATGACGTGTTTGTCTCTGCAGCCATTTCAGCCTGCATGCAGAACCCATGTCAGCTCATCTCATATCAGATCTGAATACCCATTAACCTGAATAGCTAAAATTAATATTAGGTCCATACAAGGACGAATGAAATAGAAATGGCCTCCATTGAAGACAGCAGTTAAGGCTGGAGCCGGAGCTCTTCAGGCTGTCCAGGTCACATCAAACATATACACTCATTAAGCATTAAAAATACAAACAGCCTCATGATACACGTCTGTTCAGATCCACTCCTCTGCGTGGGATATAAAATGCGGCGGCTTTGAACGATCCAGCAGTTGGTGCGTCTGCCAGCTCTGCAAGCGCGAGATTATTAAGACAAATCCAAGACGAGGAAGCCTCTTTGACCAACTGTCTGTGAAATCTATTTCTGGAAACCACTGCTCATAATACCACCACAACATTTGACGTCGTGAACACACTATCAGAGGGCGGAAAGGTTGATGGGACACAGCACTGCAGTTCCTTATAACATTATAAAAAGGTGCTGAAGACCAGTGAGATGGAGGAGTCGCTGTCCATGGTGCTGCATGAACTGGATGTAAACAGAAAAACAAGCACTTCATGTGTGTGATATAAGCTGCAGCTGGCTTACACACAGTTTTGAAAAGTAACGTTGAATGAAGTCAGAGAGATGAAGCCAAATGAAACAAACCTCTAAAATTGAGAAGCCAAAATTATTAAGCCAAATCAAGCATAATGTATGTGTGCATCATAAGATAATATAAAGTGAGGATAAGGCAGAATTATCCATGCTGGTATATAAATGTAGAAATGGTTGTTGGTATCAGGGGGATGAACACTTATTTAATTTAGTTGTGTAACATGTTTGAAGCAGACTCACAATGGCTTTACTTTGCATAATAATGTATAAAGATCTCTCATAGGCATTAATTATAAGCCTAACTGTTTAACTGTTTTTTTAAAGACTACATTATGTTTTTAATAATTACACAGACACTGTATTAAGTGTGACCTTCAAACCGCTAACAACTCTAAGGCTGCAGTGAAGAGCTACTGTTCACCCTGATAAGAATGGAGAGTGAAGCCAAATAGTACAATAACTAATTGAGAATGACAAAAAAAGCAGTCATCAGCATCCGTGATGCAAATGAGAACTTCACTTGTACAATTATTACCACTGAATGCAATCAAATTGAATTTGGACAAAAGCAGGGTGCCGCCGTGGCCGAACAATGACAATGCCAAGAGATCTCGCAGAATAATTGTAGACAATAGAAGACAGACAGTGAAAGAAGCAACTCTGGCTTAATCTGCCCTAGTTTTCTAAGACCTGATATAGTGTGTTTAGATTGGGCCGCTACTTTATTGAGAACAATACCTTTATCTTTATTGACTGGTCTAACAGCCCCAAAACAAGGTAAAACGTCCAAAACAGGAAAACTAATTACTTGCTCTATATCGCCCCGCACCCACCCCCCTCCCTCCTTAGACAAGGAGCCACAGCTGGAATGGATGATAAAACTTGGACTCCTCTTCGTCATGGTGAGATCAAAGTCGCAGACTTTCTATTTTTAAATTATTGAACTCCTGCTCTGTTGTCACTCGCTAAGCTGAAGCACCAAAAGATTCTGTATCTGTCTGTGTGAGCAGGTATCTACTGTAGAGTGTGTTTGCAGAGCATGTGCACATGAAACCTTAAAACCACAATTAAAGACATTAGCTTCTTAGGAACTTTGCTTGAAAATGTATACATTAAACCATCAATCAGGCTGTTTCCCCCATCCTTTCTGACATGTCAGACTATGCAACTGTATTCACTGTAAATTGCTTCTATTTTGTTACTTCTGCCTACCTCTTTGTAACCTTGGGCCTGCACACACACACATATGTATTATCAAATTCTGTCTATTTTTCATTCATTTTAAACCAAGGTCACTTCTACAACTTCCCCTATCAAAAGGATACAAGCATGAATACTCTCACTGCTTTCATGGAAACACACAGTACTGACAACTCAAGGGCATATCACACTGGAAGACGTGATTTCTAAAAGTCCAATCATAGGAGTCCACAACCTCTACTATTAATACAGTACATGCCTACATTGAAAAGCGAGGTCAGTGTTTCTTGATATTGAATAAACCATATTTTTATTGCAATTAAAAATAAGTATTTCAACTGGATTTCCTAGAAATTAGCTTGGCACCTGCTTTTATTACAGCAAACCCCATTCAAACCCAAAACAGCCATCTGAAACAGATGCACTTTATATAAAAGAGTTCAGCTGTGCACATCTGGATTTATCTGAAAATTAGCTTGACATCAGTCATAATGGAAGATAATCCTGTGAGCACGTCACACACTACTAAAATAAACAGCTAGTGACGGCATCCCTGCGGTGCAGCCTGGAATTATATTTTATGAGGTGGGAGTTCACTTGGATTGGAGTGGATCAAAAATGAAACATAGCAGAATGAACAGCATGCAGTGGGTTTTATGTTTGAACACACAGAAGCTGTACAGTATCAGCACTGGTGCCCAAAAGTCCAAATCCACAGGGAGGAAACACAAACAGTCTGCTCTCTGTACAGAACCCGCTTTGTAACTGATCTTTGAAGCGCATCCTGATGGAAGATCTCGCCTCCGTGACGCTATTTATAGCTTGGTAATGCATCAGAGGTCGCACCTTCCATCTCAGCAGAACCAACATCTGCCTCGATACACACTGGCTTATCCAACATTGACGATAGCAGGCATCTAATACTGAGTTTGGGTACTGAATCTTACCGTGACTCTAATCTGAGGGTGTATTCATTTCAACAAGTTTTTCCCCTGGTTTGATCCACTTTCTTGAGTGTCTTATTATAACTTCTCAGTCATTTGATTTAAAGGATTTAATGTAATGATCCAGCAATCCAATTAGCTTTGATTATACATGGTATGATGGATGATACATTGTTCATCTACTAGCTATTAAATTGTTTGTGATCTAATGTGAAAATCCAACCAGCTGTGGCTTCACTCTTGTGACTGTAAAGATGTTATCATTACTGACAAACACTGACTTTTGGTGTGTCACAACAATCACAACAAGTGGAAGGAGGGGGGGCTTGTCACTCCTTCTCAATCTAAACCCGCTTCATAAAAACCGTGGTGCTGGCTAATCTGATCTGCCTGAGCCAGTATTTTCAAAAGCAGCCAGTCAGTTCATCAGCTGAACAATGAGAGAGGTCACGAGATAACAAGATAAGACATGACCGGGGCCTGGTGAGGTGGTCCCGAAAAGGGGGTAAGGGGGTGGGCATATGATTAAAGACCGGTATAGCTGCTGCTCTCATTCATAATTTTACGCCATGCCAGACAATAAACTGATCTCTCTAAAAAAAAGAGGTTTTGAAAAGGTAAAATCAATAAGAAAAGAACAAGTGTTACAGATTGGAATGGAAAATGCTAGTGTTGTAAGTGCGGTTAAGATGTCAGGATTGATTGGCTTTAGCTCACTGGGCACAAAGAAATAAGTTAGACAAAATCATAGCTTTAATGGGATGCCATCAGCATGCAAAGCCATGTTCTTTTTTATTTATAGACCTGTTTCTTTATTTTCACAGTTCTCTAAAATACTGGAAAAATTATGCTAGTAGAGATGAGATAACTATCACAATACAGCAATAAGGGCTTCATTTGGAGGAAATATCAACTGTGGGGTATTGATTGACTATGACTTATTATTGAAGAAATTATAAAGATATGGAATTAGAGGGGTAACACATTGTTGGTTAGGCAGTCATACTAAGTGTAACCCACAACTAATAAAGGTTACTTGTGTTGTACCCAGCATTGGGACCATTGTTATTTATTTTGTCTATAAATAATAAATGTAAGGTTTCCAAATGTCTTAAAAAACAGTTTCTTGGAGTGATAATAAATAATAAATAATATCAAAAATAAAATATGTCAACTGCAACCTCATATAAAGTTAAAGATCATTATCAAGTTGTATACTTTATACTGTTACTTCATAGCCCCATATATAAATGATTGCATGAAAACAAACACTAATCCAATTTTCATCCTTCAAAAGATGGCTGTAACAAAAGAACCAACAAATCCACTCTTTATTAAATTAAATGTCCTAAAATCATGTTAAAATCATATACAAAGTTAAAATCAATTAGTACATCATTATATCAAATGAGTTGTTGACAGTCAACATGACTCAAGAGGAAGTAAGAAGTTCAGAAAACAATTAGTGAGCACTAATGTAAAATATGATTGTATTACAGTCAAAGGACAATTAATGGAAAAAGTGTAGTCAGGAACTGAAGACATGTAAAGCATGTAGTAAGTTTACATGAATGTGTGTTTATGTATGTATAAAAATGAATTTGTATAATAAATATAAATGATAAAAAATAGAATTCCTCTCCAGTGAATTACAGTTTGTGGGTGTGAGATGTATTGTGTGCAGACTGGGCAGAAAAGGCATCAGGCATTGGGTGATCTCTTTCACCCCTCGTGCACATACTGAATAACCTAGTCATTCAGTAATCAGACCTTTGTCCATGGGCCCAAGTCAACTCTGTCCCGTTAAGTCACCAACCACACCAACAGACTAAGAAGATTAAGTGTAACAGAACGTGCAACAATTAAGAGCAGTAATACAGTTAAGCGACGCCGGCTTGACCTTAACAACCCTCTTACGGGGCCGAGATGTGCCACACTTTAGTCACCCTTTTGGCACGAAGGCAGAGGTGGTCTGACTTGACAGATGTGACAAAATAACATTAGCGTACTTGTACTGTGCATTCAAACACAAGAAAAACAACTATAGCTTAAAAGATGAGTAGAAAGTGAAATCAATACCTTTCTGAATAAATGTCATTAAGGTTGGTGACAGCAGGTAAAACACAGCCTGTGTCTGCAGGGTCGACTTAGGATGGCAGAGGTGGCAACCTAACTCAATGGGCTATGGCCGAATGCCCTTGTTGTGAGATTAACCAGCAGCTAAGCACTCAAAGGTATTAGGCACCAATCAGGCCCAAACTAATAGGTAAATATATCCTTCCAACATCTGTTTGGGTCAAAGATGAACAAATGTACTGGAGTCAACTGATCTGATAACTCTAAAGCAGGATTAATTTTAACATGATTTTAATGTGAATTACTGAGCTATTAAGTCAGTTGTGATTTTACAGTGCACCACTTTGCTAATTATTATTCTCTGTGTATGTGAAAGGGGTTCATCACTAGACTATACTTTTCCCCCTCAGCTTTTCCATTTTACGTTTTAACATCTTAAAGCTTCATTGTTTACCTGGCCTGCAGCAGACAGATGACGTTATTGACTTAGCAGTGAATGTAGTGGATCATTTAGTGGCTAAATAGATATCCTTTAATTGGTGGAGGGCTAAAAACTAAAAAAAATAGACTTTCAATCATTAGGTGGCCATAAACACGACTCCAAATGGATGCTAATGTTGCTCACTGTTTGCAGAACGTGTAAATAAGCCACTGTTTGCTAACAAGTCCCCCAGCATGCCAGTGTTGTCTTTATAGCTGGTTTCCGCTGTTTTACAATCATATCCATGCAAGGATATTTTGTTAGCAGTCACATTAAGTCAAAAACATTCATTCTTAATTCTGGGGTATAATATCGTTTTTAACTTATTCACTTATCAAGTATTTCAAAACTATAATTTCAGTTTCAGCATTTCCACAAGCAAGATTTGACAGAACTGAGGACATCTTCTTCTCTGTAAGCTCTGTAAACTTTAATGTGCTAAAAACAAAGGCCTCGGGGCATCCTGATAGTCAAATACTTAAGGCGCTTCCCACATAACCACAGCGTTTCTGCTTCCATTCCAGCCAGGGACCTGTGTTACATATCATACTCCTCCATCTCTCCTCTGTTTCCTGTCTGCCTCTATACTGTGATTTCCAGTACAGGTGAAAATGCCAAAAAAAAAACTTTCAAAAACAAAGAAAAAATAAAGCCTTAGCAATCTTATTCTACTTAAACTCCAAGCCAGTGTAAGTGCATCGTATTATGGAGCATTTATAGTTGTGTTAACTGGATTGAGAGATTATTGCAGATTACTTTTAACAGGCCTGACCACTTAACTGCTGATAAAACAATGGCTTTAAATAGACCTAGCAATCACTGAGTAGAAGGGGAGGTCTGACAGGAATGTTTTCGTTATATTGATAATGTAACACCTCATCCCCAGGGTTAAACTAAAAAAAAAAAAAAAAAAAAAAAAACTGCACCTACCATTTAACGCTCTGCCCGGAAGCTAAGCCATTATCTTCAAGAAAATAGGAGAAACAAAGTCATCTATTTTTATGTTACCAGGAGCAGAATAAACACAGAAGAAACTTTTCATGTCAAAAAAAAGAGAGAAGCGAGTATAAGCAGCTATGCAGTGACAGCACAAAACTGACAGATGACTTCTAAATGCATCTACTGCTGTTCATGTTACATTCAGAATCACATATTTCATGTATTTATGGCATATTCTCATTTACACTCTGTGCATAACATTACACTTGTCCAAAATCTCAGCATGCGTACCCTGCATGTTGATGGCAAATTGCCAGTTATCAAGTACACAACCTACACAATTTTATCTTTAGGGTGACACCATAACATCGCTGCTACTTATCTTTTACTGCTGACTTAGTGTTTCTGTTGATGGCAGCAATGTAACACGCTACAGGGACATCCCAATATCAAAATGCATGAAATAATCTCAGGGAAGACCATTTTAATCAAGTGTTTAGTTCAAGGGTATAGCTTCAAATGACACCATATTGTCTTTACAATGCAATTCTTCACAGCTGAGCACTACTGTATGGAGGATTTAGGACACCTTGAAATGATTTATTTGAACAACAGCTGCTCCCAATTCATAGTCGTGAATGTCGTGACAAAAAAAAAGAAGAAAAAAAAGAGCTAAACCTGACCTTAGGTTTGTTAGTTAACTCACTACTTTTTGTCCTTGCTATCCTGTCACGCACACACACACACACGCACACACACACACTGGCTAAATTGCCAATTAAATCTCAAAATAACACTTGTGTCTTGAAATACACATGTCCCCAAAGTGTCAAAGCTTGATTAGAAAAGGGTGTTTAGATGATTATATTCTAATAATATTTGTGACTTTCTTCTTCTATTAACCCTGTAGACCGAGTGACAAAATAAAGAGGTTAACTGACAACCTATATCTGTGAAATCTGCTAATTTTGTGCACCTTTCAAACATTTTTTTCCTTTATGTTACGTAATAGCTATTAAGAATATGTGTGCGCAGTAAAGCAGGGCACTAAGAGGTGGTAGTGTTATCCACAATGCCAGAGCATGGAAAAGCTAAATCTGCTGTAAGCAGAGACTTGATGGCGGGGTTTGATCGACTCACCTGTCTCGCACTAACCCCCCACACCCCATCGAAAGAATGTTTTTCAACACACATACAGATACAGACACACACACACACACACACACATTTCTGTTAGCCAAAGTACCCAGAATCCACTGCAGCTCAAGGTCACCTGAGTCCTCTCTGGCACTCAGCCTGTGCAACTCGGTTCTCAACATCTTCTTGCACATAAATCAAACTAATACAACACAAGTACAACCTACGCAATATATAGTAACATAACAAAATGAAAATAAACCTATTTTCATGGTTTCTTTTTAAATGAAGGGAGGCTTTAACATTAGCCTGTTGTCTTCTTCATGAGTTTTTCACCACATTGTGTAACCTGCCATTTAAATATCCTTTATGTACTTAGAATAAATCCTGATTTAATGAAAGCTTTACAATACAACTTTCTCTAAAATTTCATTTCCATCTCATGTCACAAAGAAATCTAAATCCGTACAGATAATCTCTACACCGGTATCAAATTGCACTGCAGTGTCTTTTGCCCTTAAGTGTCATTGAGGGGACGAATACTATGTGAAGTAACACTGTGATTTCTAATGTTTTTGTCTACAGAGTAATTAGTGTTTATGCCATTAAGCAAAAAGACAAATATTACACTAAATGACTGTACATGAAGAACCTCCTCTGGGAGTAAATGTGTAGGAGCAAAAAAATACACAGAGCCAACAATATCTCAACAGTCACTTCACCTCATCAAGCTATGTGTGGTTTGTTTAAATAAAGTATTTAATGGGGAAATCTAACCTGACTGGGGGAAAAAAATAGCTCCTGAGATTTTCCAAGGGATTTGTTGTCAGACCAGAACACAATTTGTAGAGCTTAACCCAGAATTACACATTTGACTCTGTTTTATTAATCCCACAGTGGAATACTGTATGGCAGCCCTGTGCTGCATCACTTGAAACGCATGAATGTTCAATGGTTGTTTAGTTACGGAGAGTGTTTAACACTTAACACACACAGTTAGTGTTTCTGTTATTTAGTTTATTCTAAAGTAAATGACATGTATGAGCTCAACCAGTCTTGGTACTGGTCATTTCAGGATGCAAGTGAGACTCTGGTCTCAATTGAAAATGGTCATTAGGTTGATGAGAACATAAAAAAGATGTATGGAATTATATGTCTCCATTAACAAACCAATTTCATTTTTGCCTGAAATGTAAACAATTAAAAAGCAAATATGGCTTTGTTATAACAACAAATCAGCTGCATGCTATGTGAAAAGCATGAGTGTTTGTGCCCATGTCAGAGGAACCACAAATGGTTAATTTTACCAACCAATTAGCTAATCCTATTTTTTCTGATTTCAAATTAAATACTACTTTCTACAAGGGTTTTCTTTCCTATATAATGGTTCCTGAGAAGGTTGGAAAAAAATTATACAGATCAAGAAACAAACTCACCTTGGGCTGAACCTCTACTTCTACCACTTGGTTCTTGCTCATGCAACCTTTGACGAAGCCCTCAACTGTGCTGTTGAACTTCATGAAGATCACGTAAGCGGCGTAGGCTGAGAGCAGCGTTATACTTTCCCACATGGAGATGACGTTATCCAGGAAGAAGATGATGAGCATGATCAGATCCAGGATGTAGAAGGAGACATCACGGAAGAGCGGCCACCATGTTAAATTGAGGATCTCCTTGGAGAAGATGGCGCACATCCCAATGACAAAGAGAATGTTGAAGACGGCCGAGCCCACGATGGTCCCGATGCCCACGTTGCTGTGTGAGATGAAGACCCCGATAATGGAGGTGAAAAGCTCCGGGGCTGAGCCACCTGCCGCCATGAAGGTGGCACCCGCGACGTCATCTGAAATGGTCAGCTTCTCCGTGATGACTGTCAGCGCTGGGACGAAGAATTCGTCACACACTATGGCTAAGGCAATGAACATGTAGATCATGCCAAACATATGGAGGACCACTGCACCTTTGCGCCTCTCATCTCGGGTAAAAATGTCTGGTGGATAGTCCCCCTGGCTCTCATTGTTATCTGCTGTAGATTTCATGGCTATTGGCATATCGACTGAGACATTGGGGTCTGTCTGGTGTTGGGTGAAAAGTAGAGTCCTGTGGGGGGCTGACTGATGGAGACTCTCCTGGGGGAGCACTTGCTCACTGAGACCCCCTGAGCTCCAGGTGAAGGCACTGAAGGAGGAGGAGACGGCACTTATGGCCACCAGGCTTAAGACAAACCCTAAGATTCGCACAGGCCTCAGCTTTCTCCGCATATACCGGTGGCCCCGCCGCTTACAGGCGTCACCCAATATGGGCCTTCGCTCTAGTGAATCCATGCAGGGTTGATCTGAACCCATCTCTCTGCAGTTCTTGAGTGTCCTCACTCTCAGTGACTAGGTAGGAAGAGGGGAGAGTGGGGAGCCGGTTTTACCGGAGACAATACATGGTTTGGTCTTCGGCTTCAAATGAGTTGAAAAGATTCTAGGTGCTTTCCAGGGTCTGGTTTGCCAAATGATGTCTTCATATTAGCCTCTGCTGGCAAATGTCAAAAGAATAAAAAATTAATTATGAAGCCAAAAAAGAAGCCAAAGTTTAAAATTAAGACAAAACACTAGATTTAAAAAGGCTGTTTGCATATTGAGTACACAAGTTTATTTTAACGATCTTGTTGTGTCAGGTTATATAGTCTAGTTGCTGGAAAGTTAAATGAAACAGAATCTTTTTGTCAAATGTCATGTAAAATGTAAAACATACACTCAGACTCTGAAATCTCTCTCTATTTCATAACATTGCAAATGGAATGATTGGTAATTTCATATTGACATTTATTTAGACAAACCAGAAAAAAAAATCAATAATCACCTGCTAGATAATTAACCAATAATCTTTAGTGTTACTGTGGAAGACTCATCTCCAAATCAGGAGATCTACTTCTGACAATTGACAAAAATAGCTCCATGTAGTCAAACATTCAATTCCAATATCATGCAGACATGTGGGATAATCATCTTAAAATGCATATCTAACGCAGAGATTTGAGTACGGTTTTAAAATAATCCCATGATTTACTGTCAGTCTCTTACAAAACACTGAAACAAATCTCTATAATTAAGAAAAAAAGATCATATGATATGGAAATGAATATATAGCATAAGATAGTCCACTGCGGTCACAATAAAGCTTCAGAGGACTATTAGCTTCAGATATTCAATAAGTGTATTGAGTAGCCTAATTGCCATTTTTAAGAAATCTAGTATGAATTCAAACCACACGAAAAACTTATATGGGCAGATGATTCCGACTGATGCTGGTTGTCCCATTTTGATTCAGTGACAACTTGTAATAAAAATCTGACATCTGATGTTGTTACCTGGGAAAATATCATGAAATGTGAAGGCCGTTGGTTTACGGACACCACTTGGCTGCAGTCAGTGAAAAATGGTCAACGCTATGACGCTGCTGCTCAGGTAAAGCAGAGAAAAACACACATCCCCGTCCTGTTTGACTTTTACAATGATGCAAGCCTGCTTGTCTTTAAGCCTGAATGGTTCGTCTGAGATGCCAGCTCCACTGACAACTCTTTCCTATGTCTGCCCTTCAATAATGCCTTCGCCCTTTCAGCTGTATCATCACACAACAAACAGCTAACCACCGTCCCCGACCAAAACAGCCCAACATTAGTTTCCATGCCGAGGCGCATGACGCGTGGAGAGCATGCAGACGGTGTCATGCCTTACCTTTGACAGAGGCGAGAAAACAGCCGCACGGCACGGCAGCAGGTTGAAATTAGGAAATCCTCTCCAGTGCCCTCTTGCTCTCATTGAGCAAAATGTGACCGGTCTCCGCTCTCCGACGACAGAGGAGGAGCTTTGGACGAGGAAAAAAAAAACACACTGCTTTGCCAACTGCGCTCACCTCTCTCCCTCACAGCAGCAGCAGCAGCTCAGTGCAGCATCCCTCCCGTCTCGGATGAGAGAAAAAAAAAACCTCGGTTGAAAATACCTTGCTTATGTAGCAGAATATTATGCCGGGCTGGGCTGACCACGTGAACTGGGTGGTTTATTAATAAAGCCAGGTAAGCGGCAAACAGCGCATCCTTTCTTGCTCGGTTCACGCAGTAGGGGCTTTAGTGATGTTGCATTTTGAGGGAGGAGTTGCCTTGGTTACACAGCAAAGGCAGTATTTCCACTGATTTCTTCCTTTTTTTTATTACTCTGATGACGGAACAGGTGGATGTGCTTCGGCTCAGCAGCTGATTTATGTGCATGTCTTGGGTCATTCCAAGGTTACATGCAAGTGCTGGATCCATGTCTCACAGATAACACCCTAATGAGCAGCATCATTGATTTCTGTCACGTGCTAATTCAATATCTTCACATTTGTAAACTACAATACAATATGTGATAAAGGAATAGTTGAATTTGAGCTCAGGTGAGAGGATGGATACCACTCTCATATGTGTATGCTGGAGCCAGCAGTGGCTTAGCATAAAGAAAGCTAGAGTGATTCTGTCAAAAAAAATAACAAAATCTACCTATTTTACATTTCACCAATTAACACCCTATTTCTCATTTAACAGAAACTCTTTTGATGCTGCACCAATGCAAAGCTAAACAGCTATTGGCTACACTTTCATATTTGCTGTACACACTGCCAGAAAGACAATTAACATATTTTCCAAAAATGTTAAACTATTCCTTTAATATTTTATTCATTTAGTATCAAAGGCAGATTAAACATTAAAAAGGTCACGCATGCTTTATATGCCATTTTTCTTCATGTTGAATATGTCATCCAACACAGAGCCTTCATCTGACATGACCATCATCCTTTTAGGCCCCAGATTGCCATGTTTCCCCTCACGTCCAATAAAGCCCCCAACCACTTAGCGTTAGTTGACAGGTCAAACCCTGTTGGGTAGACACACAATCTCTACACAGTGAAGTAAAGTATGTGTAACACTGATGCCCTGGTGCTGTATAATAAATCATGATTCACTGACCTCATTGATTGCCCCTTTCTCTCTCTCTCCCCTCTCTTCTCCACCATAGTTGCTTCCTGTTACCTAACAGGAAACACAGAGGCTGATAGTGTTAACTTGAATTACCTCACATTATCAATACTCAGATATTTTGTGACCACCATCCATTATAGTATGGGGTCTAGAGGTTTCCAGCTAAAGTATAGTTGGTGTGGTAGTACTTGAAACAAATATAATCCCTCTGGAAGTTATCTGATATGAAAATAAATGGATGTGCCTCTGAATTGGACTAACACATAGTTACATCAACACTTGGAGTTATCTGTCCATATAAAAAGTAAGGAAAATGTGTAATTTAATTCTTCACCAAAATGCTCTCTTGAGACTGGAAATGTCATTTTTTCACAGTTCTAAGCCCAGAAGCCTATTCATTCTGTTGTAGAGTGAGTATGATTGCCTCACTACAGTAGATCTATAATGCATTGCCTGTCATACTGGAGCTATCACGAATGGGCTTCCTCACCAAGCAGTCCCAAGTATTTCCACATGAACAAACTGGTGGACACCCTCTCAAGCTGATTAACATTTGGAGGATATGATGGGGTGAATGAACATGTAAGTAGGCTACATCATTGATTAGATAGTTGGGGAAGATAAAGCTGAGCTGTGAGGCAGAGATTTCGTCACTGTATTATCTGTCAAGTTGAAGAATTAAAGGGGGAATTTCCACCAATTTTACACATGAATTTCACTTTCAGTTTGAAAAAATGTCTGATGATTTTATCTGTCTGCATTACAAACTTAAGGTGGAAGAGTGGCTTTTCAGGGGGTGTTGAAGGTCTAATGTGACCTTGACACTATCGAGTTGCATTATGGTAAATGTAGGATCCAGCATGTTTGGAGCTTGACCCATAGTAAAGACTAAAAGTTACGATATTATGGTCTGTGCTGCTTTGATATTGTTCATTCTTTAAAAAAGAAAAAAAAAATCTGTCACTTTTGATTCACCCAACTGTATGGCTATGCAGTGCTAAATTGCTGGATTACCTCTTTGAACTCAGCTGAATTTTACAGTTTGAGCAAACAACCTTTTGACGTAGAAGAGCGGAAATGATGTGTCAGCAAAATAGGCCTTTGTAAAAATTCTGGTATTTTGATCTTGTGAATAAACATGATAAATGTAATAGTGAATCAAAAGTTAGTTTTAATGGTTAATGGAAGAGACACAAGGGCTATCATAATAGTAACCGATACATTTCTTTTAATGGGATGTTTAGTCGTAGGACTACATGTATCTGATCAGTCCACATCGTCATCATAAAGCGCACTACGAGCCTGTGACCCCCAGCTCTTCGAATGAGATCCGTCAATATTTTTGCCTATCAAATGAGATCCCATCCAGACTGTCAGCTCTTTTTCAACAATGGCCCCCGGTGCATACGCAGCCACTCCTCTCCTCCACGCCATCGCACCACTCCTGATCTGGCTGCATTTCCAGCATAAAAGTGATGACTGGTCACAGATCATGTGGGTTGTGGTGGGGAGAAGGGGGGGTTTGAAGGGGTGATGGTGGCAGTTGTTTTGATTTGTCTGAAATCTGTGCTGTGACAAAACAACAGAAATTTCCATGATGGCCCTGCCCCCCACCCGGCCCATCCTCGCTTTGGCCCGGCAGCTAAATCCATGCCTTTGTGTCCCACATAGTTGTATGGATTTGTCAGCAATGAGGCAGGGGCAGTGGGGGATAGATAGGGTGATGATAACCAAGCAAGTTTTTCCGGTGAAGAGGGAAGGGCAATTGACTACGGCAAGGTATTGAATTAGCTCTATTAAACAATTCAAAAGCTTTTTGGTCTCGTAGAAGAGGAAAGCAGTCAAACTGGAGAGTCTCAAGATAAGCTTTTTCTAAGAGACTTGGTCCGGATTAGATGTTGAAAGCCTCATATTAGTATTAGTAACCCCACCACCACCACCACCACCACCACCACAAGTCTGTATAAAGAGGCTTGGACAGACCACCTGCCCCTTAGGAAAATGTGGTCAGCAAAACAAAATGGGCACAGGCACCAGTGGGATGCTCTGACAGTAAATAGTGAGTCAATGTGGCTCTTAAAACTGCTGAGTTAATGTTTTAAAAGACAAATGGTCTGCCTTGGAGTTATCGCACAAAAGCAAGATTGTTCAAAGATAACATGGAAGAGACCATTTTAGTTGAAAAGGGGGGGTTGACGGGGCTATTCATTTTAGCAGTAGTAGCTCCAAAGAGATTAACGAATTGATAATCCACGGGCAGGTCTGATGGCTAAGTGCTGGAGCTGATTAGATACGATATTGAGACCCTGCTTTCACTGGTGGTCCATGTAAACACAGCGCAGACAGGGTTTTAGAAAGGGTGAGGTCATACTGTATGTCCAACCTCTCCAAACCCATCATTCTGAAAAACTGTTAATCTTGATATTAGTCCATGCTTTAATTGGTCAGCTGTTTTTTTTGTATTTTTCATCATTTCTAACCCTAACCCATCTTAGTTTAGTGTGTTATCTTATATTGATATTTAGTGCTAATTAGCCAGTATTTATTAAATAGCATCAAACAAAAAGTACTACGCAGGCTGATGGGAATGTAATTGCTGACAGGTATTTGATCATAAACCAAATATTGGACACATTTAGTCTGAACAAATGGGTCTTGAGCTAATTTTTAAAGGTTTTAAAGGCTATAGACTCATTAGCACAGTTTCCTTTAGTTTTAGCCTAGTTCTAATCTAGGCAAGAGTCTGACTATGCAGAGCTCCATAGATGATCACTATAACTTTGAACTGGATTCGTAATTTGATGGGGAGCCAGCTAAGAGCGATCATAATTGGTGTAACTTGAGACCTTTAGGAGGACCTGGTCAATAGTTTATCAGCAGCATTTTAGACCACTTGTAAACAATCCATCGATTTTTTGCTGATGCAGGGAACAGGGAGTTAAAATAGTCAAGACGAATGATACAGTCGGGAAATGAAAAGTCAGGAGATCATAAAGGTACATTCGTCCTGATGGGGAAATGGATGTGTGTACCAAATGTCAACATTATTGAGCATATTTGATTCATATGCAGTCTGAGATATGTCACTTATTGCACAGTTTACCAACCATAGAACCTAAGGATGTGGTAAACTATCAACTTCCCATTCAAATAGTACATCGCAAAACATGACTGAGCAATAATGACAACCAGTGAAATTGAGAAGGAAGTAAGGGAAACATAAAGAAAAGAGTCTAAAAACCCCACCCTGTCACGCAAACTCTAGATAGTCTTCTCAAAACCACAAATGTCAACTGCATGGTGGTACTGGACGAAAGTCAAAAGATCACCAGTCTGCATAACATTTCATGAAAATCCATAGTTGTTCAGATATTTCAGTCTAGACCAAAGTGGTTGATCGACCAACTGGCAGACTGACACTATCCATAGAGGCCTGCCCCTAGCATAGTGTCCAATAGAGCAGTGATTTAATATGATACATTGAAACACAAGTGAAACAGTGGTTCTCTACAAACGAATTAGCAGACTTAACTATGAATTTTTGACCTGATTTCGAAGCATTTAATTGTAATAGTCATAACACTCTGGTAAGCAGCCAGCCACTGCTTTCTACAGCATACAGAGCATGATGGACATAGTGTGTATGTTGGCAAGCATAAGTTGAGACTGTGTGTAAGAGTTTGTCAAGTAGCTAAACTTGAAATAATTAAAACTGTCATCTTTTATGTAGTCACTTAAATCACATCAGTTCTACAGAAACTACAGCATAAAACACTCTACATCAACATTCGCTGTATGATGATGTAGAACTACATTGTGTATTAGGGTAAAATACGAGCTTAGCTGACGTGCAAATCCAATCAATCTTTGCCTTTTGTGACCTTACAGCATTTAACCATTGCAGGACAATACTACAGAAGGACAAATAGGACAAAAGAGTTGTATTGATCTGCTTGCTCTGCTCCATCCCTCATTTCACATTACAAGAAGTCCACAGTAAATGCAGGAGGGACAACATGTGCACTGTGTCCTCATGACCTTTGGTAGATAAATATGGTGTTTAATATTTCATAGCTTTACATCCATGACATATGGCCACAAAGAGCAGGCACGCAATGGTAAGCACTGAAAGAGTAGAGGGTTGTTCTGGTGTAGGCTGTGTATTGTGGAGGTGTCAAGGTTCAGGTAAACAACAGCCCACTTTTGTTATCTGTCATTGAGAAGTCTGATGTGAAGGAGGACAGCATTGATACAGGATGTTTGCTGCATTATGAGGTTAATCCTTATGTCAGCAGCCCCCACAGACGGACTGACCCGCTGGGCTGCAGAGATGAGGTTTTTGGGGGAAGGAGGTTGCCGCTTGTCTGGTTACGACAAGTACGAGGGAGGAATGAGTGAGCTTGGGTAAAAACCTTCCAACTGGGGGGGTGGGGGGAGTCAAAAAATGTTTCATGCTCTGATGTCATTAGGAAGGCGAAAGCGGAGCTGTAATCCTATTTTAATCGCAGTGGATTTATTAAACAGGAGCAGCAGGTTTAAATCTCAGCAGATTACACAGAAGGCCCAAGGAGATGTGTAGAGGGGGGGTCGGCATGGCTTGCGTAATCTAGTGCACTTAAGGTGATATGGTTCATCTTTGACCAGTCACGACTGAATGAGAGGGTGGTGCAATGGGTGCAGGGGTGATCCTCAAAATGAGCAGTAAAGTCAGCTGGCTTCATTGTAAATAATTATTGAATGATGTGAGTTTATTGATATTTTGTTTATTAACATCTAAATTAAAGATTCAATTAAAATGCTGCCTTTTAGAATAATTACTTTTGACAAGATTAAGACCAACTGGCTGCAGATGTTACTAATTATTTGGACATGTGTTTGTGCCTTGGTGTCCCTTGGAGTCGGCACAAATCTTCTTGGCAACCTTTGTATGAGACCTTTATTCTCATAGAGAACGAGTTATTCCCAGGTCGTGTCACATCTGGACTCAATCAAATCAATCCCTCAACAGATCATGTAGAACACGATTTGACCTCTAGAGATCACCAGTGATAAATAAAAAATGACTGATCAAAAAGATAAATGTCAATGAAGAAAGTGAAATCTTTTTGCTGTGGATTTAAGAAAACATATTTGGCCTATGTCAGGTTTGATGACAAAAAGAAAAATACTGGAGAAGGTAACTAAGCAACATTTTCAGAGAACCCTTTGTTTAGCAGACTTTGAACATCTAAACATATACCTCTTGTGTAAATAATATAGAATAGACTTAAGACTTTTCCATCACAAACCAACATTTTGGATGTTGTCACTGACTGGTCCAAATTGATTAGTTGTAACGGACAACATATTTATGATAAGTCTTAAAGCATGGTAGAATTTTAAACGTCATCAAGTCATGCAATTTAGTAGTTTAATTTTAGCTGTAAAAAACATTGCCAGAAAACTGAATAATCAGCAAAACCTGTGCAAAGTAATTTTCACTGTCAAAAAAACAACTCCGTTAAGCATAAAAACACACAGTATCATTCCTTTAAACAGGATGCGTAATGTGCCAGTACATTCTACAGAGCAGTGAGTTGTCACTGAACTTTGCCTTTGCCAAATGCCTCATCTAAAAGGATGCCAAGCTCACCATCTGTTGGCTGAGCTCAGCAAATATCTGTTCGTGACACCGCACCTCTTTGATAAGGAGCCATTTTGAGCTATTTCTTTCCTTAGAGCTACGGTGTGTATGCTACTGATTCCAATACCTGGGAGTTATTTTTAAGTATTCATGGCATAGAGCTACTTTTTCGTGTTGCAAAGAAAATGCATACATGCATCATTTAGATGGTTTTTAAAAATACTTAAAAAAAAATCTTTAATTATGTTTGCTATACTATTAATTAAATCAAACCAACTTGTGCCACTTGAAAAATAACGTGCCACTTTGTTGCTGCCCTAGATTATGTTGGGCAAACTTAAATACTCAAAAGAAATAGCACTTTATATTTCTTATCTGTGTAATGCCTTTGCTAATTTCCTCGAAAACCTAGATTAATTTTCCATATAATTTTATTTTACCACTTATTTATATATTTGCAGGGTCACTCACATTGGGACATTTATCATAAATTAGCATAGCTAAGACAGGCAGAGCATAACATATAATAGAAGAGGCGCCCCTGTCCATTGGAGAATACTATAAATAGTATGTAAGGAAATACGTGTTATGTTTTTATTTTTTATTTTTTGAAACGTTAGTTCAACTGAAGGAGCTTTAAAGTGTTTGTGTCAGCATGCTTGTGTTTCATACAAGAGAAAGCTGAATGGTCCATCTCAAGTTTTTAGAAAGTGTATGTTTCCAGTTACACAATATTAGGGTTGAAGCTTAAATGTACCTGTTATTACATCAATTGCACACATACATGTATATTTCCATCCTTGTCCAGGGGCTGTAGAGTCTGCCTCTTGGTCAAGTGTCACCCTGTAAACTACCTACAAGTAACACAATCTAACTCTGCTGCCATCTTGTGGACAAATTATGCATTGTCTTTACACTGCCAATTCGTGGACTTGAGGTTGATCCAGTTATTGCTGCCTTGCTTGTGGGAATAGGTGGGTCCCCACTGAGGTTTAGGCAAAGTAAGTATAGGCCCTTTTCTAGCAAACATATTGACTTGTCAAGTAGGAAAAACACAGGTGCAACTAGTGAAATTTATTTGTACTCTGCTCCATTTAGGTGTGTCAGTCAATGTCAGTAAATACAATAGCAGGATTGAAGAGCTAAATCTAAATCTAAATGTCATGCAGCCATCATAACTTAAGCCATTGTTAAGATATAAGCTGCACATGTGCTCCTCCTGTAATGAAATGTCAAAATACTCTGTGAAAACGCCTGATTTGAATAAACTGGTGAATCACTGTGTCTGTTCCTGTTTGGTGACTTGTCCCTTCTGGGTTCTCTCAAACTGTGAGATACTGTATATTTATCAGTGCTTGAGCAACTAAAACATAAAAACTTTCCAGTCAATACTGTTAATTAGATCATGTTAGGATTTTTTTTGGATCTTTTATGTGTCTTATGTGTTTTATGTGTGTTTAATGTCAAGTTAAAAGGGTGTCATTATTACTTTAATACACATTGTATACCATTTTAAATGTATTAAATGTCAAATAATTTTTTATTTGATCTTGAATATAATAACTATATTTGCCAAATATTTCATATAGCCAGCTATGATAATTTGGCTTCGTGTTATTGTATCAGGACTTTTTTTATCATCCATGCCAAGTATGTGCCTGTAAACAAACTTGTGAAAATATTTTTTTAGATTTTTTTTTAAGTGTTTAATTTGGTGCAACGCACACAAAAGAAGTATCGGTTATTATAATTCGAAGGACATTTTTAAGCATATAAACACATAATTTGTTTCATACGTTCTCTGTGTTGCAAAACTTTAACACCAGCAGGAGACAGGCTTGAGGTAGCCGATGTTACATCGTATTTGGTAACCCATCAGATTCTGTGACCTGCTGTCTTGCAGGCACAGATGCCCCTTTTCCACCATTTTTCCACCAAAGCACTGGAACTGATTAGGTGGAAAAGCGGTAAGATTCTGATAAAAAATGTAAAAATATATAAAAATAGTTTATTACACGTAAAAAATCATTCCATTAAAGTCCTAGAAATATGGAAGTATTAGCCTACCAGATACATTTACTTAAGTAAAAGTACTTTAAATTTAAGTAGGATTCCAAATGCAGTGGTTTTACTTGTAATTTAGTATTCTTAGAATATGGTATCGAAACTTACTTTTTCTACCACTGCAGGTCACGAAGCTGAAGGGTGACCAAATACGATGTAACACCGGCATGGAGGAAGTATAACCTTTGACAGGCGCCCAAGTCCTTCCTCTTCCGGTTACGGTGATAGCAGGTATGGTGGCCCCTACTTTACTCCGATACATTCTGACCAAATAATCCAGTGTAATCCTACATTTTAGAAAATTGTGTGGTTAATTTCAAGTAGAGATGATTCTATAAACAAGTGTTGGCTTATAACTACGTGAAGATTTCCCGAGAAAGTGGGTTACAATTAACATTTTTAAAGCTCCCCTCTGGGGTCTCTTAAGAGGCCGCTATGAATACACCGAGCTACATGTAGTAGCGTCGCTGTAGCTTCATTTAGAGTGACCTGACATATAATTAAGCTGTACATCATGGACTATTTTTCTTTGGAGATAAATTGAGGCTGTTAACAAGTTTACCAACGTTACCGGTTGCTAGTGTCTCAGTCTTTAGCCGTAGCACCGATAGCCTAGCAATAAGGGTTGTTAGCATCCAGGCAGCATGTTTGTATCTTAACTCAACAGTGTGTCTTTTTCCAGCTTCATCATGGTGCAGCGCCTGACTTACCGTCGTAGGTTGTCCTACAACACCGCCTCCAACAAAACTAGACTGTAAGTAGTATCTAAATATATTAAATTGAGCTTAATTGTCAGTGCACAGAGTACAAGTTGAGACAACAAAATGCAGCTTAGCATCTTAACGGAAGTGTTAAAGAAGTGGTGAAGTGAGTGTGTGTGTGTTTTTGATATATAAATAAATACCAGTAGAAATGTGTTAAGAGATCTATACTGTTTGAATATTAACAGTATGAATAGTGTAGTGTGAATGTAAGTAACAGTATGAAATGTGAAAGCTACCGATTTCTGAATACGCAGCTCAAGTTATGATAAAAACAAACTAGATTATCTATATATAGTAGTATAAATATGAATACATGTTTTAAAAGTACAAACAGTATAGATATTGGCATAAATGAGAACATTACATATTTGGTACAAGCAGTATAATCGAATACACAATGGAAGATGAATATTGTGAAGTAATAAGTGCTTCAATCTTGCAGGAAGATATGTGTGAAGCTGACAGCATCATAGCCAGTTAAAGTATTTGTTTGTGAAACTGTTTCTTTGCTGGTCTGCAGGTCCCGGACGCCTGGTAACCGTATTGTGTACCTGTACACCAAGAAGACCGGCAAAGCTCCCAAGTCAGCATGTGGCATCCTCCCAGGAAGACTGCATGGTGTAAGTAGATGCATAATATCTTCCCCCAACAGTATGCTCTATACACATGTGATTTGTTGTTTGGCAATACTGGTAAAGATGCTGTTTTTGCAGTAGGCACACAGCTCCTACATCAGTGTTTTTTGGTGGGAAAATGCTAGTCTGTAACTGATTTTTGCCAATTTCTGTCCTATCTGTATCACTGATATAAGGTGCAGAAGATGTGTTATATGGGGTGTTGTGTGCTGCTTTGTACTTTCTCATAACTTTGACATATCAAGATGTGGTTAGTGAGGAAGCTTTTGTATTTTATGGTGATATAACTGAATCTGAAGTGATGAGTTCAGAGTGCTAACGTAATGATTGTCACTTTGGAGATTAACAGTTGTTTGTGATACGACTTTTTGTTAATTTTAGGTAAACTGGATTAGCTCGCAAATGAATAAAATCTTTGATTTAATGTTAAGCAGCATACAACATGATCTGGATAGAGATGGAGGACCATTGTGAACTTGCAATGAAGCAGTGGATATTCATACTTGGGCATTGGAGTTTAACTGACGAGTTAAAGTAACACTCAGCAACATAATTATACAATTGTTTTTAATTAAAATTGGCGTCTTAAGGAGTTGTTGGCTTAAACAAAATTTCACCAGCAAGTACTATTCAAATTGAGTAATCGGGCTCATTAGCCTGATTGGTGAAGGGCTTATCCTACATCCATGTGTTTATCCTGCTACTCCTTTCCCTGTTTGACATGTTATAACTCAGAAGGTGTGTTCCAAATTTGTTTTACAAATGTTGGAGATCATCCTCAAAATAAGATCAGAGCAGTACAGTGTGCATCAGAGGGGACATAAGAGTTTAAAAAAAAAAATGTCTGATTTGTCAGTGTGTTTGTAGATTGTGCAGTGGTCTAGGTTTTAAACTTTTAAAAGATTTGTTTACTTTAACTTGCACACATCTTCTAGTCTGCCTGTGCTGCTTGCCTTTTTTATGTAAAATGCATTTAATGCTTGCGGGTGTTAAATGTAGACTAGCTGTAACTGTATCCTTCATCCTTTCTGTTGAAGCCTACAGTACAAGCTTTGTTTTAAAACAGACTTATCAAATTGTTCCTCTGCTTTTGAACACTATGGCATGTCTTTGAAATGTGATTGTTGGTACTTGATCAGCTCTTTTCTGACAATTATACTCTTCTTTGTCTTGTAGATTCGGGCTGTTAGACCTCAGGTTCTGAGGAGGCTCTCCAAGACCAAGAAGCACGTCAGCAGGGCCTACGGTGGCTCTATGTGCGCCAAGAGCGTGCGTGACAGGTAAGAGAAGCATTTCCCCTTCATCTGGCTTTATTTTTAGAGAATAACACCGATTTACCTTTTTTAAAGATGTTGACAAGAAGATTTAGTCCAAACTTTTAACGTGTGTAATGAAGAATAAGGAGTGTTGTACAGTCAGATATGATGGAATTCAAGTTTGTAGTAAATGACTAATTGAGTTATTTCTTTGATTCTCAGGATCAAGCGTGCTTTCCTGATTGAGGAGCAGAAGATCGTCGTCAAGGTGCTGAAGGCACAGGCACAGATCCAAAAGTCTAAGTAAAATGTATTGTACTGCCACAATAAAAAATGACAAACAAATCTATTTCTTGCTCTGACTTCTCTTTCATTTGATTTACATTAAATTGAAAAGGCAGATAGAACTCTGCATGACTGGTTTGTGATTTTTGAAAGCCTTGTTTCTGATAAATTAGTGTTTATTGCAGATCTGTTGACAAAATGCCAAACTTGCTATTAGAAATCGTTATGGGAATAAGCTGATCACTTAACATTTATGATGTGAGGTTTACATGAAGCCAAATACAGTATTTTACAGTTAAATGTTATGAGTCAGAGTGTTATGTTGGAGAGCAGCAGTTGAAGCAGAGAATCTGAACAGACTTTTAGACTGAATATTTGGAATATTTAAATTGAGTGCTCTAAAAACAAAAGCACAACACTGTTGTCAACAGGTGGTTGAAGTGGCAGGGACTAGAGCACCCACAGGATGATGCACTCATGTACACTACCTAAATCTAAAACTGAAGTAAACCTGTTTTGGTGAGTGGAATAGCTCTAAACTGAGAATTGTTTAATATAGGAATAGCATGGGTTGCTGGCACAATTTCACAATCATAATACAGTTGAATACAGTTCCAAAAAATCACCATGAATCTAAGTTTATGGTAAATTACTATAGATAATTATGAGTGTCAAATGTAGAGGAAGAATTGATGGATTTTTGGAAGGTCATTATTTGAAGCATAATAAAAGTAAAAAAATAATATAGGACAAAGCAGTATGGAAGAAAGAAATACAATTAAACTGATGCTAATTTGCAATAAAAAAAATCTGTTGCAATACTGTTTAGAATAGAAAGTCTTTATTGTCATTGTACAAAGCACAACGAAATTGAGATGCCATCTTTAAAGTGCAGAAACAAAAATAAATAAATTACAATTATTTAATGCAGTTAAGTGCATTTATGGCTTTAGTGTAAAAGTTGTGTGTTATCTATTTGTGCGTACTCTTAATGTCCTGTAGCGTTTGCCTGAGGGCAGCAGCTCAAAGAGTGAGTGTCCTGGGTGAGATGGGTACCTGAGGATATAGTGAGCTTTCCTGAAACAGCGAGAAATGAACAGATCTTTCAGGGAGTAGGGGGGCAGCCAATAATCTTCTGGGCTGTGGTGATGACCCCCCGGAGCTGTGAAGCTGGAGAACCACACACATGCAGTAGGTCAAAATGCTCTCTGTGGAGCAACGATAAAAGGACACAAGCAGTTTTTGTGAGAGTTGGTTATTCCTGAGTACTTTCAGGAAGTGCAATCTCTGCTGTGTCTTCTTGATGATAGCAGTGGGGTTGATGCTCCAGGTCAGGTCATTCTCTATATGAACATTTTAAAGTGAATAAATAAATAGTTGTACTTTTGTTTTCTGGGAACATTCAGACACATTATCAACAAATCAATCAATCTGACATCGTCTTAACAGGACAATACATCAATAACAATCATAATAAACCTCCCACAGAGGATGCTTCAGGATATATCCCTCAATGGAAATACTACAAATATACACACAGCTCCATAAGTACAAACACATCCAAACTAAATAAAATCTACACATGCATCTATTTATGATAAACACTCATCTATCTCATAAAACAATAGTATGCAAATCATATAGAATAGAGTATGAGAAATGGAATAAGTCTCTACTCCTATCTCTTGCTTTAGAAATATTTTCAGAAAAGACAAAAATATCAAAATCGTTTTCAAATATAGCTCTAATCTGAATTCATATCAAAGTAAAATATGCAAAATCTTGAAGGTAAAGAGTAAACACTTAAACTGGAGAAAAATCCCATTACTGACATTGCAATAATATTAATTTTGGGGTCATCATGTTCAAAATCTAGTGTGATAAATTTCAAGCGTAGTCATCTCTTTATTACGGTCACGTTGAGTATGACGTAATGACGCAGGCTAAACGTGCATTTATGTATCCTATTATTAACCCCTCTGGCTGCTGTTCATTGCTTTGTAATGTACATTAATAACTGCTTTTGTACTGAATTATTATTGTCAATAAAGTTTTATTGATGGAAAAAAAATGTATCCTATTATTATTTTTTAAAGGTATGGTTTCATTAAAGGAATTTTGCTGTAAAATAGCTTAATGCAATCCATTAATTGAACACTTTATACAAAAAAACCCCCAGAAAAAACAAAAAAGACAAAAGCGCATGTATTTCCGGGACACGTCAACCAAGCCGCTACGCAGACGTCACAGCTCCAGCCAGCAGCTGCACAGTCGCCACAGGACATATTTTGATAAACCATGGAGACTTTATACAGTATACCGTTTGCTGTGCTGGAATGTCCAAATATAAAACTGAAGAAACCGTCTTGGCTGCATATGCCGTCGGCTATGACGGTGTATGCGGTCGTTATTGTGTCCTACTTTCTCATCACTGGAGGTAAACGGACCTGCTAAGCTAAGACTGCTAACTAGCATACTTCTCGTTTAATCTACGACATATGAGCTTTCATTTAATGTAAAAAGGGTGCATAGATAAAGGCTTTTGTTGCACTTGTAAATCAGCTTCTTATCGCTAATAAGTAGGCTGTTACCATAATAGACGAGAGAGGAGGCTAACGTTACATCTAAGCTAAGCTAAGCATCACACTAATTGAATGCATCTTTGTCAGATTTTCTAAAGTGATAGTCTTAGTGCAACAGTGAGAAAGTGTAGGGTTTTCTTCTAATTGTGTTGTTGTCGTGTTTAACATTACAAATTGTCTGTACATTGAGCTTAAACGCTGCTCTCACTGAAAGTTGTTCTACGGTCTGATTGATCTATAATCAATGATTTTCTATCGACACTACAGGAATCATCTACGATGTCATAGTTGAACCACCAAGTGTGGGTTCAATGACTGATGAGCATGGACACCAGCGGCCGGTGGCCTTTTTGGCATACAGGTATGTCATAGGCAGTCCTGAACGTCTTGCATCTCATTAAACTTGAACTATAAAGTAGTTGCATATTGTACAGGTAAAGCATAGTTGATGCAAGTTTGCTTGTTTTACAGAGTAAATGGCCAGTACATTATGGAAGGACTGGCTTCAAGTTTCCTCTTCACAATGGGAGGCTTGGGCTTCATAATCCTGGACCGCTCTAATGCACCAAACATTCCCAAACTCAACCGCTTCCTGTTGCTCTTCATCGGGTTTGTCAGCGTGCTCCTCAGCTTCTTCATGGCAAGAGTGTTCATGCGCATGAAGCTGCCGTAAGTCAAAACTCCCACAAAAGATCTAGATGTGTATCATTCATTGCCTATTCAAACAGCCATCTGATGCTTTTTAACCTGTTACCTGATAATTGCAAATGATAGTCTGCAGCAGTTCTACTACTCTCACATTTTAGTAGTTCTTTGGTCTTTACAAATAAGTTTGCTTTTCTTTTCAGTGGATACCTCATGGGCTAAAAGCGCAGACAGCACACACAATCTGACAGATGATTTGGATGGACAGAAGGCATCATAAATAAGGTGGAAGAGGGCCCAACAGGCAGTAAAAAAATATGGATTAACTCAACCTTTTGATATAATCAACAATGATTAAGGACTGAAAGCACTGACCTTGCTTAAGAAAATAGTCCCGGATGTACTGACAGTCTGACACTGGCTGTGTCTTATTGGTAATCAGTGACCTCCTTTCCTCTCCTTTTCTCCCTGTGCAGTGTTAAATCCAACAGTAATGCTTATCTTCTATATTACCACATGCATTACTGGCACATCATTACCAAATGTGTTGTTTCCCTAGGAGACACATTTTACTGACAACCTGGAAATGGGTTAGGAGAAAGTGTCTCAGAAGAAAAAGGAAAGGAAGTCACTGGACATAATTGGGATGGAGCCATTGATTTGGCATTGATTAGCACTGCAAATCATTTAGAGGGGACTCTCAATACTGTTTAAGTTGTTTGTTTTTTGTAAAGCAGTTCTTGAAAATGCCTTGAACCTGTCACAGTTGCATTTTTGTACGAGATGGTGAAATAAATCTTCCTTTTCAGAGTTCCTTGCAGTTGTCATATGTATGTGAATTGTCAACTATCAAGCTAATTTAGGATTTATTTCTACTGTAAAAATGTATAATATTGTATTAAGAAAAGAATAGAACAAGGAGTAACGTGACTTCCTACTTTTTAGTAGGTTTCATATACACTACTTTGGCAACATAATTTGACCTCCAGAAGGTGGCGTTATAGACCTACCAAGCAGAGTTTTGTGGTCAGCTGCATTACATTAAAAAGTAACTAAAGGCCACTACTGACAGCCTCAAAATACAGATATTTTGCCAATTATATGTTCATAGAAATAAATTAGACAGTTACCCATTCTATGCTCACTAGGTTATTATAATTATCTTGTGGTAATTGTAGATTGTACAGTTAAAATACATTAATAGAAATTAGTTACTTGCTCTTAGTGTTACTAGTCTGTAGTTTTGACCTAAGAGCAAACTAAGATCTACATGGCTCTTCATAGTTGTTACTATATGGCTTAACATTAAGCAGCACTCACATATACTAAGGACTGCTGAGTATGATGAAAATACCATCTGTTACTGTCTGCAGGTAATGGGGTTGTGGTAACTCTTAAAGACATAAACCTATATTCTGATAGGGAGGGGGGGGGGGGGGGGGGGGGGCGCTAACATTGTGTCTGGTTTTCCCAGCTGTGTTGAACTGTATGAGAGCATTACTAAACATTAGTATGTCACTGCATTCATGCAAGGCAGAAAAAAAAACAATCAAATATGGAAAAAGAAACGTTTGCACCTTTTGGTCCAATGTAGTATTTAATGATAAAGCCAAGCTTCCATCATGACAAATGTGAATCCCACAGCTTTTAATGACAACTAGAGCACACCTGTACTCTGCTATGCAAGTACACATGGGAGATGCAGTTCACTGTACTTCCCAGGGTCCAAATACTGTACACGGGCTGCTACAGAGATATTACATGATAAAAATTCAAGCTTAATCAATGCTGAAAATAATCAGGAAATCAAAATAATGGAATTGCTTATCACTACTTACAAAAATTACAAATATTTGCTAACCATCAGGAAAGCCGTCTTAAAGTGCAGTACCCTAAATACTGTTACTTAAATCTATAGCACAATGCTCCTCTTAATATACATATTTAAACCACAAGCTATAAAAGATCCTGTGTATGTCGTTTAGTGTACTTTAAAAGGGTTTAGTCTACTTTTACCAGATGCTATACCAAAACTGCACTGCTCTTTTCTTCTCTTGGAAAAATATTTGCTTCATTCTTCCACTCCATCATACCATTTTTTCTAAAATACACCCCCCTCCCCCCCTCTTCTAAGAACCAATTGTCAATGAGAGTAAATAAATATGTATGACTTTGGAGACAAAAACATCCACATAAAATCAAATATTTGGTCAGTCCTTCCTTCATTGTTGTGGGCTGCCTGATGGTTTAGTATACTGGATGGCACTTTCTTCACACACTGTGTTGAGTAGGCCTAATGCCTCCTGTCTGTCTCTCCACATTATGGAGCATGGTCCAAGAATACAACTATGTGTCTCCTGAGACTTAAAAGAACATTTTGATCTTTTTTTTTTTTTTTTTAATGTCCACCATAGATGTGCAGTACTCCACTCTATTTGTTTTTCTTTAGGCACCAAAGGGTCTCTCTTACAGAACACTGTACAAGTAAACTCTTTTTGGAAACCATGTCCAGTCTCTGTTAATGAGGAACATGGGAACATTGGTAAATAATTGCAGACTTGTCAAACAGTGTCCATGCTTGTTTGGTTGCGACAGAGTGGGATAAGATTGAAAACCGACAGCATATACGCAGTGGAGCTACTTTCCACTTTCATGTGGCGAATAATACACATGCATTGCATTCAGTCCTAGAAGGCAGTGATTAGGGTCAGAATTTCTCTGGTGCATCAAAGTAGAATCACATGCAATATTTTGTTTAATCCAGTGTGATTAATTCAATACAAATATATTGTTCCATCCCTTCAACTGCATTTGAGATAATGTTTAAAATCAGGAAAGCAGTATTTTAATATTAAAGTCATTAAGACAACATCTTATGATTACATGTACATGTTTTGATCCCTGATAATCACGGTTAAGTCAATGTTGGCATGTCACACAACAAGTGGCATGATTCCTCAGTGTAGTAAAAAAAAATACCTGAGAAGAGACTGCAATCACACAGATATACAGCATATAACATCATTCATCATATTAAAAACATTAATTGCACTACGTGTTAAGGCACCACTGTTTTTTATACTTACATATTTTTTTTCTCAACTATAAAGTTTATAGTGTCTGTTACCACACAGATAGAATACATTGGGTCACTTCAGTGCTTTGACTGTTAAGACCTGAGGCGTTTGCTTTGTTTGGTTTGCTCACGGGCTCGTTGACCGTTCCCTCTGCTGTGCACGGACCCATTTTGAGACTGATGTCCATTTTCGTCAGTGGGCAGCTTGGGATAAAACCATGAACAAATAGAATTGAAGTGAAAATTTAGAAAATCTAGAAAGATCTTTTGTACTTTCTGCATCAAAACACATGACTATTTTATTTATTTTCCCTCTGAATGCAAAGATTTGATGGGCTACTCATTGGGAAATAAGTAAAATAAAAATAAAGTAGCGTTCTGATAAGCAGCAGAGTCAAACTTACCTTTCTTTTACCGCTGTCAGTCTCTACACTCAATAAGTTGGAGGACTTCAGACCTAATGCTGCTTCAATTTCTGCAAACACAACAGAGCACACATGATTGAGAGCTCTTTCAGCGACTGTACGCGATCATCACACACCCTTATTTTTTTAACAGTGAGTACGCTCAGCCAGTTTAAGCACCACCATCATGCAGAGCACAATGAGACAATGTTAAGTACCTGTGAGAATGTGGTCGATTTTCTCCACCACCAGGTCCGCGTCCTCCGTGCTGAAGCACATTGGGGGTTTAAATTTGAGCACGTTGCGATGAGGTCCGTCAGCACTAAGGAGGATGTGTTGTTCCTTTAGCCTGGGACAAAAGATGAAGCCAATTACAATATATTAGGAGGTTGAGTGATTTAAAATGGCAAAATGGCCAGTAACAGGTATTTTTTTCACAGCAGGAAGAGCACAGGTGTTACTAATAACATTAACGATGGTTCTGTTTCATGCTGGTGTACAGAAAGCCACAGAGCTCACCTAAATGTACAATGAAAATGTCTACTGTGAATTCAGCTGTATCCTTCATAATATAATTCACATGAAAATTCAGTAAAACCTTCAGATCATATTTTTTTATTACTCCTTATAATAAGGAATAAGGAGTAAGTAAAAAAGGCGTACAAGACCACCAGTACATTATTGTGATTCAATTCATGAACACATTTTTCTAACCACAGGAGGAATGACAAATAAGCTAATTAGTGTGAACCCAGACTGAGTGATGTCACAATTTATAAATGGCTTAATATGCTGGTATTGATTTCAAAGGGTGTATGTGAAATGTACTACATAAATGAAATCTAATTCATAGGTACTAACAAGAAGACTATAATGAGCCCAAACTTAATTATACAAGAGTGTATGTGATGCAACTTCCCCCATAAACTGACAAACCTTTTGTGTGATGAAAGATTGTTACTAAAACTATCATAACATTGGAACTAGAAGCTCAGGTTTGGAGTCTTGTAATACAGTTTCTATTTTGAAATACCACTGCAGAAGCATAGCGTTTGAGACATAGGGGAGAGGAATAGATAAGGTGTGCCTTAAATACTACCTTTGAGGAATTAAGGAAGGTATGAGGCGTGGTCTTTGATCATTAATCTGAGTTCTCATATTTACACTTACTTATATATGACTTCCTGGGCCTCTGCTGTAGCAGGAGTGAGCTTCAACCTGTCCCTCACAAGCTCCATCCCAACAAACAGGCCGCAACCCCTGCAAGATTTTGGACAAAAATGTATTTTCTATGAGTTTTTCTTTCTTCACAACCACTGAAAAATCTGGATCACGGTAATGAAATGTACATCAAATGAAACCTTTAAAGTTAAAATGTATTCCTAGTGACATGTTTTGTGCAGTAGTGCAACAATTGACGTCAAGAACTGAGCATTTAGCATGATCACTAGTCAATATGACAAAAAAGTTAAGTGTATTAACTCTAAATCCAAAGTAAATATGTCACAAAATCACCTGCAATGTTTAACTGTCCATCACTGAGAAGAGCAGCTGATGCCAAAATTATATCTATTGTAGAGTCACTGAATGACTGTAACCGTGTGTGTGTGTGTGTGTGGTTGTGTGGTTGCTCACCTGATATCTCCGACCAGTGGATGCTTCTCTTTCTGCTTTTCCAGCAGATTGGTCAGGTATCCCCCCACACGCAGTGCATTACCCTGGAGATCTTCTTTCTCAATCACGTCTAGGACGGCTAGACCGATGGCACACGACACTGGGTTACCACCAAACTGAGAAATTTAAAACCCGCACACAGAGGAAAGATTACACCAAGGTTAGCTTTACACCAGCTAAGAAATCTACTTGTGGGAAGACGAGCCCATCTGCATTAAACATACAGCAGACTTATAATGTCAAATGAGAAGTCATAATAACAGACTAAACGACAAACAAATGCTTCAACACATTCAACTCCACTACTTTTTTTGACAGGAAACGATCCAAACTGCTGCAAACTACCTAAAAAAATCTGACAAGAAACTCTAATATTTGCATTATTATTCCCAATGTTTCCTTTCACAGGAAATAACTGTAATCTGAGACTGTCAATGCAAGAAAAGAAGAAAAAAAAAAGAACTGGCTTGAACAGAATGTATTTTTCCACATAATCTGGAAAACAGATGTGTTGATGCGCTTAGCAAATATGGACAAGAACTTTATGTCAAGGATGAGGTCAGGTCAGTGTCATCTCTGGTCAGATTCAAATAAAAGGCAAAGATTAATGTGTCGTCAGGAATCTGTTTTTATCTGTTCTTAATAGCTACATAATAAGCTGCTGGAATATTTATATAAACAATACAGTTAATTTGTTGCAGAGGGTTGGTACAAAACTTTTATTTATATTATATCACTTGGATAATCATATAATACACTTACTGTGTTGAAATACTCCATTCCAGATGTCATGAATGCCTCTGCCACCTCTTTGGTAGTGACCACACATGACATGGGGTGGCCGTTGCCAATTGGCTTTCCCATTGTGACAATGTCAGGCACAAAGTCTTCTCCCTGAAGCTGGAAGGCCCAGAACTTGGAGCCAACACGCCCGAAACCCACTTGGACTTCATCAGCGATGAAAAGGCCCCCAGCCTTACGGACATGTCTGCAGAGGGCAGAAGAATCCAGAGGCACGGTATTAATCTAAAATTACTCACTCAACCAGGCACAGGCTCACATGAAACAGTGCACCAGACACAAGAGGTTTCTCTATAGAGTACATTCTCAAGAAGCACGTGCCTTGCACAATTATTGTGAATCCATTCATTTGGAAATGTTAAATACGGGTGCTACAATGTTGTCAAAGGGTGTGTACTTTTGTTTATTGCTTAAGGCATTTTTGACAGTATGCAAGAAAAATGTACACTCTACACGTGCTTAACTTGAGCTCAACACGTGCTTAACATATTTTACATTCAGTAAATCATGTCACAATGACAGCTCTCTGCATTTTCCTCATACTTAGCTGATTCTGAGTAGCAAAAAAACACCCTATAGTACAATAATCCTCAGTATGAACATGAATGAATCTGCTCCATTTTTTGGGTTACATACTTTGCCACTTGTTGGAAGTAGCCCACAGGGGGAATGACTTGCCCACCACAACTCTGCAATGACTCGGCAATAAAAGCAGCAATCTGCACAAGAGAAAAACAAATCAGGTCCAATCCAGATCCGGGTTGATAAAATGGGAAAGAGGAGGAGCCCTGGCATCTTTGACCTGTAGACTTTTCCTCTTTCATAAGTTAGTGCATAACCAAAAGAGAGGCCATTACAAAATGTTTGGGGCAGAGGTTAATGTAGGTCACTGTGGAGAAAAAAAGAACATTTCTTGACAGTTCTGTATTTTATAAGATCAGCATGGTGCAATATACAATGTATCACAGAAAGAGGTGAAAGTGTTACTGTGCAGTCATTATTCATTTTGGTTTTTTCCTCTTGACGCACATCTGCAACAAGTTCCATTAGAAACTGCAAAAGGCATTCTGTATAATCTCTGGGTTGAAATCCCGTCCCTCTTGCCACTGGAAGCATGGAGCACGGTTGTGCTTTTGAACATTGGATAAAGAGCCAACAAGCTTGCATATTAAGAGTCCCTACACAAGGTCGGATCTGGTATTTGAGCCTTTACGTCCAAAGTCTTTGGCCTGAACCTGAGAATTTGGAGAAACAGTGAAAGAGGAGAGAGGGGGGAGAAAAAGGGGAAAGGCGGAAAATGACATGAGTACTTGTAGATAAAACAAGGTAACTCATACAGTAGATGCCAGTTACCATCCATGGAACCCAGGGCTTTATTGTAAAATTATTGTGTGGGTCTTATTTCTGGAATAAAAAAAAACTTAAGAAAACACATCAAACCATCAATACATGTAACCATACTGTGTGCTACAATATCCATGTGACTATTTCAGCAGTGATATAGTACCATAACAATATCACACACAAACTGTACCTTGCCTCCTTTCTCATGGGCTTTGTCTATGATGCCTTTGACGTCATCTGCATATGCTGTTGCAGGATCAGGGTGGTTCGCTCTGTATTTACCTCTGTATACATCTGGGCTCGGGGCCTGTGAATGGGACAAGACATTGAGATGATTACCAAAGCAGATTCACAGACCACATATTATATACTAACTCCAGCAGCATCCCAGAAAACAAACAAAACAGTAAATTAAACAAAAGTATTTATTTCCCTGGAACACGTCAAGAGGACGCCTCCCTCTGGCCGTGTTCCAGGCACGTCCAACTGATAAGGGACCCTGGGGCAGACCCAGAATACACTGGAGGGATTACATATCTCTTCTGGCCTGGGAATGCCTTGGGATTTCCCAAGAAGAGCTGGAAGGAGTTGCCAGAGTGAAGGATGTCTGGGTTTCCTGACTCGGTCTGATGTCACAGCGACCTGGCCTCATATAAGCTGTAGGTGGATGGATGGATGGACTTTCATTCAGACCCAACATATGTTGAAATATTAATTAAATGATTGAAAGATTAATGTGATAAACAAGCATAGCTGATGAGCAAAACTGTAGAGAGGCCAGAATTGTGTTATCATTAGTGTTTACATTTCACTCACGCTGTGCTGGGGTCAGAGCCGTTGAAGCTGTAAGCAAAGGCTGCAGTTGCCAGCATCTGAACCACACCTTAATTCCTTAGTGTCAATGGTCATTAATAAATTATGCAAGCTGGTGAAAACAGCCCCACCTTTGGCATGTAACACTAGAGCTGGGTATTCCACAAGCTGCCCTATCCAACTACACCAATGCTATCAAGGAACAGAGCAAAGCAAACGTGTGTTTTTAACTTGTCTTGTTACAGGTATCTATTCAGTATGTGGGAGGTTTAGTCAGTCAAGCTTTAAGGTGCCCTATGGTGTTTTCTTGGAAACAAACACACGTATAGTGTTACTCACCAAACTGCATTCTGAGTATCTTAGAAGTATGCGTGTGACAAATGTCCTCACAAAATACTGATTTAAGTATTTAAGTATTTCTAGCCTGTGGTCATCCTCCCTGCCTGTACTGGTGCATACAATGACATCTTCAGAGTTTACATTTAAAAGGTTACTATTTCAAGAAACATATTAGTTTCATATAAGTCTCAAGCTTAACTCAAGATAACCCTGGTGACATCATCAAAAAGATACAATTTTAATCCTAAATATTTGAAGTGTCCCTTTAAATATTGACTAATGAGTAAAACATATTTCACCACCACCGAGCAGGCATGTTGATGCACATTTTTGGTAGCACACCCAGGCAATAAACATCCTGTTCTTCCTGCCTCCAAAGGAAGCCTTCTTTATGAAAAGTAATGGGAACCTGACACAATCATGCAGTAGTTTGAGTCAGTTGTGTTTTTCTGAGATGCTCCTCTACTCACTACTGTGGACTCAGTAACAACCTGCCTTTCAGCTGTCTTTCCATTCCTCTCTCCGTCTACTTGATTAGGAATGTATTTCAGGGACAAAGTAAATCTTTTTTGGCCTCTGACATGAACAATAGTCTCGCCAAAGTCACATCTCTTAATTTCTCTCTTTTTCCTTACTTCATGCATGCACAGGTGGGAACACTTAGTATAGCCTGCCAAAGCCCAGTAGAGCAAGTTGAATCATGGTGTTTTAATAGTGTGTGAACAGGCAGATGAGGAGAGAAAAAGCACTCACCACATGTACAGATTGATTCTTCTCAGCATCTGACAGCTGGTGGAACTTATACGGGCTAATGTCAATGAGCGATGAGACGTGGCCGTGGTACGCGCTGCAAACAAAGAAAACACAAGCCAGGGACCCCAATCAGTTCACTCAATTGCAGTATAAAGTGGAGGTACTACAAATACATGGCTTTATGAAGTCAGAGGCAATTGTTCTTCTTGCTCATGTGGCACAGCATCGGAGGTGTTATTGAACAATCACCCAGCAGTATCACTTACTTTTGGAGGGTGATGATATCTTTGTGGCCGCTGTACTGCCATGCTAGACGAAGGGCCAGGTCGTTGGCTTCAGATCTGAAGTTCAAAGGGGCAAGGGTTACTTTCAGTTACTCAGTCACCACAAAATACACAGGCGAAGTCACTAACACGTCAGACACAGTTTGACGTTTCACTTCCCTTTATGAGGGCGTATGAGGTAATAAATGGTAATTAAATCGAGACATAAAACATCATCATGGAGCTATAAAATATAATACTAGAGCTATAATTCAGGATATTATAAAAAACATTTTTATACATCCTTATGAAACTTCAGATAACAGATGTTATTTCAGACCAACTTGGTTCACTAATTGTCCCACATCAGAGCTTAAAAACCATAAATAATATTTTAGTCCAATGCAGCAAATGTCAGCTAAAAGCATTAGACTAATCTATCAGGGTCATCATCTACCTTAGACCAGATCAGTCCTGCTCACACTGTGGGACTCCAGCAAGTGGTGTTAATCAATAAACACTCCAGTCCTGGTTCATTTTAGGATGTCCATATCAAGGCTTAAAAAGCTGATCATGCATTTTAATATGCGATAATTATTTTATTTGAAAGTCTAGACATTCCCTAGGAGGAGCACTGATCTGGGACTTTCACCTTTACTGTAACTTTTAAGGTGTTGTTAAATAGACTGATACTGATCAGTTGTAAATCAACACAACTGTCAGACTTGAAAATCCAGACTTAATGGAAGGCTGGAGTTTGTAGAGGAGGTTCCGCTCTAACAATTTTCTTTTATCTCTTAAAATATGCGTTGTTTTTCTTTGATTACAGTGAGCCTGATAGCCGTATATGATTGGACTATAACCTTTTATCTTGCAATATGGTGTTCACAACAATTTGCCACAAAGCTTTATTGCTCCTCTTATAGATGGTCCACAGGTAAAGTTCAAGGAGATACAAGACAGGACATGAATCAATCTGTCAATCAATAAACCTCCAGTATCTGTATTGTGCATTCATAATTAGCTTTTTGTTCCACAACTAAGTAAAAAAACAAGTCTGGCTCGAGGATCTTTCTTTCCTGACAAATATGAGACATACCCAGAGTTGACAAAGTAGCACACAGACAGCTTGTCAGGCAGTGTGGCTTGCAGCCTCTGGGCATACAGCACAAGGTTGTCGTGCAAGAAACGCGAGTTGGTGTTGAGTTGTTCCATCTGTCGAGCTCCTGCTTTTACCACATCTGGGTGACAGTGGCCAACTGAGAGATCAAGGAAAGGATGAACACAGGATTAAAGCCGCTCCTCACGTTAAGGAGAAAAACACACTTTTCCAGCGAAGTCCTTACATCATCTCATCACTGTAATTTGTGGTCAAAAGTAAACAGATCATGATAACTGATATTAAAGTCACATAATTGGAGGCTACATTCTGAAATTAAAGAGTGTTGAAAGTGGTAGTTCAGAAAACATCCTGCTTTACATTCCTGTTTCCCTGCAATAGTGCAGACTTCATATCAGGTATCAAGTCATTTTGCTCATGCTTCCTAGTGAAAACACAGCCTCAAATATGTCAAATGCCTCTAGTGTTTATTCTAAATCTGCCTACCTGTAAGAGAGAGCAAATCTCTTGTGTAATTGTTGGTGGAAATTACAACATCCATGTGGTATAAAAACAGAACTGATGTGCTGAACATATTTTTCAACTCATGAGTGGTTGCATGTGTGTGTGTGTGTGTGTGTGTAACTGTGTTTACCATGGGCCACATTGTTGATGCAATCCAGGTAGCGTTGTTCATTTTCATCATACATGTACTGGCCTCTGGCTTGCACAATCTTGATAGGGTCATGGCTGAAGAAAATCTTGCAAGAAGGCCTATAGAGGAGTAATAGTGGCATAGGTTCACGTGCCTTTCACTCTGGTTTTACCATTTTTATGCAGAATAGATAAACATGGCATAAATGCTTAGTAATATATATCATAAGTAACAATAAGTGGTTATGCAATGCACAAATGAACTATAATTGCAGTATGCAGCATGTTTTCAATCCTGTGACAAAGTATTTCAAATCCAAATGAAATGACACTTTTTTAATTTGATCTGCTTATCAATATAACTAATAATAATAAAATTAATAGACGATATACTCGTTTTTCAACTTTCAGGTCAAACAAATCCAAAGTCTTACCTAAGTGTGTGTCTAAAGGATGTCTTTAGAAAAAAAAGGAGGATTTTTTTTACTTGCATTTTTTCAGTACAGTTGCTGTGACGTTACAGACATTGCTCAACATCTGTCATCCTTATTAAAAACTTTGTAGCGTAACAAAACAGCTGAATCTCACTCATCTCTTACCCAATGTGCTTCTTCCTCAAGTCGAGAGTTTTCTTTTTATCCATTATTTCCACAGACATCCTGATGTTACCCAGCTGGAGGACGACACACACACACTCTTTCCTCCCCGCTGACTCGTAGATGATCTGCTCGAGCAAAAGCAGCCCGGCTTTATACACGTGCGCGCGCGCACAAGGACACACACAGAGAAGCGGCTCGTGTAGCTCCCTCGTGCTGTCACCTACAGCTATAACAACCTGCAGGTGCTGGGAGCGGAGAAGCGAGTAAAGCCTCACTGACAGGTATGTACTGAGCTGTTCCAAATACACACACACACACACACACACACACACACACACACACACACACACACACACACACACTCTCTCTCTCTCTCTCTCTCTCTCTCTCTACAAGGCTACAAGTTTGAGGGCTACTTAAGTACTTTATTTATACTCCACGACTTATTCCCGCTTTTGTTAAATAATGGTGCCACTATCTCTATCTATCTTAAGTGTTCAATAGGTTTTCAGTAGAAGTTGTAACTGCTGTAATTGACTGTAATTCTTGATGAACTATAAAAAATGACAAAGCAAGTATAGCCCAATGCAGGAGGAGGATAAACAGCCACAGAGATTATTCACAAGTCGTTAACTTCCATATTGTTCCTATTCCTATATTATAATATATACAAAATAAATGAGTTATCAACCATTAACTAAGTCATTAGTTACAATTTATAGCACCTTATTGTGACCCAAGCAACTCTAGGTACATTGCAGGTTAAGATGAAGAAGATATAGATATAAAACCTATGATGGGTGTATGGGTTGCTGTAGTGTAGCCTATGGGTTGCAACAAACAGCAGTAGGAGTCAGTAACAGTATTATGCACGTGTTCCTCTTGATAAATACATTTTGCTGATCATTTGTACTTTTATTTAAATAATATTTTTGAATGCAGAACTTCCACAGAAAGAAAGTGCATTTACTTTATTAGTAAATATATTACTATATTAGTAAATGCACTCATGGATGTTGAATCCTGCCATATTTAATTTTTACTTTAATCCACCATCCTTGTAAAAAATATGTAAAAATCATTTGTAAGTGATTTGTGTTTTATCAGGCTTGTAACTACACAAATACACAACTACTACTAAACTGCTAAAATGCACAAAGAACACATGCAAAAGTAGTATTTTTTACAGTAATTGCATCTGTCTCCAATGTATATAGCTGTGTGTGTGCAACATGCATTAGGGTTATAAAGTGATAAGCACCAATAAAGGCAAGTCTGTTATATGATGTATTTGAAAGACTGTGTTTATTTGGCTCCAACAGTACAGTCAAATGAAATGTCATCTTGAAATATAGTAGTGTTTGAACACAATGGTCTTCAAATAAACTTTAATCAAGTGGGTAAAAAAAATTAGAAATACAAATGCAGAACAGAAACTGAACACACACCACAACCAAATCAGTCACAAAGTGGATGTTGCTTTGCATGTTTGTACCTGTACTTATACTGCATTTGATTTTGGATATAATGTGGCAATACTTGTTTCAGTAAGGCTGTCGTGCATTGGAGGATGACAGAAGAGACCAGAATCGTTCAGCATAATCTAGATGAATAATGCTGATGTGACTAAATTAGTTATACCCCAGCTATTTTAATCTGAGGGGTTTAATGAGTGAAATGCGGCTCATGGATGTCTCTTTAGAGGAAAACATGACTCATGTTTCTACAACACAGATGTGGTATATTAGTGAGTCACTTTGGAACCTCTGACCACCTCTGCTAATGCTGAAACAGAAATAAACCTTTGAAATATTTTGGCACTTCTGCTATTAGCAGAATTTTTAAAAAAAATCTGAAATCTTAACAAGGAAACACACAACAATCAACCAAAAATAATCAATCAATTAAAAAAAAATCAATTAAAAAAATTAGCTGCACATGCTAAAGATACAGCACCTTGTGAGAACAAATACTGTAACAAAGGCTGGAAATCAAGACACATAATTAAAAAAAAAAAAAAAAAACGTTGCAAAAACTTAGTAAATAGTAAGTAATGGAAATACTTAAGTAAAGGGACACTATTTGAGACAAAAATAAACCAATCAAATTTGAGATTTAATGAAAGGTCCATGTTTACATTTGTTTCTTTGTCTTTTTTTTTTTTTTTTTTTTTTACAGGTAGTGGTATACAGGGTAGCATGACTGAACAAATGGAGCTTTACAAATCACAATTGTGTGAAATTGGAGCTGCATTTGATGCTACACGCATGAACCAAGGTATAAATTGCACTTCTTGTCAAATGAGCACACATTTCAACAGTACATTAATAATCCACTATACATATATCAAACTACATTCAATGCAAAGAGAGAGAGAGAGAGAGAGAGAGAGAGAGAGAGAGAGAGAGAGAGAGAGAGAGAGAGAGAGAGAGAGAGAGAGAGAGAGAGAGAGAGAGAGAAAGCGTGAGAAAAAGCTGTGATGTTTAACTCCACTATTTGCATTGGCTGGGCCTGTCCAGCATCCAGGCCATCAGTTCTTTGTTGTCATAGTTAGCTTTTTGACACACAAAATTAAATAAAAGCAGATGTACTCCATGATAAGGCCTATAAGCTGAAGTTAATGCACAGTGAATACACACAGGTCTGTAATGTGTAAATGACCAACCTCCTTCTCTCTGTACCATTTGCATAACTACTTCATGATCCAAAATTCTTCATAATATCAACAGAGACGCCGCAGAAAACTGACATGAAAAGTCAAAACAACTGAAAGGAATGCTGTTTAGAACCAAAAAAATGCCTTCATTTAAGAAATTATAGAAAAATAAATAATGTACCACTTAAAATACTGAGACAAATACACAAATATATGCACAAAAAAAACAACTTACATACATAAAACCCCAACAACAATAAAGAAACCTGTTGTGTAGTTCTTGCCACTGGTAGCGCGCATCAACTAAACTGTTGTTGACCTACTATCAGATAGCACCATTATTATCTATACAGATGTGCATCAATTCCTTATACTGATGAGATGAACTGTACAAACAAAAACCATATGGAAATAAATCCTCTTCCATCCACCTGTGGTTGCTGCTACATCACAACAAAATGTTGGTTTTTCATGTCTGCCCTTACAGTAAGTCACTCATGCATATTTCTAATGTTGAAGAAAACAAGTACCGTGAGTATCACCTTGCATAGCACCTACTATGTCAGAAGGCAATCTGAAAATAATATGAACATGAAATGATCAACTGACTGTGGTAAAAAAAAAATCAATCTAATGCTGAATTAATCCACTGCTCTGTGTTTTTGCTCCATCTGTTATGGAATGTGACAAAACTGGCCACTAGTTAAACTGTAGTTAATCAATGGAAACTGACCTATGAACAGATATGAACAAATTGAGCTTTTTCCTGTGCTGAATATGTGATTTCTATTTCATTTAAGACGATAATTGAGATAAAAGGAGCAGTTTATTCTAACTGAGATTGTCAATAGAATCTGCTTTTAATATGCAACATCTAAAATACCAGCTATTGTAAATACTGCTCACTTAAATGGGATTGTCGCTTGTTTAGAGCTGAAAGGAACCTCTACACCACATGAAACCTTCTGACGCACCTCTAAATCAATGCTTTTTTTTTTCAATATATAAGAAACCCATAAGTAATATATTGTGTACATGCAGTGAACTGACAACAATGTACAAATAACATCCCATCATGACAAGTCCAGAGTGGACAAGTAGCATATTTGCTGCTGGATGTGAGCTTCCTCAAAACCATGAGTAAGCTCAATGGCTGTACAGTCAAGATGGATGTAATCTTACAGTACACTCAGGTGAAGCTTCAACCTAAATCCTGTTTCAACATCCTGTAAAAAATAATGCTTGATTCATATGAAAAACAGTGCGCAATGTGTGTCTTTTCAATACTCACAACTTTCTCTTTTTTTTTTTTTTACACCAAACAAAGCTTACCCTTCTGAAATCAACACCATTCCAGTAATTAAAAATATGATATAAAGTCGTACATTTCTGATAAAGGAATGAATAAAGGCTTGAGGCACCGAAGGCTATTATACACAAAATACAAACAATGTTTAAGAATGAGAGCAAAAAGAAACAAAAAAATAAAGAACAAAAAAAACATGATTGCATTCTATCAACGCTCTCAGTAGACCTCAAAGCGTCGCCTTATAGGAGAGGCAGACGCTCCAGCTGATCTCTATGGAGACCGATGAGACTCTTAGCAACTCTCCTGCAGAATCCATCCCCGTGTTCGGGACCTCGTCTGAACACAGGGATGTCCAATCTCAAATCCGAGCCTAATTTGTTTTCCCAATCAGTGCAGCGAGCCTGCCAAGTTCTCCCCTCTCGTCCCGGAGACGTGTGGCTGGTTGGAGGCACCGCACCTGGTGATGATGCCGCGCCACACGAATGCAACAGTGAAAACCTGCTGATATCATCATCCCCTCTGCAGGCATCACCCCAATAAAGCAACAATAACCAACACCTTTACTTTCTGGAACTCTTTTCAGGCTACCAGCCATGGCGTGACTCCCTTGGGAAGATTAAAGGAAAGCAAAAGTTACTAATTCAGAGCTCTGGGCTTGGTTTTTTTTTGTTTTGTTTTTAACATAAATGTTAGTGTTGTTTTTCTTTTCTGCAGAAGCCATGATGCAACCACAAAACAGTGACATGTATGTACAATACATATAAATATAGTTTCAGTACACTACTCATGCTTTTGCAAGGTCAGGGGTGCAATGTTCTGTTTGGCACAGTCTTTTTTTTCTCTTTTCTTTTTAAAGTCTTTTACAAAATGATGCCGCATGAATGAGCTTGTTGAGACGAAACAACACAAAACACCTAGCGTTTGGTGTTAGAGAGCCAGTCCAGATCCCTTCCTCCACTTCCTCCTCCTCTTACGTCTCCTTTCACCCCCCGTGAATCAGGCCGGGCTGCGATGCTCCAGTCTGAGCCATGCAAAGACTAAGAGACAAGTTCTGCTGCCAGCCATAGGATCTGAACTCCACCACGATGTGGATGTGAGAGAGCGGACACACACGTTTGTTTGTTTTTCCACACGGAGATGTGAGTAGAAGCAGCTTAGGGCGTGAAACTCAGGACGGTTATGTCTTTTTCCTTATCATTGTACACATAGACTTCTTTTCTTTTAGATTTTTTTTCCCATTAAAAAAACTATAAATACCATAAAAGAAGCATTATTTACAAACTCCATGCGTTTCAGGTTAGAGTGATCACTGCAAGAAAAAAACACAGGAGAGAGAGAATGACATGAAGGTGGAGATTTTTTCATATTGTTTCATGATTGAGTTGTACAATCTGGTTTGACACAGTGAGAACAGTCACACACAGTCGTTATGACTAAATTGACAGAAAACCCATGCAGACATGGAGGAGCTGAAAACCACATGAAACAAAAAGTGACTGAGTGAGCAAAATATTAGGAGTGCTTATGTCTATCTAAGAGTACATGAATCACAATCCTACCTTCTGCCAGCACCCAGGCATTGGTAATCCATCTGGGCCCTGTGTAGAGAAGAGTAGCAGGGAAGGAAAAAAAACTATGAGGACTGAAACAGGATTAGAAGGCTTCATGTTATTAGTATTAGTACACACAATGATTAAAAATGTGATACAAACATGAGTAGATTTTATAGCACACATAGCAAATGTCAAGTAAAAGTCTAAACTTGAACAAAACAGAAGCAAAACCAGGACTTTTTTAAACAAAAAGCTGCACTCATCCATATTAATTATATTATTTCCTTTTGTCTATACAAGGTGATTACAGACTGGCTCGCTGTGTGCACATTACTGATCATTACACTCAATTTATATGATTTCTGGGTTATAAATGTAATGGCTACTTCTCTCTTCCATCTAGTGCTGCTGACTAAATTGTTCATGTCCATGTTGAAATACTAAATTTATTAAAGTTCAGAGCAGGAAATGTCTTATTGTACCAGGATCTATAAAATAGTGATTATGAGTGTACAGGTTTGTGTTTTTTTAAAATCTTCCATCACATACATGGATAACTTCATAGTATCTCAGAGACCACTGATAAAACCTCACACTAGATGTGCATTATTATTGCTAAATGTGTGTTATGATAATATGAATCAATATTACATGTAATGGCAGCTACAGATGTGTTCTAAACCATGCAATTAATACATAGCAAAAATATATGACATGCAAATAAATATATCAACCCAGCTCTCTGATTTTGTTATAGCGGCCCTGCAGGTTGAGTTTCAAAACTGTACTTGAGTTAGCAGGAAAATTGTGTGCACTGTTAGGCACTATAACAAAATCAGTGAGTGTATCTTTGAATTCAAAGCAGCTGGTTCAAGTAAATGAATGTAGATGTAATTTAACGAGGTGTTTGCTCACAACCTTTGTCATATATTAAGTATAGTTCATTAGTTTCATTTGTCTAAACATGTTTAGTTTCATTGTACTCCAAACTTAAATGACACATACAGTATTTCCTCCCAGAGTCTTACAGCTTCCATGCATTACACATCACTGTTTTACATTAGAAACAGAAAACATCATTTAAAATCAAAAAGAAGTAATTCATTTTCTCATCTTAAATCAGCCTGAAGTAAAATGTAGATTCTCATTTTCTCTTCTTGTCATGGTCTGGCCCAATTGGTACAAATACAGGAAGGGAAAGGGGGAGTTAACAGAGTAGAGGAAGGGTCCATTCGCCTGTAGCATGGGTAACTCATCAGTAAAGGAGTCTGTGTTAGCATCAGGTTAAGAGGTAAAGGTTCCATACAGGAATCAGCTGGAGGAAGAACAGGATTTAAGGAAGATTTTTTTACTTAAGTTTTAATCCAGGGAATCAAAGGATTTAGTTAGAGGGATTGAAGTATCGATTATATCAATAATCATATGTTTATTCTGTATATTTGACTGATAATAATGTGTATTATTTAAAGAAGGCTGCTTGCGGTCAGGAAGTTAGTGAGATGCTGTGTATGTTGGTGCATGTAGTAACAATTCATAAATGTAGTTGTCAAAATGATGTGTGTTCACGTCTACATGCTTGTCAAGCTCTCAAGTCATGCATGGTTTGGTTTTTCAGTAATGACTGAAGGTGAGAGGCATGCATGGGTAAGTGGAGGAAAAAGAGAAATACTGTACCAATTGGCATGGGGCATCCAGCCCATCCAGACCTGGCTGCCCTGGTTCCCCCTTTTCACCCTTAAATCCCCGGAAACCCTGTTTGCAAAGATGACCTAGGAGTGTTACTGGGAGAGAGGTGGACGACCTTTAACCCCGGCGTCCGTCCACTATGACGGACACGAAAGGGGACGAGGGAGGAGCTGCCCTGTGAGCTTGCTGATACCACAAACCAGCCCAATTACATGTTTTAACGCATTTAATGTCATGTTTTTGTGTCCGAATTTGAAAGTTTCAGTAAAGTAACAGACTTTGTGTTTCAGGTTGCTATGGTATGGTGATATTTTTCCGTCTGAGGGCAGGAAGCTGGGGATCAGTGTAGCCACAGGGCGCTCATCCTTGTTTGGGGACAACTGCTCTATGCAGCCGGGAGGTGGTTTCCAACTCAAAGTTGGGACATACCAATGGGCAGGGTGCATCTAATCCAGGGGCACCCTGTTCTCCTTTCTCGCCCTTAGGCCCTTTTTTGCCCTTCTTTCCCTTCTCCCCCTGTGGATACAACGGTTTGGTCAAGTTAAAATCATTTTTGTGGAACATTTGGGACAGCACTGCTATTAGGAGGGGATTGATTAAAGAAAGGAGGCTATGGCCCACAAAAGGAGAGAGACATGATCAATGTTAGATAGGAGAGGGGTACCAGACATCAGATCGGGTATTCCAAAAACATTCCTCAGGACAGTAAGAGGACAAAAAGGGGTAACAGTACTAGGAAGGAGTGGAAAACAGAGCTAATCAATAAAAGGGTGTCAAGGGCACAAAGGATGAGAAAGACTAGCAGGGAAAAAACCTCCAGAGGGACAAAATTAATCAAATCTATTACAACAGTGACAAAGTTCAAACTGTATCCCGTCACATTTGGGTTGGAGTTAGTCTAAAACATTCACTGCATATGTGAGAGAATAACAAATACACAATAAAACAGCTCCCAATTCATTTGGATATCAAATTTCACTTTAAGCTGAGAAATTACAATATGTGAGAATTACACTTTTAATGGTATTAATTTTTAGCAAAGTGTAAAAAAAAAGTACAATATGGGATTGTACACATTTTTGTGTTTAAAAACCTTATATTAGTACTCATAACTTGCAATTAAACAGCTATTTATTGTATGTTTTTCAAAAGAAAAGCACCAAATTCTGTTTTCCATAATGTGTTTTGACAGTTGTTACTAAATACTTGAAGTGAAGCAATCCTTGGATCTGTTCTGTGTTGGAAAATGGTTGGAAAGTGCAGAGATACGAGCATGCCAAATGCAGAGTATATTTATATTTACACACCAAGAAATGGGATACAGTTTCTCAAAGACATAAAACATCTAAGAAACACATCAGACCTGTTAGTCAGTATAGTAGAGACACACACAGAAAGATATATAAACTACCACTAAACTACACAAGCAAGGGAAGAGTTAGCAACCGGATCAAGAACTCAAGGAAGTGAGATGTTTTTTTAAGGTTATGTCCATGCATGGAAACAAAACAGAAAATAAAACAAATATGAATTTGAAGAGTCTGTTGTCAATGGACTTCCTTCTAACATGTCTCAGATGTCTCAGAATGAGATTTGACTTGTGACTTTGAGAAATGAGATGACAAATCATTCAAAGGTGGAAAACAAAAGCTGATTTGAGAGGACTGTGGATGAGATTTTATGCAAACATGATTTTACATTTAATAGAACTGTTTCATTCGTCTTTAGAGAACAGAATTGCTACAAAATAGACTTAAATTAGCATGTAAAAATATATCAGTAACAATGTAAGAAATTCATTAGGAAGCATGGAAATATATTTCAACTTCAACCTGTCTTCCAGCTAGAGTATACACCTCATTCAATTACTATGAATATCAATTTTGGAGAAAACAAAATGAAACAAAACGTTCAGCAAAGTAGCTACATAAAATACCTCTATGCTGATACTGTCACTGTCCATTGACATCAGTCCTCTAATGTTAAAGGGTTGACACGCCATTATAGCATATCTACATCTACCTTTTCTCCTCTTTCCCCAACGTCGCCTTTCTCTCCCCTTAAGCCTGGTAAACCCTGTAAAAGTACAACTCCACTTCATTTCTCTGGCTTTAGAGATAAACTCAACTAAACTGAGCAAAGTCACCTCTGACATAGCTGAAGAAAACATATCACTTTCATACGACAAAGAAAGTAGAAGGAAATAACAAATAACTACAAAAATAGTGCTGTAAATACTATACTTCAGCTGTCTTAAGCCTGAGAAAGGACAAACATGCCTTTTGATCACCAGCTGTGGAGCATCAGTCAATACACACTAAATGACTGTTTTTATTGGATATGAAGTGCAGCCCTGAAATTATTAATGCTGAAATGCCATCATTTTCTTTGTACTTTGGGAGACTTTTGTGCCACTTAGGCTGAGGCTAGAGCTCCTCTGTGTTCATTGGTTATCTTTAATTCCTGGAATACATTTGATGAATTTATGGGCTTGAGCGTGCAAGTTTCACCTGGTGCTCTTTTAGGTAATTACTAGTGGTAGAGGAGTGTGTGTTTGTCGGCACAACTCAGGTTTTATGTCAAATCAGTTGATTCTACACAGCTGGTTCTTTCCCTGTTTTTTCTACATTTAAAAGCCTTATTTCGCCAAGCACCCCTATACTGGAAAAATGTTTCACATCACTTATAACAAGTGTTTTTTTTTCTCTCTCTTCGCCTTCAGATAAAAGTAAATGAAGGGACTTACATCCAAGCCTGGTGTTCCAGCAGCTCCCTGCGAATAAAAAATAACAGCCGTGTGAACATTTCACATTTGACTTTCAACAAACCATACTTCTCTATCATAGCAAAGATCATACATACCCTAATAAATGTGGGTCATGTCAGCAAATTCATAACTTTCTACACATTATTACCCTCTAAAGCAGGGAGAGCCATTACAGGCAACATTTGTGGATGTGTTGATGAAGGTTGTGATGAAGATACTTAAACCTACACAATGTGACACAAAATGTGATAATATCCTCATAAAACTCACAGGTAGTCCATAAGGTCCCCTTGGTCCTGGCTCTCCTTGTGCCCCTCTCTCACCCTGATACAAATGAATCAGTGTTGCAATCACATTGTACATAGTCACTTTAAAATAAGCCAGTTTTACAGTACAAACACCTAAAACTGAAGATAAAATAATATGTACAATATCCTCAGGCAGATATCAGCCCAAACAGCAGATAGGTTGTTAAAAAGAAAAGTCCATCTTACTCTGTCACCTTTCGGCCCAGCTGGACCAGCTGGACCCGAAGGCCCGTCCGTGCCCTGCAAAGAGCAGCGTTGCCATGGTGAGTTTACATCATTGTACTACACAGCAGCTCTTTCAAAAATAATTTCCAAACAAGTAGCAGATGGAAAGCAACAATAATATTTAGCATCCACATTTATACAATGTTCTCACCTGGTTTGACCTACAACCAGCACACACAGCTGTTGCTAGTACACGTGCATTGGCCACAAAGGACATTTACAGCACTGCTGACACAGTTAATGTATGAGTGTGTGTTAATGCTGAGTTAATGCAACACAGGACAAACGAGAGCCTTGAAATGACTACTGTAACAGATTTGTGTATGGTTGATATCTAGTGAACTAAACTCAGTGTGGCTTAATTTAACTCCTGGCTAACATACTTAAAATGCTGACATAGCTTTTTTTTCAGTCACAATGAAATACAATACAGTGGGGTGATGTTGATGAAACATTTGAGGGAAAATTGGACTGTATGGAGGGTGAAAGGGGGAGAAAAGTAGAAAAAAGTGGGGTGGTGAAGCCTCTTGGTCACATGACACTCACCATAATTCCGGGCTTGCCGTCCAAGCCAGAGGCTCCCTGCGTGGTTATGGAGGTATGAGTGACATGAACAAGGCGGGATTAGTACCAGATGAACACTGTTATTAGGACAGGTTGATGGCAGGGTTTACAACAACTAAAATTACACCATGTGTTACAGGGAGTTCGACAGACTAGTCAGCACAGGCAAATGAAAATGAAGACAGGAAATGGAGAAGGCACACGCACACCCACGCACAAACACACACTCTTGTGCACAACAAGGAATCTGACAGGGCTAAAATACAAATAATGAATTCCTACTGATGACAAGGCTATGTGGTTGGAATATTCCATAGTGTGCAGCTGAACTTACAGGGAGACCTAATGGTCCACGGTCCCCTTTGTGGCCTGGTTCTCCACGGATACCCTTTACACCATGCAAACCAGGTTCTCCCTAGATAAAAAAGGGAACAAGGGAAGGTTATGCTCTTGCTATACCGTTACTAAATGCAGTATGTTGTCCTGCCTGTCTAAAAGTACATCCTTCAATCAAGGAGTCAACCTCTTTGTGTCTGATTACCTTGAATTTAGTGAACTTAACATCTTGATTGAACTTTATATCTTTAGGTGTATTTAAAATGTTTAACAAAAAAATATTTGAAAATATATATACCAATAATTTGTCCAACTGTCTATACATCCAGATTTAAAGGAGGTGTTGCAATTGTTTTAGAAATGCTTAAATAAACACGTTTTTATATGCATTAGCAACTTCCATGAGAGGAGGGATTTACCTTTGGTCCAGGGAATCCATGGGGTCCCTGAAAAACATCAAGAGATGGCAAAATTTTAGTTCAAAACCACATAAAATGAACCGCTGATGAAGCTGTGATGATGAGATGGGACAAGCAGAGCAACTGCAGCACAGATGAAATTTCCCACAGGCAAGTAATGCCAAGTCTTCAGCTCTGTGTTGTGTTTGTTCTTTGTTCCTTGGTGACTCCACACAAGCACAACAATGCTATGAAATTACATAAAAGACAAAGTGGTATATGGGGCCATCATAAACATTCAGGTGAAAGATGCAATCAGTAAGCGAATCCCTGAACCAATCGTTCACAGTGTATCTGAACACTGTCTTCTCTAATCAGACATGAGTTGGATATTTTAGTCTTGTACGAAGCTGTGGTGTCTGAGAATACTTTTAGAAGCTATCTTAGGTTAGTACAGTGTAAACCAAAGATTTTTATGAAGAGAAATGAGTCTCAATTCAATTAACTAATCACATTTTCTTTTTCCTGAGCTTATGAATGTCTAAAAATATGTACATGGGAGAGAGAGTTGAGACTATTTTCACAGTCTCTATTTACTAATATTTATGTAACTGTGGTTTGTACATTTGTACTTTTATGCAATTTGGATTGGTACAGAACGTTGTCAACTCTTTTTTGATTTAGAAAAACCCACCATAGGTCCTGGTGGACCATGGGGCCCTGGTGCCCCTGGAGTGCCGACGATCTAATGCAAAATAATAAATATTTTATTCACAAATTATGATTAAAAAAGAAACAATCAATCATTGATGAGACAGACTAGACAAAATAATATAGCAATATACATAATCTAGAATACAAGTCAGTAAGTCACGTCAGTAAGAGTGTTAATAGCAAGTTATTAAAAGTTGAGACTTACTGAAGGACCCTGAGGACCAGGTAGACCTGAATCTCCCTTATCACCCTTTCCTCCATTGACACCCTAAGGAGCAAAAGCCCAATGTAACATATGTCATTTATATCAAATACAATGGCTGAGCAATCATCTTGTCAACACAGACATTTCTAGGGCAGCTGTCTTGTAGTTAGACAATGGTATGTGGAGACTTACAGGTAAACCAGGTAAACCGGTGGCTCCTTTCTCCCCTGAAGCTCCAGGCATTCCCATATCTCCCTTGGAACCTTTGTAGCCCTGAGAGAAAAAGGCAAAAATGTACACACTGGGAAATGAACTATTTTTCTAAGTTTTCACCCAGTGTATCTTTATGCAAATCTATTTTGTATAGTAATAAACACTATGACGCATAAAAGCTTAGGTCCTCTTTCCCTTATTTATAAACTAGTTCAAATGTAAGAATACAAGATCATCCTACTCTTTCTCCATCAAGTCCAGGCAGGCCGGGCATACCACGATCCCCCTGTGAGAGGACAGAATGACACGTTAACATTTTTACACAATATGAAATGCTGATTAAATGTCTAATTTAGCAACTAAAGGGCAGCTACATGTTGTGAAAAGGAGAAGGTGCCAGTTGTCATGCATTTGGGGGAAAAGAACAGAAAATATTCACCTTAATACCATTTGGTCCAATTGGTCCAGGAGGGCCAGGAGGACCCTGCACAGAAATAGACACAAAGAGGTAGATTTCATTATAATCAACACAGAAAACAAAGCAACAAATGTGGAGACAGATGTTATGAATTACATTTCATCAGCAACAGAACTGCTAATCACAATGAAATGATTTGCCAACAGCACACAAAAAAATATTAGCAATCAGTTATTAACTATGAACAAGATGCTGAACTCAAAGACACATGCCAAAGCTGAAAACATGTTAGCATGAACACATGGATAAATAATGACCATCATTAATCATTGACAGTCACATATTTTGATGTGATGTTCTTTTTTTTACAGAGGCCTCGGAAATTCATTAATTTCATCCCATTTGAGTCAATAATTTGGAAGACATTCACACCTATGACGTTGATGCTAAATGCTACTTTATGTTTAGTAGCGTCAGAGTAAGTAAAATAAAGGGTGTAAAACATTAAAGAAAAATCCAAATGGAGGGGAGAGTTTCGGTTTTTAAAAAAAGGATGATTTCTCAAAGCTATCTCTGTTTAGTACACGTGATGCTTTTCCTTCTATTCTTATTGATAATATTGATTGATATGTTTTTCTATACTATAATATGGCTCCATTATACATTATTTGCATGACTTATTTAACAACTTTATTTAGGAATAAGCAACATATAAGTTTAAGCATGTATTACTGGCATTCAAGGAGACAACTAGCAACTATGGCAGCCTGTGAGGTCGGTCACACAGAAGCAAAACATGTGTCTAGAGGAGGGAGCGCAAACACAACAGGGCAGCGCACACCGGAGTTGGGATTGGGTTGGGCCCATGCGAGGACAAAGATGAATCACTTGTGGAGATGACACAACACACAGAATGCACAGAGCCAATTTACCGTTACTGTAATAGTGGTAATCTTCTGCAGTGGGCCAAAGGAGTGCAAATGAGGAGGAGTTGAGAGATAAGATTGCAGAGGTCACACAGGAATGAAAGCTTTGTGTAAGCACATTACTGTACAGATACACCCTTAAAATTAATCATACTAAAAGAACAGATTTTAGCTTTCTCTTTTTTTGAATTCATAAAATATAACATTAAGTACTGCAAAAAGATACTACTACAAGATACAAATGCTTAAATGCACATCTATTGCTTCATGAATGCAGGGAAGTTGTATGTGTGCAGGGTGATGTATATTGTATGAAAAATCTTACTCCTACTGTGACTGATATTGCAAAATGCTTGACTGTACTATCTACTATTGGCAAAATAGAACATTTTGAAGCAGCAAAAATGGGCATTAGGTCATCAAATCTCTGACCTGTAAAGCCTCCTGAATGTTGCCGTTGTAGTCGATGATTTCAGTGGCTCCTTGGTCTCCTTTCTGCCCAGGAGGACCCTGCACACATACATTTAGAAACACATTTAAATGCATTGCATGTTATATAACTTATTCATAAGACTTGTAAAGCCAAAATACATTTGTTTGAAAAAAATGATTTTCATGCATGGGATCCTGCTCTGGAGTGACTGCTGCCCCCTGGTGGTTCACAATGTATGGATATCAGTGTGCCGGCAGTGTATCATCTCATGGAGCATTAATTATTTTAATCAGATGAGAACATCACAGACTTATTAAGGAAATAGGAGAATAGAAATACTGGTATCATATTTTAATGTATTTTCCTACCTTTGGGCCGACGGATCCCAAGTCTCCTTTATCTCCAGTCTCCCCCTGATGTAAGATGACAAAAAATTTTCAGAGCTCAAAAAAATGTCAGCAGTCCTATTACTACATTCACATTGTGAGTAAAACTATTGTTCTCAAATAAGTAGTTCACATTGTAAAACTGTGGAACATTGAATAATTTTTGTCAATCATACATCACGTGAAGCCTCACTATAGTGCAACATGGTCTAGTATTTAGAATGACATGCAATGCAACTATATGGGGCTGTTTTTTCAAGTTCTTTTTTGCATTGGACAGACCTGGTATAAGTATAACACCGCCAATAATAATCAGAGCCATATTATAAATACTGCTTCTATGAATAATGCCACAAAACCCCAACCAACATTGAATTCCACTTGCAAACCTATAGCGTCATTCTGCCAAAAACGCATATTAAAAGTATTAGTAGTGACTAAAAAATGAAAATATAATCAATTGACCCTTGAACCAATAAGGAGTCTCCAGATTTAAAGTAAACATATCTGCCATTCTTACCTTTGACCCTTTAGGACCAGGTGTGCCAGACTCTCCCTGTGAACCCTGTCATGAGTAAGAAAACACAGATGCCAAAAAAAAGTCATGGTTTGAGCGTACATATAAAAAAGGAAAGAAAAGCACTTGACATTATAAACATTAAATTATACAAACATTCTTTATGGATTCAGTCCAAATTCTTCATGAAAAATGTAATGTAGGCCAAATTCAGATTTCACACAAGAAATATCATCAACCTCTCTTACTCCTCCCGAGAGATTCATGCAGTCAACTTCACTAAAATAACCTGCTTTTAATATGTCATAACTGCCAAGCAATGAGACTGTGTTTATTTGAACTTTGTCACTGACAAAGGAGGGGTTTCATTTTTGGGGTTTCTAATAGGATGTGAAACAAATCTGTGTGTCGTCTAAGTTTAGACTGGAGCTTAAGCTACCTGCTGGGTCAGTGCCAGATGTAAACAATGGTAAACTCATTTATATTTGGTTTACATTGCAAGGACTCCAGGGAAAACATTGAACTTATTACAGGCTATAATGGTTTAGCCAGTGCTCTTTGTTAACATAACTGAATATTTGATGAATTAAATGAACCCCCGCTTTGGGAATGATTCTACTTCATCTGATCCAAAACTCCAAGATATGCTGTGTGCACTTACATCATAGAGGCTCTAGATGGCAGCAAAAATCAATGAGCCTCATGGGTGGAGGGCCATACATGAGCAAGTATGAAGCTCTGAAGCAAATACAGTTTCATTTCTTTCTTAATTCATGCCATTTGTGAATGCACACATGTATGTGCACTTGCATTCCTGACCTTTGGTCCAACGGGTCCAATTTCTCCTCGTTCACCCTTTCCTTGGGGCCCATGGTCTCCTCTCTCACCCTATACAGCCAAAAGAAAGAAAAAGTTATGACAAAAACTGTAAATTATTACTGTTCTCCTGCAACCTATAATTAACAAGTATCACAGAGAAATGCTGATCCACAGTCAGTGTCTTTTTTTGTCTTCTGTTGTCAACAGAACAGCTGTGAAACCTTGTATAATAGTTCTCCACCTTTCCTGCATAGACAAATTCTCAGAAGTTTCCTTACTCAACAGATTTACATGGTGAATTATGGATATTTACGCTGAGTAAGCACAGTCTTTGTATTAGATTGTGACCTTTGACGAAGGTAAATGCAATTTCCTAAAAAACAAAACTTAAATATGCATCAATCCCTCTTTGTCCTTTATGTTGAATATTTTGGGGGAAATGCAGTGTATAGTTGGATAGTTACGTGCCTTTTCTCTCAATATGAAGTGAGTTAAAAGAGCCAACAGAGGGAGGTGTGGTATAATTTAGAGCCCATACTCTTAATTGCTCACTGCTGATACTTGAAACCAAGTGAGACACAACCACTATTCAGCGATGTTGAGTCAATATAGCTCTGTCTTCATTTTCAAATACCAGCTAACGATTACTTGTAGCTGTTAGTTTGTCGCAAACATAAGGAAAAACCATTAGATCATATATTTACTGCAATGCTCCTTCTTTCTCTCTGACATTTGATTAAGGAACAGAACTATGTCAGAGGACAATGCCAGACTGATATATTATCAGTGCGCAAACAGCCTGATGTAAAAGGACAATGTGAACATTAATTCCAGTGTGTCTGGATTATCACTGCCGGCTTCTCAGTGTGATAATGTCACAACACAAAGGGAGCGACGAGGATTAGCTCATTCTGGCAACTTCCAAGTGACATTTTGAATTAACAGAGGCTTAATCACCTTGGAAAAGTGATAATAGTGGCTAATGAGACCATAAACAATCAGGAATTTCAATGATGATCACACAGACAGGATGTGATACAAATCTGTGGAAGCTGCTACATCCTATTGTCACTGATTTGAGACATCTGTTGTGTGGCTGTCAGCAGAAAATACCTCTCACACAGTGATAAGCAAGACTACTGTAGTTCACTTTGTGGAAAGCTAAAGTGACCCACCTTTGTTCCTGGCAGCCCAGGAAGGCCTGGCTCTCCCTGGGGACCAAGGAATCCAGGCTCACCCTGAAAAATAAAAAAAATAATAAATCAGAACAAAAACTCAGTTTTCCACAGGGTATTTTTGGTGTAGAACTACCTTCACTCAGTCCTAATGAGCACTAAACACATACACAAGATGCATGGCCAAACATATCCAAAATGACAGGCATGCACTTACTGTTCCTTTCACATGCACACAACATACACACTCAGGGACACATGCACAAATCACACACACGGACACAAATCATCAGTGGCTTGTTAATTTATGCCCTCGTTTCAAGAACATTCCTGAGCCTTTACAGATATAATGACTGACCTTGTTAGAAACTCATCATGGCACAGAAGTGTTCTGCTTGTGTGTGCAAAAAACAGCTTCTTTGCCACTTATGAAGAAGCGTTGACATTTCTGTATTTGAACTTCGATTTATGAGGAGTGAGCTTACTGTATGAGGTGTGATGCTCCATTTGAGTACACTTGATTGTGAAATAACTTAATTGCAATATATTAGTAAACCATCTGCTGTCAGAGGACCCACCTCCAGTACTTCAGGCACTCTGAAAGTCTTTGGAAAGGCAGTGGACAATTGCCTCTCAAACCCTTTACACTTCAACTGGATAAATGGCTAAGAATGCGGAGAAGAACAAAGTGCAAGCGGAGCTCAGAGCACATGAGTGCTACGTTAGCAAAATATTGTTAGAGTCCATCAAGCATTCAGGCCTCTTAAGTAAAAACAGGAGTGTATAAAAAAAGAGAATGAGCGGGCTTTTACAAAGCCAGCACATTACAAGCATACACAGAGAGGAAAAAATAAAACCAAAACAGCAACAAGCATCATCTCATCATGCCCGTTTGAACATTCCTTGCATTCACATGTTATGTTTCAAGCTGATGATCCTATTCTTTAAGCATATAGGTGGCAGAGCAATATTATGTGCCTTTTGTGCATTTAGTTTCACCATCTGCTGTTGTTTTGCTGTGATACAGTAAAAAAAATACCTGAGGTGTAGTTTGGGAAATGCTAATAGTTAAAGTAAAACTGAAACCTCCTGCTCTTAACAAGCAGTAGTATTGAAACATGTTGCACCTTCCAGGAAGTCGACTGATGTTTTTGCCAGGGATGCAGTGTTCCAATCATTAATTCATAGACCTCTACGTTACCCACAAACCTTAATGAGATCCTTTCCTGTCTGACTTCTGGCATGTTTAGATCAAAAACATTGACTACTTGGCCCTGTCAGTTTGCCTGAGCTCAGGACTTCTCTCTGCACTGAATATACAGTACAGGTAAATCTGTGTCTCTGTCACTCCAGCAGATGGAAGCTTGCGGTTGAGGTAAAAAAAAAAAAAAAAATCCCACACAGCGAGAAAAGCAAGATTATGAGACCTTAATTGGTCATACGTGAGGCATGACGATAGCTTTGCTGTGAAATCTGCTCTTGACGGTCTGAAGCGATTGGACAGGGACAACACCGGGGGCAATGATTGGGGATAAAAACAGCGAAGCATTTACCTTTATCCCTGGGAGTCCAGGCAGCCCTGGAAGTCCTGGCTCTCCCTACACAGGAAGAGTGTGACATGTTACAGCCAAGCCAAGCTAAGCTGAGTCAAGCCTCATTGGTAGGCTCTTTAGGGTTCTATTAGTTCTACATTTTATTTTCTATTTGTGTTTTCTCTGGCTATCAACCTGCTGTAATTCCGGCAAAGTGGCCTGCTGTCCGTAAGTGTATGTAAACTGTCATTTGCTTGCGGTAAGCACTAGCAGAGGATACTGCACATGCACTTTCATACCAACTCATGCAGCCATGGTTTGACAGTGTGATTAGTGCTTGTTATACCACTCAAACCTTCGCAAAGTGCAATGGAGTTTTTATTTTTATGATTTTATTGGTTTGGGCAGGTGTGAAAAGTTCTGGTTTCTGGAAGGGAAAACTGTCAGATATTTTGGATTAAAGTTGCAAAAGCTGTTTGAGAGAGCTGCCGTGGCTTCAAGGTCGTTAGAGTTTGGCAGTGCGGGATGTCGAGAGCTGGCCTATTTCTCTGTTACCAAGGTCGGGTCATTGTCAAGTTGACAACTCCAGACTCCCATTACATGCAAGTTTGAGTAACGTGCAGTCATTTGATTCAACTGTGGAAAAAAAATCAGAGGTCAAGTCCCTTGCGAGGCCTCTGCAAGACTTTAAAAACAAAATTTCTGTCTCTGGATAATTTAATGTGCTATTAAGACCATTGTATTTATGGCATATGAAAAGAAATGATTAGCGCCACACGAGAATGATCAGCCGTAATAGCACTCAGGGGATCAGAGAGGGCTGTAAATCTCCATTGTGGCTAATGAAAGCATTGTAAAACTAATGAATAAAAGTCTTTCTGGTGGACTACTACTTCACCAACACTTATTGAATAGCATCCAGTGGTAATATTTAATGGGGGGGGGGGCATGTCTCAATCTCATGATGGCCGTAATGATGAGGAATACAATTTGTAAGTGTGTCAGCACAAGCAGAACGGCTGTAAAATGAGAGATAAGATGAAGCAGTGAAAAAAAAAAATTAGTCAGGTCATGTGTGTTTTCTTTGCAGCACAGCAGTAAAAAGACATTTGCTAAAAGCTCTTCTGTTTGTCTGGAAACAGTTTGTCCAAATGGAGGAATGAGAGGGGAAATTAATGGGGTGCGGAATTTGGGATTAAAAAGTGTAATTAGATGGTGCACTGGTGAAATCTCAGCAGCAGTCTGGTCAGGGGACAAGTAATGGCTTTCATTTTGTAGGAAAATAGCTCCTTATCTGCTGCATGCTTGTTTTTATTAGTTTCTTCTCAGCAACTGTTTCTTTTCCAAATTAATTTTATTTCATACAGTGTGTTGGCTTACAAAGTGTGGAATAAAAACCGGTCGGTAGGTTATATTAACAAACTTAACACATTGTGCTGTCAGGCTGTTGCAATGACCTGATGGTTTAAGACTGCGACAAGTGCACGTTGCAATAAAACTAAGCAAAAAACATCCAAAAGATTTAGTGTGTCCAGAGGTGTCAGTGTGATACCTGGGAGCTTACCCTGTCTGGCTCAAAACAAGTGTGAAGCCAAAGAAAATGTAAAATGAGTCGGAGCCGAAGTTCAAGTTTAAATGCCAGGTCCTGTGCGGGGAGCCTTACATGGACATGAGACCTCATTACACTTTAAACATTGAGGTTTAACTTAGATTGGAAAGCTCTTGTCAAAACTGGAACGGTTTCATCTTGCACAACAGACTTGAGCTTCACCTTTTACATTAGAATTTGTTTTGTATGTGTCAGATAGCACAGAGGAAATACTGTATTCATTGAAACTGAAGGAATATGTTCAGACAGCTACTGTGTGTCAAACATTTTCTCTTACCAGAACATTTACTCACTTAATATAGAAATGACTCTACATCATAGAGTTAACTAACTATAGCTAATCATAGGACATTGAATTTGTTATTGAAATTACACTAGTACCATTACTGCTACAACTATCTATTTGCTAATACTATTTTTCTATTATATTTTTAAAGAGCCATGTGTAGCAAAGAGCAATGATTACCTTGTGTCCACTTCGTCCAGGTTCTCCAGGTTCACCCTGTAATACACGCAAAGAGGGTTTTTTTTCCAACTGCTTCATTTCTGGATTGGATTGCATTAAATAATTCCCTTATAAGTTTGTGCATAACATCGTCCAAAGTTCTTAGCAACTACTAGCTTGTAGTGATTTATTGTATCAGGTTGCATCATTAATATGTGAGAAGAGACTTTAAGTACATTTCCACTTCGTAAGTTTGAACTTCCAAACGGACCCAGATGACCTCTCTCTGGCCTTATGAACCAACACCTTTTTATAACACCTTTTCTTTTTGCTAATTTGCATTTATTGGGTAATATTTTCAATATAAAAGCCAGTTCTATGATCTATGCTTCTCACTCTGGGTGCCTGGTGATGTTTTCAAATGGGGGGAGCGAACTTGGAAAGATACATAATTGGTGAGGGGGTCTAAGGGGGGTCCTCACCCAGAAAAAAAAAGTAATTTAAAACAAATTTCCTGCATTTCTACACCACCTAATCTCTTGGATTAAGCCAAGAAACAGCCAGTCTAGATTAGTTAGATTGAGGGTGCTATGAAAACCAAGACTGCATCAGAACAGTATATAGTTGGGTGGATCAGGATAGGAAATGATTATCAGAAGAAGGGCTATTTCATATTATAAATTATATTTATAAAAACACTATTCAGCCTATAAAAGGTAGTACCGTAGGTTGCAGGCTACTAGAAAATCTTCAAGGTCAAAAGAAATATGAAATAGTCTTACAACTCATATGATTTGAATAATGAAACCTGGTTAAAAAATGTTACACTTGAGGGTTGCTTCTCTCAATACTCTCATGGCCATCTTCAAAGTCAAACAATCACAACGAAGTGGAAACAGTTCGGATGAATGAAATGAGTGAAATCGTCTTATTTGGAATTGTGAGAACGTTTCAGAGAAACAGACACAGAGCATTCCCGTAACCGTAGTAACTCACTCTCACCCCTGCCTGTGTTCACATGGCGTGAGAGGAGAGGGAGAGCCGCTGTGCTGCTGATAGAACAGCCACTGACTGAGCTGCATGCATTACAATTACATTACAATATAATAGATTTGTGTATATTCTGCTGAATAACTCTGCGGCTGCATGGTGCTGCTGTTGTGCTGTGCTGCTCTGTCTTGTCTGTCTGTGCGCTGTCTGTCAGTGTCCTCTTTTCCCCGTTATCAGTTTTGATGAGAAAAATGGACGTGTGGCGTGAGAGTGTGAAAACTGCATTAGTCTCACAATCAATGCGAGAGAGTCGACAGCCGTTGGTTCCTGATGAGAATCAAGATAGAGAAATTAAAATCCTTTAACTCTTACCTTGATGCCTGCTGCGGAAGAGCCTGCATCTCCCTAAAGGGACAAGAGAAAAAGAAAAATGAAAAAGGTACAACAGGGGAAAACAATCCAACAGTGACAGAGGTTATTATAGGACACAATGGCTCTTTCTGTAAAGTCACATGAGATACTAACCATTACTGTGTAATTAAAGTTACAACAAAAAATGAAAGAAGTCCATTTTTATTGAACAATGCAGAACATAATGTCGAGGCTGCTGCATTTACTGAGTTGTTTGGAGAACAACTGTGTGGAAATCCAATTAGAAAGAAGATTATCTGCCATTCTAAGCAGTGTTCGGATTGAATGTACCTATTCACAAAAGTTTGAGACAGCGTTTTTTATAACTACAGCACTGGGAATCATTTCATTGTTTTTACACTGTCAGAGTGCAGCTGCATAGTGGTGATGACATGGGTGAAATCTAACACTATATAAGAAGAAATCCACAACCACAACACTATAGTATATAAGGTGCTTGCTAGATATACTGTACTAATGTCAGCCATTTAGACTTTTTTTTTCATTGTATCTCTTAATGTTATGTATTGAAGTAAAAGGGGACTGAGCTACTTATATCACATTTTTCCAGCAAAGTCATCCAGACCTTTCCTGTACACTGCATTACTACTGCAGTGTACAGTAAAAACAGACATAAAACAAGGGGCCAATAAGTGTAATTATGGGCGGTTGATGGGAAAAGGGAGTGGGAAGAAGGAGACTGGGTCTTTAGCTCTGGTGTGGACTCTGTGGTTGCACTACACATACGCCTCGTGCTCAGAAGTTGCTGAAGGAATGCCTCTTGCCCTCAGCTTTTTATGGGAGTCATTAAGATGCATAGCACACAAGGCATGTTTAATTGCGGCATTTTTTTTGCAGACAATAAAATGTGTTACTGTTTACAGCTGGGCTTTGTTGCATACTCAAGGGTGCCTCTATCCCTATCTTGAAACTTATCGTTCCAATTTTTTTATAGATGTTTTCACAAGTTTTTACAGATTTCATTAAGGGATCAGAAGATCTCAGAGGATGGACTTTTACAGTTAGATACAATAACAGCCTCCTCACATTATTCCTCATATAGAAGATGAATGGAAGGCTTTTGGATGATTTAACACATGAAATGAAAATGTTTTGGGCAAATACGTGAGAAACAACATGGATGTTATGTTGTGGTTGACCTAAGAATCACAATAAAACAGGAGACTTTACACTGAACCCCATATTCTGACTTTTTTGTGTCTTGATTGAATAATTGTTTCAACAAAACAAACATCAAAGTCAGTGCTGGTTTACACCTGTTGCTTTTTGGCAGGGATGGACATGGAAGAATGCTTCACATCTGCCTTTAATTCTTACATCTTATGCACAAAAGAAACTACAAAAAGGTCTCACCTTGTTAAACTCATAATCAACCTATTGAGACTCAGTGCAAGCGCTGTTAACTTTTCTTCAAATGATTAAGCTGAGCAGCATTGTACAATAAAGAGCTGATAGTGTAGAAAATACACATTTACAGCATGATGTGCACTTTCAACCTAAAAGCCACGGTGACCTGTGTGAAAACAAATATCACACACAAAAGCAATTATCACTAGTGCTGAAGTGCTAAACCCCAGCAACGCTTTCTGTCATCACAGGCCTAACAAGTGACACCGAGCTCAAGTACCAAGTGAAAGTTCTCACTGGTTAAATCTATTCTAAATGAAGTACTATGAGATGGAAAAAGTGGGGGAGTTGGGAGGTGAGCTGAGGTGTGGCACAGAGTGCTGAAATGTCCCAATTGGGCCAATTACCATGGTGAGGCTACAGCCTGTGATTAAACCACAGAGCAAACCAGGACGGAGAGCTGTCACCACAGCTCTGCTTCATTATGGGCACCCAGAGCTGTTGGTGCATATTGCCATTTAAAGATAATAGCATAAAGATCTTATAATGTATGCTTGGTAAATCAGACCATTCTCCAGCTGTTTGCCTGGCAAGAGCGCCTGAGATGGAGAGAATTAATCTGAGAGCGATGAAGCCGAGGCACAGTTGTGAAAACTCAAACCATTAAATGCCACCATAGCCTTCAAAGCATGACTCTTACTCCACATTATGATCATTAGCAGAGATGACCAAATTCAGAGGCCTCGGCTGAATTTCAACCTCAGTAACTCAGTTGGGATATATGTGAGGCAACACAGATTATGATTGGGCTCCCTGGGTAGAGCGGCTCTGCCAACAGCTGAAACGCAGCCAGTTCACAAGAGCTTGGACCGGATCTTGGGACTCAAACATTATACCAACCACTGTGCCACACTAGCTTGAGCCAAATGCTCACAGCCTGGAAGTTCCCAAAAACTCATTGAAGAGTTCTTCAGATTCAAGATTTATTTCTTCTGATTTTCTTATCTCTTTTCAACAAGAGCAGTCACAGTTAATTTCACACCTTGTTAATTACATTAGAAGTAAATGGTTTAGAGCGAAAGCTTTAAATTGTGCTAATGATTTATGTTTAGTGAATCCAGAAATGGACACGCAGAGACAGCAGGCAACATTACTCTTGATTTGATGATGGCTTATGAAAGCAACACAGCTGGTGATATGTTACATAAATGTATACTATATAGAAATGCACAAAACATCATATTAATGAATGTTTTGTCATTCATGTTTCAGAGTACAATAGATTGTGTCTTTAGGAAGAAGGAGATTTTGCATGTGTGCATTTAAACTTGTGTCTTAAGTCAAGTGTGTGGGTGTGTGTGTGTGTGTGTGTGTGTGTGTGTGTGTGTGTATATCTGTCCTGTCATTTAGTCTCTTTCACACTCTGCAGATCCCCCACCATCAAAACAATCTCCCTTTGTATCAAACACAGCCCGGTCCGACTGCTTGCTTTGCCATTCCTCTCCCCCTCATGTGCTCCCTGAGGTCTCCCTGCTCACCAAACTAAAGCTTTCACTGCGTCACCTCTCACCCCGTGCTACCACAACCCCCCCCCAACCCCCCCACCCAGTAGTGCGTGCTGTGTATTGTTAACTTTGGCACCTTCAGCATGAAGGCTAGAAGATGCCTCAGCCGTTTCTTATCTGTCCCGCTATTCTCTGGCTTCCTCTTCCACATAATGTGAGGGGAGAGCAATTGATCAGACACAAAAACTCTAAATGATGACAGGAGAGTAACATGCAGTTTTCTCCTCTAAAAGTCTATGTGTGCATGTGTTTGTATGTGCATATAGGGTGTCTGACAGATGTTACACTCCTTCGAATGCCAAATCAAGTTATACCTTGATTGAAAAGCAATTATTCCTGCCATATGCTCAAAAAGCCACTTTTACATCTTTTCACTGACAATGAGGTAATCGTATCCATGCTTATAATAAAATCCTCCCTGTTTCCAGCGTTTTATACCACCTTCTGTCTCTTTTTATTGCAAAATAAATGAGTACGCTTTAGAAGAACAAGTGGCAGGTGACTGGCTACAGAAGTCTGCATTCCCATGACACTCAATTCCATTTTTTCCTTTTTTTTTCTTCTTACTCCTGCAGCGAAAATCCATCACTTTTTTTTTTTCTCACTTTAAGTGCGCTAAGGTAGACCAGATCAAAGCAGTGCTTGAGCTGCAAAGTTTTATCGCCCTCCACTTTCCTTTTTGTTCACTCATTTTCCACAGATGATATCCTGCATCTGTTTCCCTCGAATTGTGTCTTTCTTGGCAGCCGTGTTCGGCAGTCTTTTAAAAAAAAACCAGAGTACCCATAAAGTGAGAAGTTATCAAAGTTGTTCACCGCCGAACAGCAATAAATTGGCAGTGACATTTTGAGTACATTGCTTCTACTGCACTGCTGGTCTATCAGTTATGTTTTGTTTTTATACCTAACTCAGTGTTTCTAGCAAAAAGAAGCATCTCCAGTGGGTAAAAAAAAAATACCAGTATTACGTGTCTGTTCTCAGCAAATGTTTTACACAGTTGTTGGCAACTTTGTGCAGAATCTTCATCTTTTCCCAGAAGTGTGAGACAGCTTTGTTTGAGCCGATGTGACATTGAATCAACATTTTTTAAAGTATTTATTCCAATCCGTAATTGTTTTCTGAAATGCTTTGCAAAAGGCCCCCAATTTTGTCACAAGGTCGACCAATACAAATAAGGCTGTGACCTATTTTCACTCCCAACTCGTATTTTCATAAATGCTGCTTTGACAAAATAATAACAGCAAAAGGCAGCGTGACAACTTCTGGATAGGATGCATCAACTGCCTCTGGACATGATGTCAGTGTACTAACACAAAACAAAGAAACGTTTCCCGAAAAACAAAAGCTTTTGGACAGAAACATGAATCTATTACTTCACCGAACAATCTGTCCAGCAGAGCTCCATGCAGCATTTTAGTTGGAAATGGATCTAAACCTGACAAGCTGTCTTGATGATAAATGGTCCTAAATTAATGCGAGAGCCATCCAACCAGAAAATGTAGCGTCAGTGTAGCATAGCAATTAAGTCCACATTAAGCACAAAAGATGCATCATGTGGCAGGATGATTGTTGTTGTTGCAGCCTTCACTACAGCTGATGGCACTTGACCTCAGCTACTTCTGCTGCTGCTGCTCACCACAGATCTCCACTCAGATGGCTAACATTAACTTGTTTTTTTTATTTTTTAATATTTTCCGGCCACAGTCAGACTCTCTGCTGTTCTTCTGAGCTGGATCAAATACATAAACACACAGAGCGAGAGGTAAAGTGGACTTTACATACCTTCTCTCCAATTTCACCTTTTAGGCCTTCTTCACCCATATCGCCCTGTGATACAAATCACACAAAGAGAATCAAATTCAGTCTTTTGGTAGCAAGGGGACATCAATTCTGAGAACCTAAACTCTAAAGAAAAAGAGCTTAAACAGGATTTTCAGATTTTCAAACAGGCATAAAACATAGCAGGCATTTGCCAAATGTTCTGCTTTTTCTCTGACTGCCCTGTAAAAGGGTTAGAGTATAATAGATGTTAGGAGGAAAAAGCCAAGAACATTGAAGCAAAGATGAAATAACGTTACTGTACATGTTAAGCTAACATTAGTCACTAACTGAGTAATCACACATGGTTCAAATATGACTGACGTCAGGTGATATAACTCACCCTATCTTTACTTTAGAGCGTGGTCTTTCAATTTGAGCATGGTTTATTGATTTCATGTTCAGAGTTTGTAGTTCTTTCCCCTCAAACCCTGTCAGCGCACTCACACAGGCCCTACTTGTGCTTACATTCAACTTCTGCTCAAACTCTATGCTCTATGCTTGCACTCAGGTACATTGTTGCATGCACAGATTTCGTGCAACAGCTTCAGCCCTTCTCCTCACACTCAAGTTGCTTTTGTGTGCTCTCTGATTTTTCTGAGCAACAACCCTGTCAAAATTCTCCAACCAATAGAAGGCTAGGTGTAGTGTTGACTCTGCTTCCTTGCGAGTATGTTCCTTTTACTTTTTAGAGCATCCCATAGGGGTGGTTACTTTCACATCTGTCCTCCAGGGCTTTATTAAATATACATGCCTTACTTTCTCATATAACTTTTGGAATAAAATGACAGTTAATATATTTACCAACGCCTGCATTTCTTACTATAATAGCCACATATAATAATAACCATATAGCATATCTCAGAGTGTGTAGAGAAAGGGTGAAGCTGGAGCCAGACATCTAGGCAAGCAACAATACAACTGAGTGCAAGCGTACGATTTGAGCAGAATCAGAGCAAACCTAAGCACAAGCAGGGGATATGTGAATGTGAGGACAGGGTTTGAGGGAGAGATTGACAAAGTCTGAACGTGAAATCAATAAATCATGCTCAAATTGAAAGACCACACTCTTGAATAAAGATGGGAAAAAAGCCACATAGTGGGGCAATGTAGAGACCCTAAATTCCTGGCAACAATCGACAACTGTCACTTCTAAATTCATGACTTTGTCATTTAATCGGTATGAAATAGACTTAACGTCAGAGCTGTTTTGACAGAATATGTACCATTGCACTGCTGATAAATCAAGTTGACTTATACTGAGAATATGATAGCCTTGAATGTTTTTAATTTGAAGGTGAATAGCAAATCCAATGATTTTTTTAACAGTTGTATCCTTGCTCTTTTGTTACATAACAAAGACAAAAAACAGCTGTCATGTTCACAGATCTGGCTCCTTTCAAGCTATAATCTCACATCAGCTACTTTGGAGGAAAGACAGTAAGATAAACTTGAAGTTTCAGTGCTGTTCTTGTCACGGAACTGACCATTTCAATTCTGAGAAACCCAGATGAGTTTATAGTAAGATAATGATAACCTTATAAGAGCTATCAGTATCAGTTTGCGAATCATAAAGTTAATTGCACTTTCAAGGACTATAACAGTTGTTGGGCTTCACGTCTTCATCAGTTTAGATGCCTTTCTTTTCAATTTGACAATGTATGACTGTATTTGTTATTAGATTCTAGCATTACAACTAGCACAGAGCCAGGATAAAAAAGGACAGTTGCTTTCTTAAAGCTAACGGAAGAGCAATGAGGCTAATTAATAAAGTCAAAGACAACACTTCATGTAAGAGATCTGGCTCCGTCTAAACTGAAAACTCACAGTACTGTAGAGAATTTCAAACCTGAGGGCTGCACCCCTCTAAGAGGTTGCAGGGTAAATTTGAGAAGTCTTACAATGATTAAGAAGATTGGATAGAGAAAAATAAACACTGCTACACAAACTGTTTACTCTGTCTAATCTGTGCTTTGCATTGCTCTGGCATTTTCTGTCTAAAAAAGATTGTGAAACTCTGCCTTAGAATTTGACTTCAATTTGGAAACCAATCTACCTTTTCAGACCATTTTAATCATATTTACAACTTTCTGTTCGGAACTGACCTCAAGGTAATCTCCACTAGATGCTTTTCCTATAACTATATATTGAACCAATATTTGCATCCTGCTTACACTCCACAGGACACCCATAGTGAGGACTGTGGTTGTTGCTAGGAGATTGTGACAACACAGCCTCATTATTACAAGGAATCAGGTGTTTTAATGATGGCGAATAAGTGTCTGATTCGAAAAAACACAAAACAGAACAACAACTGTGAACAACTGTCTGAAAACCAATTCTGTGGTCGATGAGGCACAATGAGTCATCGTCTCCCTCCCAAGCCTGCCTAAGTCTCAGCACAGTCAGTGTTCACACCTCCCACCCATTGGTGTCCAACAACAGCAAGAAAAGGGCACCACTGGAATTAGAGAATAGAGAGAATAAGGCTGCTTTTCTTCAGTCAAACTATTGTGCGGGTTCAAGTTGTCTGGTCTTCTTCAAGGCCTGAGTTAGAGAAATTGGATTAAGTTTTTGTGACTCATTGGCTCACTGATGGCCAAATCTGAGAAAAGAGTGCCACTGAAAAAAGGAGCCAGCTATGTTCGAAGTAAAACATAACTGCTGTCGTTTTATTGTGACGGCTGTTCCAACACATGGCTGGATCTCAGGCTGATGTGAACAATAATGTTTGGGGATCTGAATTAGCACTTTACCTTTTCACCTGGCTCTCCCATTTCACCCTGTTGGGAAAGAAAGCAGAGCATTAAAGATAGAAAATCTCAGGGCAAGTTGGGTTCAGTTGGGGAATTATTGCAGCCACTAAGCTTTAGATGGTATCTGGGGTTAAATTCATGTTAGATTGTGGAAATTCTCTCATGTTATGGCTGCTTTTTCCCCAGACAGACCGCCAAGTATCAGCTTTTTTGAGGTATTCTATAATTTGCACAAAGACCTGTCAATATTAACAAGCATTAATGCCAGTCCAAACATATGTTTCCACAGTTTCACTATAAAGTTAGTTATTTAAAACATGATTAATTAAGATGAGAGGGTAACATGTTCTTATGAATATTTTTGTATATGCAGAACATAATGTATTTTATAAGAACATAAATTAAATGACATTGGTTCTTTTTCCAACAATAAATATAAAAACAAAATGTATAAAAAAAATAATAGTGAAATGAAAAATGTTCCCAAAACATCAAAAAGTACGATGTGAAAAAATGGCAGAAGTTGCCTTAAGTTAAGAAAATGAGGGGGAAAATTAGGAATGACTTGACAAAAAATAAATAAATAAAAATATAGACACTGAATTTATAAAAATGAGAGCACACAGAATATGTGTGCACCAGACCTTGGCTCCAGGGACACCGTCCAGTCCTGGGATGCCAACATCCCCCTATGGACAGCATAACATACACACAGTGGCTGCATTTAGTGGGCTGTTTAAACAATGTGAACTTAAGGTCAGGAGATTTAAAAAAAAAAAAAAAAAAGAAAAAAAGATAGATAACCTTTAACCTTAAAAGAGGTGAAATTTGTGTCACGCAGGTGTTACGCATTTGCAGGATGGCAGATAACAGAGCGATAGATAGCATAGATAGTGTATTTTACTAAATTGCAAGAAATGGGCTTAAAATTATTTTGCACATGTTAATGTAATGTAAAAAACATGAAATTCCAAAAAGTTTAGTAGTGTAAAAATCTGAAAACCACAAACTAAGTCACAAAGAAGAGAGGATAAACAAGCTGATTAAAAGCTTAATTATCTGCGGTTTGGTTCGGTACATGAGTAAAAGAAGAAAGCCAAGTCCATCTGAGGAACGCCAGCATCCCTGTTCTCTGCGGCTCTAACCGAGAAAACCAACCTCAGTCCGTCTGTTGCCAAAAACAATTAACCCCCTGACCTGTGCAAAGCTACTGCATCATTAGGCTTCTTGAAGAGTAGCTGCTATTCCTCACTTTGACAGACAACTTTGACCAGATGACGCTGATTAATGTAGCCAGGAAGGAAAATAAAGCAAACTATTGGATAAAACTATGCCAATGTGCTGCCCAACACTGGTTATATTGTGAGGAACACTGGCTTGCTGTACATATTGTTTATTGTTCCTTTTTACTTTCTTATAGTTATAAATTTTGAGTCTTTGATGCTTCATGATTCTGCATGTGGAATTGTGGTATGATCCCTATATAGGGTGTATCCTCCTCTGCATTATTGATGCTGGAATCTTGTATCATCTATCAGCCCACATATGGGAGTCATTGACAAAATGATGATGATATATTGCCATAACGATGATGGAGTCTGATTAAAAACTGGGGCTGATAAGGTTTGCATTAGTGATCACCCCCCTTCAGTGGATATCTATTTCAGATCAATAAGACGTCTGCCCGTCAACCTGCCACCGCTGGTGGAAGAGCTTTAACTTTTTTGGAGTTCAACTTTCTGCATGAGTGACACTTACATACCATAACGGATTCAGTTTTATAACTGCATTGCGCAGCATTGGGGTTCTATTTCATGGGTGCTGGCAAAGCCCACTCCTTACACAAGTATAGAATTAGGCTTTCAGCTTTTGCTGTCTCCACACTCAGTATGGCTTTCACTCCAGAATGAAACTTCTTTACTCTGGTTCCTATTACAGCTATGCGTGCCTCTCCTCTCATATATTTACAAATGCATGCTTGAGATTAAAAAGATGGCGCCTCTCAAATCATCTCCCCATTCATTTTCATCGCTTATGCCATCATTTACTGTGGAACAAATATGCTTTTCCATTTTTCCTCATTGTGACACACCTGCACTGTGTCGTCTTTATTCGACTTGAGAATGAAAAGCAGAAATGAGTTGAGAGTGTGAGCAGATTCACAGGCAGCTCGAAATGGTATATTTGTGGTTAAGACTTGAGGATGCAGCCCAAGGGATTTCTCCTTAATAGGATGGCGGTTTGAAATTGTCAGAATGCATGGCAGAAAGTTTCTAATATGAAGCGCAACACATGGCCCAAAAATGACCAATGAAAACTGTAAGTATGTTAGAGTGAGTCTTTTGAGGATAAAATAGTTTCAGGTGTGGATGGAAGTTTACTTTTTGGAAACTTTCATGTGCAGTATTTTGATTTTAGAGCGGCTTCTCATTCATTGTTATGAATATATCAGTTTACACTATGAAGAATATAACTTTTCAACTTTCCACTTGAAAATCATCCTGTTTCATTCATTATAAAATTATTATCTGGACTCTGAAAGAAAAGATCCCAACTGAATAAGACAATATGATTTGTTATTCGGGACAATTTGGCTGTAACAATCATTTTCCTTGGTGAAAACCAGTGTAAATAACTCATGAACTCATCATCAACTATCTTATTTGAATCTTTTTATATGAGTGAGCTCACCTTCAGTCCGTCGACACCTGGAACACCAGGAGGCCCAAGTGAACCCTGGAAGAAATACAAAAGCCTTAGATCTGATGACATATCACATTACATTTGCATAGCAGAAAGCATGGGACACTGGAGACTGGAGTGTCATGGTTTTTAAAATAGAAATAATTACCATTCAAAAGTGTCAATTTTTCTCTAAAAGCCTAACCTTGCACATGACAATAAACTAATGCCTGAACTATTGTCCAGTAGTCTCAAAAAGCTAAAAAGAGATAAAGACATGTAAAAACTACCATCAAAGGTCAACACATCAGACACAAACAGATGTGGATTAAACAGCCTGCAGAAGCACCCCTCAGCAGGTCTGTCAATTGTTCCCATACTGTCTTCTGCACGGACACGTGTGTGCTGATCTTACAAAACCGGGCCAGAATAAATATTGCATGTCACATTTTCAAAATCTCAAAAGTTATTGATGACATACTGTGGGCAGATGGCTGGGTGTTGAGAATAATTCAGCTGAACTTTAACCTGAGAGAGTTTGAAATAGTATGTATAGCTTCATAAGTACTGGTTTACCTGGTTACTGGTTTTTCTTATTTAAAGAAGATTATTTAGACTAAAAATAACTTATTTCACTCCAAAATATAACTGGGAATGCAATGAGATCATATAGTGTGCTTAAAACTCAGGTGGGAAGCTTCATAAAATGTATTATTCCAGCTTAGATCAATGCAAATATACACTGTGATTCACACTCTACTTCATGTCATCATGTAATGACACTAAATCAATCACCAAGGTGACGAAAATTAAATAACTGTTGACTTGGCCCCTCTGCTAAACACAGCGCTACACCAGCAGTGGATCTAATTGAGTAGCCGAGGGGCCTGTCTTTTGAGTCATTAACTCGGCGCTGTGTCATCATTGACCTCTCTGACAGATGACAGCGCAGACAGGAAGTGTCTGACTGGGTTACACTGAACAAACACTGGCAGCTACCTGATGGTTGGATATGGCTTACATCTGTTCTTCACATCAACACCGCTGGGGACCCGCAGCCTATATCGCAGCACTGTAGCTCTAGGTTCTCTGTTCTCTGTCTCCTACTCTGTCACCCTTTTTTTCCTTTCTCTTCCTCATGTTGTTAGAGCCTTAACTTTCTTCTTCTCTATTTACTTGCCCTGACCCTGCCCTTATATCTGTAATCTCCAGGTACACATATTCAACACCCTTTGGTGCTTAATTTGCCGTCTTTGATTTTTCTTTTTTTCAAAACGGTCTCTAGTGCACAGTTCCAAAACATTATTCTAATACTAATGAGATTTCCCTTTGGTTTACATTAGAATTTGCATCAAAAATGAAACTAATCTTATAACAGAGATGACATAGAAAGAACCTTTTCAGTATGAGGTGTCGTTTTTATGTCATTCAGTAGATAACTCAGTCAGAGAATCTCATTTCAAAAGTTAGAAATACCAATGAAACAAGAAATGATTCTCTGAAACTTACTTTCAGCCCCTGTGGCCCCTCAGGTCCCTGTAAATGGGAAGAGAGACAGCAGGAGAGTGTGAGTGGGAGAGAGAGAGAAAGAAAGAGGGAGAAACAAAAAGAGCCCATGTCAGATGAAATAATATGATTTCCACAGCCAACACGGTCACAGTAGAGAGACTGGCAAGGCTTGTGTAGGATTTCATAGAGTGAGCACACACCCTCCAGGCAGAACAGAATCACAGTCAATCCCTTGTTTTACTCTTTTGACGAAAAATGTTTTTTAAAAAAAATCCTCACTCTGTGCCTTCTATTCATTAATCTGCACCAAAGATGAATCACTAATGAAACCATGAATAACAACAACTTTTATGGTTTTATCTTTTATGTTGATCTGCTTCTTTAATCGTTTTAGTGACTGTAAAAAGTGTCTTGTTGGCTGTTCTACATTTGACATCTACAGTCCAGCAACCAGAGAAGTTCATTACCTAAATGGGCCAACAGTTGGAAGGCCTTGCAAAAGTAATAAGTTAGGGCAAGAAAGGCGCCACATATTCTCTAAGTGAGATTTAAATCAGTGATAGATGTGTCTGGGAGGACAGTCTATATTTTCAACCTGCTGTTTACAACAATGAAACTCAAGGCCAACGTTCTCCACTAGAATCTGCCTAAACAGCAAGACTCCTTTATTACTTAAAATGAGAAACCAAGCTGAAAGTTAGTTCCTTCTCTGCTGGCTACGCAAGTCTCTTACCACAGCAGTTCATCAACACCTTTACGCTTGGCTGTTATGACAGTTCTTGTTGGCCAACATTTTTCTCACCCTCGGCTCAGAGTCTACGGTAAAATGTGCCATTTGGCTCATCACCTTCAGTTGGGTCAAGGCCAGGCAGACCTTGTGCCCCACAAGCCCTCCACAACAACAACCCTCCAAGTATTATTCTTGTTGATGCTGTATAATTGGCAAAGCCAAGGATTTGGTCCCTGATGAGTGTGAAAGTTTTGTGAATCTGTATTCAAAAGTAACCAATGACACATTCAGGTTGAAAAGTTTGACTGTCAGTGCAAATTTTAGTGAAGAAGAAGTGCAGCCTGGCAGTGGCTAACTTATGCCTTGTGGCCAAAGAACCAATGGACACTTGGCTTAGCTAAAAGGATCATAATAATAACCAATTTTCTGGGAATAAACTGCTTGTTCCATCTTTCCTTGTTTTGACTCTGTTGATCAAACAAGCTGATCACCAAGTAACCAAAGCTCTTAACTTTCCCATTCTTAATTTCCATTTTTACCAAATTAGCCTGTTAAAATCCGGGCAGCAACAAGTTCTCACATTTACAGAAATGGCCCACACAGTTGCAGCACATTTATAGTGCATTCCATCTGCGCTTATAACAAAAACCTCAATGAACAACTTTCATTATCCCAGCCAACCAAGAAAAAGGTTTTCCTCCACTTGCCTTTAAAAGCCTTTGTTAGCTATCCTCAGTTGGGTTTGGTAAACATGTTTATGACCCAATAGGTATGTGGGAGCATGTGCCACTCGCTTGAGCACTAATTAGCTTGGCTACATCTGAGAGCACTCAGGAGCTACTGGCTGAAAGGAGATTCTTTTTTTATAAAGTCAAGCACCCTTTTGGAAGTCTTGGTGTTTTGTTCTTATTTTTAGGTCCAGAAATTTCAAGAAAATTAAAATTGAGAATAATCATTTTTTATGAAAAAGGATGATTATTTCAACCAACAGTATTAATCACGACAGCACAAACCCAACATTGATAAAATGAAGGAAACCTCAAATGTGCTCCATCAACACCCATTGGAGTGGAGCATCAGAGCACAAAACACAAAGCGCTGAATGTTTTGTGCTTTCATTCATGACTTGGAAATGGCAATGAGGTCTGGTCATTTCCCACACACAGTCAGCACTTGAACTTCCCAAGTCTACATTTCTTGCTGAGTATAAAAAAATATTTGGGCTGATCAAAGCACTGAAAAGCTACATGTTGGAGCTTTGCAGTGCAGATTAAGAGCTTCTGTTCAAAGTTTCGGTTTCAGTCAGGAGGTCTTTGCAATAATACGCTGGTATTTAGGTTAAATTGAGTGATTTTAGCTTTAAAGGAACATTACTCTTATTAAAATTTGGGCCTTACTGTCTTATGTTTGGCTAATGTAGCTATAGGTTAGCATAATATTGTGCTCACCACCATCATAGTAGACATTGTGTTCTTTATTTAAACTGTGTACATGACTACTCATCCTTTAAGGCATTTCAATCATAGTAGCTGTAATGCTATTTCAACTATAAACACAAGTGCAAAAAGCTTGCAAAAACTGTCGTCGGGGTATGCAATGAACCAACCTAAAATTTGAACTTAAACGCAGCTCTGCAATGCAAAATTTGACTACAATAGATTATTGTTAATCAACTTTAATCTTGTTGCTAAGATCCCTGCCCTGCCTCCCTGATGCTCTTTGAACCTGGCTGATGTAATGATATTCAATAGGTTTACACTGTATAATTACACCCAATTTAGAGTTTAATTGACATTTTTCACTCTATCTTTAATATGGACTGGATTAGGGTTAGGGTTAGGGTCTCCTCCAATTACATATGTGGTAGTGTGGAGAAGGCTTTAAAACATGTACACTGTGACTAATTGAACAATTAACAGACAAAATATGAAGAAAGAGAGAAGATGTTTCTACCAGATTTAGCTACTTGCTACCTTCCATCAGCAGTTCCTGAGCAGCTACTGTACTGTATAATAAACTTTATGTGTCAGTATTTCTAGAATCCTTTTAATGTCCCTGCCTATAGATCTACTGGCTGAACATATCACATTAAGACTCAGATTTATTTATTTATTGTTAAAGAAAAGAAAAAAAAGCATGAATTTCCAGTAAGAACAAACAAAATTGTTCCAAACAAAAATGCTTTTGGTTATTTATATCAACATTTGCCACAACATTGTTTGGGTCCATTGAGCATGTCCGGAGCCATTTACTCACATCTTTGTTCCTCATGTTTGGCCTCACATGAAAAGAAAACTTAGTCAACAACATCAAAATACTATATAGGTATGACCTCATTACACAAGCGTATAAAGACAATTAGATTCCTACATGCATTCATGTTGTGCTTTTTTTTAATGTCTAAGGTGAGTCACTGGTGAATTGTGGGTAGTTTTGGAATGAACAGAATGTGAAAGTGGAGCAGTGAACTTCTGCAGCATAATTGGAAATAACACCAAAAAGCAGATGGAGGACGTTTTTTCAGTTACCGGTGGAACACCGCAAACAATACACCACTGGTTTTCCATATTTAGTCTTTTTGAAACAAAAGCAAGTCCTAAATGAAAACTGTGTGCAAGGCTGCAAGCCACCTTTAGAGAGCTGAAGACCCCCTTAATTTACCCCAGAGAGACCTTATGGCACTGATGATTTTGAATTGAGTCCTGAAAATATTTCCTTTTTCTTCTTCTTCCCCCTTCCCCCCTCCCCCCTCCTCCCCCGTTGTTCCACAAGAGCTTAATCCTTCTAACCAGCACCATATGTCCTTGAAGGCTGCTGGAAAACTGTGGAATCTACTCTTGCCTCTTTAACAATAGCATCTACATCAAAAACGCTGAGCTGTGTCAAGTGGGCGCTAGCTCCTAGAGTACCATAAAAGAAGCAAACGTTGGTTAAGGGGTCGACCTCAAAATCCCTACCTCAAATTCACTGCCAATCAAAGATTATCCTTTCAGCTTGCTGCACAAAGTGGAGTCCATCAGTCTAGTTGCTTATTCACATCTACTTCATATTGATTTTCAAAGGCCAATCAAGGGTGTGGACTTGTGCTTTGTGTCTGGATAGAGACGTTTTCTTTTATTCCCTCTCCAGATGTGTAACAACCCAAATGATCATTTACAGTAACTCTCTCTAATCCATTGTCTTATCATTGCAACATTTTTCTCCATGAAGGAGTAAACAAACAGCTGTTGCCTGGGTGAAACAGAAGCTATATGAAAGTCAAGCCATCTGACAAACCTGCACACTGTTTTGCACTGTGTTTGAGCAGACATGTCACATCTTTTTACAACTTCTGGGACATGCTCATCTCAAGCTGCTTTACTGTTGGGATTGATTTCCAAATGATGACATTATTCCTTGTTAAAAGTCCATTAGTGTCACGCTATGTGTACACTTGTGAAATAGTATGCCATATTTTAAGAATTACAGTGAGCAACACGTATTTTTTATTCAAAGCTCTTTGCAAGGCCTCTCGTCTCATTTTGAATGGGATTCGCCATTCATCTTCTGGAAAAAAACACTTCAGCTGCTGCCATGAGTGGTTGTGTAAGCACTGGAGACTTATGGGAGCACACCTGGGACCATCTATTGCAAATTTGACATTCGTGACACTGAATTTCAAAACAAAGCTGTGCTGCTTACACAGCTACGAGCACAAAGGTGATTAATGGATAAAACATATTTAAAGCCAAAAAAAGCAGAAAGGTTTAGTGACATAAAAACAGAGAGAGGGAGTCAATTTAACAAAAGGCGGTGTGTTAAGTGATTTCCTATCTGTCTCTAGTTTATGTGTCTATTTAAGCCTCACCACCCTTTGTTTTCTTTCCAACGTACTGACTCTTTCCAAACCATGGAAAGGGTCAGAGGAGAGAAATCAAGAGATGAAAGTCCTTGATATCACCTCCTCTGTCAGCTTCACTTACCCTCCCCTGCACTTGTGAAAACTGACATCACCAAGTCTTTTCACATGTCACATTTTCCGTCCTTGCTTTCTCTGGAATTTGGCTTGACCTATTCGATGTAGCGTTTATGGGGAAATCTTAATCAAATGCTTTATTTGCTGAACACCACAAGCAGTATCCAGTTGCTGTTAACTGGAACAGCTTGTCCCTACTGTATAAGGGGTTTTGTGGGTGAAAACATTTTTGCAATGCATCATAAAATGTGTCATTAATAGTCACCATAGTATCCATAAACCACCTTATGAGTATCGCGGAAATTAAATCTACTTTTAACGAGACTAAGTGTCTACAGCCATGCTAGCGGCTCTAAGAGGCTGCACAGTAGACCAGCGAGTTAAATGCTAACGTCAGCATGCTAACATGTTCTCAATGACAATGCTAACATGCTCATGTTAAGATGTAATGTTCACCATCTTTTAGTGTGTTTTCACGCTAACATTAGCTAATTAGCAACAAACACAAAGTACGGCTAAGGCTGATGGGAATGTCATAAGTTGTGCGTCTAAAGTATTCAACAAGGTGAAATTTTGACTGGTTGCTGGTGGTAGATTCCTTACAGACATGACATCTGTTTCTAATGTAGTTAATTATTTCATTAATATCCATCTAGTTAACTCTTGGCCAGAATGTGAACCAATGGATTTCAAATCAAATTCAAGCAATCCCTGAATGCTAAACCACTAACAGTTTGGCTGCAGATCATGATCAAAATTCCAAAAGTAAAGGTCTGTGCTTACCATGGGTCCTGTGTCTCCAGGCTGCCCTGGATCACCCTTAAAGAAATACAAAACAGCCATTTAATTGAGAGAGCAGTGATCTTTTGACAAGTTGAGAACTTGCATGGTATTTTAAAATCATTCCAAACAGGATTCAATCCAATTTTCTAGACAGAAATTACACAATTTTTCACATTATGGCTGAATTCCCCCTTTCTTTTAACAGCCACTATGATGCATAGCGGCCAGGTTGCCAAGTAGAGCTCAGCATTGTTCTGCTCATATACCATTTTGGCTGGGAGGTATTTATCATGCTGTGCCACCTGTACCCTTCACTGTCTCTGTCCAATACCCTTGTTTTAGTCTCTGTTTTTGGTTCAGACTTGGCACTTATGTGGATGTTCCTGCATTTCTCAGGGTAGGAAAGAGACATATGCCACGTCCAGATTTCAATGCCAAAGTCTTGCATGCACGTTATTCCATTTTTGCCTCTTTGTAACATTTACAGTATAATTTTTGCCACTTTCTGTAATGACTCATGGCAGAAGAAAAAAATCATGAGAGAAACAAAGCACCACAGAAAGGGAGGCTTAATTTATTGGAAAAACTCAACAACTATTGCAACTGTAACTGGAAGAACTAAAAACAATAATCATTAAAAACTTGGACAGATGCAGATAAACAACACTTAATAATTTTGCATTCTCACTGTGAACACTGCCAAGAAAATAAAGATCATCTGGAGCCTTCAGAGTGTTTTATAGCTGAACATAATTGACAGGCCTGTGTCTTCTTTCTCTCACAGGCAGAGCATAAAAATAAGTGTGATGCCAGTGACAGGCGTAAAGACATGGAAAATGTTACGTTATAATGAAAAACAAGCAAGTAAACACAAATTAATACAGAAAAGCGTACTCTTGGGACCATGTTCATGTTTAGCTGAAGGCATAAGTGCAATGAACTGCATCATAGTTTGTCTAGTCTTCATTAGAAAGCTCTTTATTGGAATAAACTCTTCTGGCACTGAGTCAAAGTCAAATTGAATATGAGCACTGAACTTGTTTTGCTCTTACTGTAAACAATACAGTATTTTTAAAGGATAATTCCAGATAATTTGAATAAATCTAATAAGGTATTGATAACATATTGACTGAAAAATTGTGTTCAGTTTTCTCCAGATTTTTGATGACAATGAATACTTACCGGTAGACCAGGTACACCCCTGGGTCCATCTTTTCCTGTGTCTCCTGGAGGCCCCCTCGGGCCAGGAGGGCCAGGTGGCCCTGGAGGCCCAGGTGGTCCTGCTTGTCCCTGATCTCCCTATGGGACAAAATAACACATTTCAGCATTATTTTACTGTGATATTGTTGGATCCACTGAGACTGGAGCAACTGTAGTTAAATGATAATGAAGAAAGAGTAGTGGAATGATCTCGTGGGTGGCTATGGGTTGCCTCCATTCATAACATGGAGGAGAGTTTGCATTTTGGATCTTATGGCTGAGACTAGCATAAAACAATGAATATTATGCTGTGATTTATCTGATTTATGGCTAAACTATTAATCCTTTAAAATGCATGCATTCCCAACTGTTATTCCCAGCATTCCCAGTTTAATGGGAGTTCTGTATAAAAAAAAGTCACATTTGTCAGTAAAGAGCTACAATACTCAAGGCAAAAACATACTGAGGTCTGTGGTCCATTATTTTACTTACTTATAAGACATTCTAAGAAAATATTCTAACTTGCAGGGAAAGTGCTTTAAGTGGTGCCAGGACAGTAATTCATTTTACTTTAATAAAACTGTGTTTAAAAAAGAGACATTTCCATATTTCCCTTAACAATAACAGAAGGAGTATAAGAGCACATATGACAGATCTGCTTAAAGGCTTGCATGCAAACTGCAGAATGGCCAGGGAGAAGTGATTCGGTGAGACTTGGCACGGTGGACAGACAGAAGAGTGAAGACACAGCCACTACCTTAATGAGACGCCGCTTTATGAGCTGCTGGTCAGCGGAAAGAAAGCCATGATTGATCTTAGGGAAGACCATCTGAGCAGGTGTGTGAGGTCAAGAGGTCGAAGGTCAGAGGTGAGAGAAGGTTGAAGGAGGATGAGGTCCCAGAAGGAGGAGGAGGAGGAGGAGGAAGAAGGCAAATGCAAAAGGAAACAGATTTTGTTAGAAAGGCCTATGTTCATGAACCCTGGTCCAGCGTCTTCACAGACTTGGGAGAAATCCACACTTTTCCAACATAGAGGTGGTTTGCTTCGGAAGTCTGGGCGTATTTTTTGGAGCCAGGGCCCATAATTACCACCTCAGGGGTGCGAGGGCGCCACAGCAGGCTCGCCGGAAAAATGGGAATTTCTCCTTCTCTGTGAAAATGCTGTCATCATCATCAACGTGCCTGCTACTAAGTCAGACCCCGGGAGCTGCACACACTGAAACCAAGGCGGTCGACCTTCTGAGTTGAGGTTGATTTCTAACCTTGTTCCTTTCAATGCATGCATTATTCTGCTAGTGTCCATTGGTATTAAGTGGCTTCATCTATCGCTGAAACAATCCTGAAGGCCAAATTGGTGGATTGAAGGATTTGTGGTGAACCATGGGCATGAGCTTTAAAAAAACAATTTTGCCACTTTGGTTCATCATCGAGTATTCCTCTTGGAGTTCCTTCCATTCATTTTAGCATCAATGGACACAAGCCAGACCATGTCTTGGTTTTAGGATGCCGGTTCCTGTTCCAGTCAGCTACATATTACTGGCTTGTAAAAGGCCACCTTTGCTTTCAATGGGGGACCTGGCATATAGCACGGAACAGAAATGTGTTGAGTGAAAGACTGGTAACAACAGTTGGGAAAGAGACTGGTTTGACCGGCCGTGATTAATTAGATGGGATTTTTCCTGTGCCTACTCCATCATCGGCATATGAGAAAAAGGCCTGACAGGGATTAATTTATTCCCAGTGTGTGCTGTGGAGGGGTCGGACTGAGCAGCTAGGCCACTCCACCACGACAAACCTTGACAGTCAGGATCTGATTGCTGTGCAAAGCAGCCAGCGTAGGGAGACCAGGCAATCCCTAAAGGGACAAACAGCAGAACATGGCACAACACACACATGACATTCAAACACTGGGTGAAAAAAACAGTTAAAAGAGGAAGAAGATAAGCATCCTATTTCTAATTATTCTTACCACTGTGAGAAATAAGCCTTATCGTAAGTGAGTGTTTGAGGGTTTTGAGAGTGGGATTTCAAAGAATTTCCTAATATTGTCAAAAGCCAACATGAAATTTAAAAGTTTAGAAGATAAGACATGTAAATCCAGACCAAAGAACATTTTATCTTTAAAATTCACAAATTACAAAACATTCATGTTTGCTCTCCGCCATGAGACTGTTTGCAATGGCACTGTGACCACCCTGTGTAAAGTATGCAACAATGTCATAGCAAAGTAACCATTTCAACTTGTTTCCTCCCATATAATCTGACAGAACATTTGTTGAGATGATTATCACACAATTGTCTTTGAGCTACAACATGCTGGTAAATTGAGAAGCAGTACTGTCCAGAGTTGAGCAACATCAAGGAATTGAGATAATCACTGGAAATTCAATCAAACGGTTTCCAATTCCCTTGTTAACAATCGTCATGACAGATGTGATCCACACATGAAAACTGAATAAAGGAAGAAAGCATTGGGCTTACAGTTTATAGCTGGGTAGTAACTTTAATCTGAGTCCAGAAACATTGACATATCTTCAGTTTAACATGGTTTCAAATGTTTTTTCAACTAAATGCACTGCATTAAGTTTCACTGGCTATCATTAATCATTCCTTTTGTGGATATCATCCATACTTAGACATATAGTGCCTTCTTATTTTATTGCATGTTATGCATTCCAGTTAAAGAAGGTCTTTGACAGTGACGAGTTTTTCACAGTCACAATGCCACATAAATGTCCACTTAAACATTCACTCAGAATTCGTTAAATCCCTCCAATGAACAGTGATTGTCCAATCATAGTTTAGCAACTATAACTGGGTACAGCAGGCTTTTCAAGCTTTGCATTATGCCAAGCTGTGTGCATGGGGTTGTAGTTAGAATGGTATTTGGCATTTAGAATTTGAAGGGTGGTCTCCAATTTCAGCCTCTCTAAACTAAAAAGCTAAGGCGTAAGAAATCAATTAAACAGTGTGTTTATGTACTTTAACATACAGTAAGCTGCAATTTTATCTACTGATCCAACTTCCTTCCAAAGCCAAGGAGTACATCATTAACACATTTGTTTGTAGACTTACAGGTTAGGTAAAAAGAAAGGGTAATGTTATTGGCTCTAACGATATCCGAGATAATAATATCTTTAATTATATAGCGCTCATCAAAACAAAGTTAGAAAGCGCTTCACATAAAAACAAAAACACAGCAGTAACACAACAAAAGTTATTGCTAAAACAAAATAAAAGTACTAAAAGAGCAACATAAAAATTGGGCAACAAAATTGCAAGGTGTTTCACATAAAAACACAAATAACATCAAGAACTAAGAGTACTAGAAGAGCAACATAAAAGCTAAGATAATAAAACCTATAAAGCAGAATAAAAACTAGAATCAGGTGAAATCTGGGGAAGGCAGTTTGATTGAAGTATATTTTGAGCTTAGATTTAAAAGAAGGCACTGACTCAGCCAGCTTTATTTCCTTGGGCAGGGTGTTCCTGAGCCTTGGGACTCTTATTTCAAAAGTTCTGTCCCCATTAGTCTTCAGCTGAGAGTGTGGAACAGATTGAAGGCCCCTGCCCTAGCATCTCAAAGTGCAAGCAGGGTCGTACAGGGATAAAAGATCTGAGCTCTATTGAGGAGTCTGACCATTTAGTGCCTTATAAGTAATTCAAAGAACCCTGAAAATCAATTCTAAGATGTACTGGAACTCTGTGTAAAGATACTTAAATTGAGATGATGTGTTCAAACCCATTTACTCTGGTCAAAGCCTGGCTGCTGAGTTCTATACTGTCTGAAGCTGTCGAAGCAGTACAGGTCGCATCATATCATCCACTTTCCTGAAAGCCTCATATTTTCATATGGAAAATATGAGCAAGTTATGAAGCTAAGCAGTTAAACACAGTTATATTAGAACTAAATAACAGTCTAATCTTACATTTATTCCTATCAGACTTAAAATACTCAGACAAACTAGCTCTATAATGCAGCACAAGAAAAAATATGTTGCTGTATTTCCATGTCTCCTACATGGGTCATCAACTTGTAAGGATGCTGACTGTTTACCTTGGACATGGAGCTTTAGCCTTTGTCGATGTTTAGCACATTATGTATGAAGCCATCAAGTGGAGACTGAAGTCTCCTTGTACAAGATTCTTGTTTTAAAATGAGTAAGACAGGAAATGTTAAAGAGTCAGCCAGAGTGTGTGTTTTCAAGTAACTCACAGAGCTAACTACAGCTGCCAATGAAATTTGTGCTTTCAAATGGCAAAACAGATGGCTGCTAGTCAGAAATGAAGCCTACCTTTGCCTGCCTGCTATGGCCAATTGTACTTTAACTTTAATATTAGATCTATAAAACATGCAAAGGTCGTACCATTTGTTGAATAGTCAATAACAAGACAATGTTTGTTTATCTTTAGACTGTTGGCTTGACTCTTGAGACTGAAAGTTTGGCTCCACCATAAATAACCAACCTGAATGAAGTATTTCACAAAGATTGGCACACTAGCATAAACATGCCCTGTAAGAGATTGATCTTTCCTTATATTTAGACTTAAGATAAAATCTGGCCTATCCAAACATAGCTTTGGTGCCATCCCACTGGTTTTCCAAAGATAATTCAAAAAGCATGGCTCATTAGGAATATTGCTTTCAAGGCAGGCTGATTTAATTCAGCCCTGCAGCACAAGAGAGCAATTGATACTCTTACAGGGCAGACAATAGCCATGCTGTGTGTAAGTGGGACTGAAGCACAAATATTTCTCAAATTATTTACGACCTCAAGCATTTTGAACACAGAAAAGTAAAACAAGTACTGGATTGGACAGGAGGAATGGATGATAGAAAGAGTTTGGGCATGAAAATGCAGACTAACACTAGTGTCTATGTTGTAGCCTATGTGCTTTATATGGTCAATTTTATACATATGCTAAGGGAGATGCTGGAGAGATACTGCGGCCAGATTGGCAACCTCACCTCCAATGTGTGTTTGAAATGTCGAAAAAAGATTATCTGACCAAAACTAGTACATAAGTTTGAACTTACTATGTGGGAGATGACAGAAAGAGGAGAAATCTTAGGCATGGGCTAACTCTGCACTTGCCCCTCTGCTGATGTGTATGTGTGAGAATGATAATGACATGGCGGTTGACAGAGAATCCTAACCAGTCACAGATTGCTTTTGTTTTGCTTTTCTCCTCCAAAACGGATGTAGGTTATTTGGTGGGGAACTCTATTGCTGTGTATTTGCCTGCAGCGAGATGACTGCAACAGTACTGTAGTAAACAAAAAGCCAGATATGAGGACAATCAGCAACAGCCGTCATAGGACACTGGCCAGAACCGGCATCTACTCAACCACACCAAACACATAAAACATCTCAAACAACTACGCGCTGTGGCATTTTTCTGAATATCTATATGTGGAGTGGATTACCAACTCTGTGCACAGATGGTTTTAATACATTTAAGAGAGGAATAATACATTCATTTGAAGCCTCAGATTTGGCATGGATATGATACCATCACATTTATCTCAAGTGAAGTTCATTTTAAGGCTTCTGATTTCATGTGCAAACAGTAGACTGTAAAACACTTCTTTGTTCACAACTGAAAAATCCTGGAAATTACATAATCACAGCCTCTTTATTTTGGAAGATTGCAAATTGGTCAGAACCCAAGACGTAAAAAGTAAAGCACTGGACAAATAAGGGCAGATTTTTTTGTTAAATTTCAGACATTCTTCCTCTCACTGGGCTGCCACCCATGAATTCTTCCAACCTTTGCTTGACAGCTGCGGTTAGTGGCATCCCTCTAAAAAGACCACACACCTTTTCCTGGGTTATACATATAGCCAGCAACTCCTGTTAATTACATCCCACCAGTGGAGCGCAACCTGCAGCCACACATTTGTTTGTCAAAACTGGTCAATTTATTATTTGTTGCTTGGTTAACCTTTGACGTTTGGATCTGGCCTTTGACATTTAGGGCCGACAAATGGCTGACCCTGACATGTGGAGACCAGGCAGAGGAAGTGGCCGAGGAAATTCTGCCAGCCATGTGGCAATTCACACACTGTCTTTGACCACAGAGACTGAGGGGTTTTGATTTGACTTTGTGACACAACCCATATTGCATATACATGCAAACACAAATAATCAGTCTTTCAAATGAATACTCTGATTCTAGCTTGAAAACAAAATCTGCTTAGTTTTGACTTAATTTGGCAGACTGTGATGAGTAGAGGACATATTCTTGACATACTCTGTTGTTTACATGTACGTCCATATGGGTTTAATTGACTCTGCACACAGTCAATATTGGCCATGAAATGAGCTTCATTTCGAGCCAGAGTCAAGGTCAGGCAGCACTTGTCTTGTTCTGCCTTCATTTATTAAGGAAACCTTTCAAATACTGTTCCACTACATTTACCTACTAATCTAATGTGCAAAGCCAATATGCTATTCTGGGGAGCTAATATGATTTGGTGGTGACCTGGACTGCTTCCATGGCCCTGTAGTCCTTCATATGTGACTGTGACTGTGTGTTAATTTGTACCTGTTAGGGGACAATTTTGCAGTAATTGGAAGTTAACGAAATGGTATCTTGACGTGGACAGTTTATTTATTGACTCTGTAAGACAAATAGGACTTGGCCGGTCCCTGTTACAAATCTGTCAGCCAGCCACACTGCCGTTTCCAAAGTGAAAACCATTTAACTGATAGAGACAGATGACTTCATTTCCCAGGTTAAAGAAGTACAAATTATCGGGAAAAACTTGTTGGAATGTTATTTAGAAAAGAAATGATAATGATTGTCCAATACTTTTTCTATAATTAAAAACTAACTAAGGAGCTCACAGATCTGCAAATGTGTTTGTTGAACTCGCCACCAGCAAAAGGCACCAGGATATCCACAAACTCTGTGAACTTGGCTTGGTCATCTGAGTGTCCATGTGTAATGTAAGATGTATACCTTATCACTTTGAGACCACTAATCAAATTTCACAGGGAAGACCATTTGTATTGACTTCCAAATAATAAGAAACACGATACTTTGACATGCAGAACTGGCCTGGAGGAGGGCTGACAAAGTTAATCGGCAAACTACTAGCGTCTGGGTGGGCGCCAGTACAGAATTGGGATCAGATCCACTTGGGAGATGGCTGGTGTTCTGGTGACAAGACAAACCTCTGCGTTGTTATGGTCTATTGTCCTTATCCTCTAACCTCTACATGCTCTCTGCTCTCCAGAAAATCAATTACAGCCATTCAAAGTGACTTCGACTTCATATGATCTACCCTTGATGACTATAGCAGATACAAAGGAAGTGAAAAGTGTGCATATGCCTGTGCACATGTGACCCTTGTTATAATGCAGTCTAGTTTAAACAAACCTGTGCGGCCATAGTCGCTTTTTTAACTAGTATTTGAGAAAAATGCGCTTGCTGCTAGGTGGAGATAGAGTAATTCATTTTCAGAGTCTGTCAAGCATGAATAAGCACCCACATTATTATCATTTAGAAGCTGCACTTTCATAGAAATGTCAAACTACAGAGCTGGAAATGATTAAAGCTCTAAGAGCGCCATGTCACGTCTAGGATTGAAGTGAATCACGAGTAATTATAGAGACAGACGATTAAACAGATAACTTTTCACTGCTGCTGGTATGCAAAAGCTTGTATTCATCTTCATTTTGAAGACAAGAGGTAAAAAAAAAGGGTCTTTGCATCTGGGAAAGAATACCAACCCATGCCGTCTGAGGTATCTTGCACATTTGCCTACCCGTTCTTGATTTAGAAATAAGCAGTGCTGAAATGCTTGTTGTATTTGGCCAGATGGGAAGAACACTATTCCAGGAATTTCATGCATCTCAAACCTTTTGCCCACAATTCTGCTGAGGGAGACGCACAAAGTCACATTCATCAGCTAATAACAAGAAAAAAACCCACATACCCGTGGTCCCTGGTCGCCTTGATCCCCCTGCGGAAGGAAAGAAAGAGAATTTGTCTTGAAATGGAAGAGTCGAACACACACTGAAAAACGCACACAAATACATTAATAAGCCAAGACTCACACCGAAATCATTGAGGCGTAATTTAGAACACATTGATAAAGCAAAATAATGCAGGAACCCTCAACTATTCATTGTGGTCAAGACTAAAATCACTTATGATAACATGGACTGACATGAATTGAGTATGAGAGAAAGAGAGAGAAACTAGTGGTGTGAGGTTAGATGGGTTTGGTGAGGGGGCTGAGTGTGGGTGAAATTCATTGCCAGGCCAGATTTTATGCCCCAGAGATCTTTGGCTTTCTGCCTGTTCTGGGGGTAAATCTCTGAGGATGGAGCACGTTCCTGAAGGAGAAACTGTAAAGACGTTTGGTTTCGAATCAACCTGTATGGTGAAGCCTGTGGGTTTATCACATTAGAGTGAAACCCAACCAAAAGTATACTTTTGTTTGAAAGAACTGAAGGAAGACCAAATGTTAGACACTGAATTATACCCTTAATCTGTCTAGAATCGGATAAGTGAACATCTTTAACCCACTTCATTTGATGCGCTTAGCTCTCCTGTTGGCTGAGTTGCAATTTAGCCACAGCAGTAACTTCAAACAAACATGAATGTAATGCCTGAGCAATTTCAAATAAAACAGCTTTTGGAATTTTTTGTAATTTTTCATTGGGCAGTCGTTCCAAACCCCGGTGTAATGGGAAAACAGTTGTGAATGGCCATGTTGATGCTCGCTTTATTCGTCTTGGGTGGGAGAATGAACACAGTTGTTTTTCATTTCATTAAACTGCAGATGAAGTGGTTCACATGAGAGGCATGAACATGCATCTAATCAGTGAGACTCACTTATTCATGATTGTCATAACGGACAATCATCATCCACAAGCATCTAAATCTGGTTTTATAAGTCATGCTTATGGGTTCTATTTTCTGCTTTAAGGGGCGCCAAAAGCAAAAATCACACTATTGATTCATTATGTTGGTCATCAACATCAACACCATTCCACACTTCACATTACTGGAAATCATAAGTTACCAAAAAAAACACACAAGTTAATGCAGTTGACAACTCTGATCATCTGTTTTTCTTGTGTTTGACTTTAGCTCTGGTTAGCACTCTCACGCTATCTCATTGTATTTGTATTTTTCATTTTGGACAAAATATGGATAACTGCTTAATTTATTCTTTGCTGAGGAATATAAAGGACACACCAAAAAGGCCTTGCTCTACCCCAGTATCAGTTTTAGAGGTCTGCACTTTAAAATTGCTTAATGGCCACCTGTTCCCATTATGAATTCAGGAACTTAATCAAGTTTGGTGTGAATCAGAGGATCACATCTTTCAAAGCAAAGTCACGGTCACACATTTGTCCCAAAGTCTTACAGACTTATAAAGAGACAGTGTGGTTATTTTGCATGCTCCACTGCTGTTTTATGGAGGAATGCTCAGCGAAGCATTTAAGGGCTTCAACTTGGGCTCCGGCTTTCAGTCATTAACGTTCTGTGCTGTGGATTTGTGAACGACGGGAGAATTTAAATATTCAGACTGGGAGACTTAAGGTCAGGATGACATGAATGTGAATTATAGCAGAAAATACAAAGTGACACTCTCTGTGGAAAAATTAACTGTGAGTGGAGAAAAAACAAAGATCTTTATTGTCTTGACCAGCAAAAATGTATGAGAATATTCAATACTGAATTTCTTGGGATGGATTGAACATATGAGAAAAACATGTTAATGAGTGAGCTTTAGAGTTGCTGGGATTTTGTAACTGTTTCCCTGTTTTCAGTCTGTATGCTAAGCTAAATTAACCACCTGCTGGCTCTAGCTAGATCTACGTTATAGTCATCAATAAGTCAATTACTCACCTTTTCACCCTGTGGACCTGGAGGACCCTATGAAGACAAAAAAAGGTTGTTGAAAGCTTTTGACAACACATGAACATAACAGAGAAAATGCTCTGCATTCAGCTGCATGATTGGTGGTCCCGCTATAAATTTAAGGGGCTGAGCAATAGTGATTTAATCAGAGACAAATTTCAAATGGCACTAAAACTGACCGATCATATCTCTCCTCTGAATTGGTGGACTTTGCTATTGCTAAATTTATGACAGATTCCGCCTGCTGTAGGGGACACAAATTACAATCTAGCGAAAAAACAAAGAGTTATGAGTTAAGAGTTATGATACTAAGTGTACGGATAACACAGCTTGTGTTCTCCATAAATTTTTGTGACTAACTCTTAATGAAAAGTTGTAGTTAGTCGGCAAAAGGAAAACTTACACCAGGGTGTAATTTGGTGCAGAAAACGAATGCTTTTGAGAGACATTTCAATGCAATACCTCTGGATGCTGGATGACGGGATCAACCAATGTGAGCGTCAATTGCTAATGGCTGCTTGGTTGTGTATGCACTGTCATGATGTGTAGACTTACAGTACATGAAATTGTGTTGGTTTTGTGTGGTGGGAGTGCGATGAGCATTGCATTTTGCTTGTAAAATTCGAAACTTTTTGATTTGGTGGTGACTCTCACTCTTGCATTGCTAAGGCTGGACTAGCATGTTTCTTTGTTTCAGAGCTGGAATAATCATCGCTAAATTTTGCAGTAGGATAAGAGAGGACACAGTAAGTGAGACTGGTAGTTTGCTTTTTTTTCCCGCAATGAGGGCAGGAGGGTCAAAGGGCAAAGGTTTAAGAGTCACAGTTCACTACAGCTCCAAGGACACCACAACAAAATGTAAAAAACCAGAATGATGAGTCCAATAAGCCAAAAAACAAACAGTGCTGCTAAACAAGGCCCAAACATCATGAACTTAGAGAGAGAGAGTGAAGTCAAAAGGTTAACGAATTGATTTTTTTTATGAAACTAACTTTGTGTACTTTCTGACATCTCTTTCAGCATTTGATTAAAATATCCTGTCACAGTTTGGGAAGCGGTACCTTATGCATTATAGACAGCAGGGCTTAAACAAACATACAATTAAACCAAAAAGAGGCCCAAATCAAGTCCATGTTTACTTAGAGGAACAAATCCAGCATCTCCAACCAAATACTGGCAGGCAGATTGTAAAAATGTGCCCTAAACAAGAGGAACAATTTTTCTTCTTTCTTCTTGTACTTTTTTGTTTTTTAAACACAGCCGTTTTTGTCAGGCAGTTTTGCATCCAGTGTGTGTCAATCAGCAGGCAGGGGCTCCTGGGTGGGCTCTGTACGCAACCAAAGACTAAAATAAGAGGGTTTGACATATAGGTGTGCATCCACACGCCTGAGCCTAATGAGCTTGTGTTCAAAAATAGTATTTTTAACACTCAAATTTAGAGGCGGAACCTTGTATACTGGGCTCCTTTTCTTGTTCTGAGGTCAGGCGTTTGGAAAATCTAGCTTTGGAAAAACCAGTATTAGATCAGTGTCAGTGGAGTGACTAACTGACCACCCGCCTCGCAACAATGTTCTTCAGCCTTTACAGGAACTGAGAAAGATTGCTGTGCCATGTATAACAATGCTGATCTGTATTCCATATAAAAAAGCTATATGTCAAATATATTAGATTGTTATCTGGTAGTTGGATGAAGTTAGTATTACTGCAATGATTTGGGAAATTGTTCATCCGTTGTCATTGTTTTGTTACTGCCATAAAAATGCCACATAAACTCTTCAGTAATTAAGATATGCAAAAGGAATGTTTATTCAGCTGTCAGCCTTACAACTACAGCTAACAGCTCTGCAGTGATCACTTTTCTAAGCTAATGAATTCTAAGCTAGAACATGATTTGAATCCAAAGAAATCAGACAGACACGGAAAGGTACACTGACAGTAATCCATAGACTGATGACATTAGTATGGGATCCGTGTTTGGATACTGTCCCTGCAAGTCTATGGATCAGTGACCCTGAATAGCAGGCCTGCAGACACAGACAGGCTTCCATTGCATTGGCACAAAACAGCACAGTCTAAAACTGAAATGCTCCAGACGTAGTCCAGCAGTTTTCTTCAGCCAATTTCAACCACACTGCTTTGAGAGAAGTGAGAAGTAGCCAGGTTTCTGCCTGCTCAGTGCCTCTGGACATTATTTTTGATGCGTAGTTAACTATCCGTAGCTTTTCGTTTATGTATAGTATTATGTATAGAAGTGCTTGTGTTACCGACTGGATCTGCAATTCGACTTGGTCATGGGGTTGTGAACCTTTACAGCAATCTTGTCCCATCAATTCAAATACTGTATAAGACAACTGTGTTTACTTGTACAGTACAAACCCAGAAAGGAAATGCAACATTAATACACACACATCTAAGGAGGTGGTCCTGCTGTTTACTCGACTAGCCATAGACACAGCCACCACAACACACTTGTAAACACAAAATGTGCCATTTTGAAAACAATGTTTCCGATTGCGGTTCCCCCGGGGGAGGAATAACAGAGGCAACATATTGGAATCAAATGTGACTTTTACTTTTATAATGGTGTAGTGGCATTCCAGAGGGGCTAATAAGTTTCTAGCTTGTTCCTGAAAATGGAAGGCAGTTACAGAACATCAATGCAGGCTTTTTGTTGTGAAGGAAAAATTGCCTTTGGACAATAGGAGGTGATTGACATGCTGTTGTTGCAAACATAAAAAAGGGTGCAACAAAGAAAAACATAAATACACCCGCTACAGCTTTTTGCACAATCCTGCTTAACATCTGGCAATGAAAAATATAAATAGTTGGCATACAAAATTACTAGGCTAAATGACTGGGCACCACAAGTTTGTGGAAAGAAATTTAAACTCTGCTTTATATGATTTAACATATCAATGACTGCAGCAACATAATGAAACTTGAACAAATCCATGTTGAACTACCATAACAGGGAAAAGATTCATAATTTGGGAGTTTGGGGAGTGGGAATAAATGAGGTAAATGGGGTCATATGTGTTAGATGTACAATAAAGTCTGCAATAGATATGTCAGATAAATCAAATACGTTTGATGAACAATGTAAGGCTATCAGGTACTGTCAAGTTCTCATTTTAAACTGTAACCTTTGATAATCTTATGTTTGTTAATCTGTATCAGACAAATAAAAAAAATGTAACTGCACTTTATTCAGCAGCATTTACCTCTAGATTTGTTCCTCACAATAGCCGAAAGCTACTTTTGACTCATTCAACCATATCTTGCTGCAAAAGCTTGTCCATTTTACTCTACCATCTGGCTGTAAAGCATGTGGAAATGATTTCGCTACACAGTCTGCACCAACTCATTATAAGGCATCATTTGCACATCACTTGGACAGGCAGCATCCACTGGAGCCCTTTCAAAAGGCTTAAGCCATTACAGTGAGGGTCTTTTATAGATACTATTAAATAGTTCTCCTGCAAAGACTATTTCAAAGACGCAAACTGTACTACAGTAGAATTGCAGAGGGTGTCTATTTGTCAAACCGTCTCTGCAGCTTTGTGGTTTCACTCTGCCCCAAGGAAGGTTTCTAATCAGCACCTGTGTATGCTTTTCACATCTTTTTTTTTTAACTGCTTCTGCTCTGGCTCTCTTTCAAAAGCAGCCCTCCAGCAGGTGCTCCATGGCTCATCAGGCTGCTTCTGTTTGATCAAACGTACTCGCCGTGCGTTAGCGAGTTATTTAGCTTAACAAGATTAAGCCTTTGTAGTCTGTTCAACTCTTTCATAGCTATTCAGATTACACTGGATTCTCTAATGGGCACATGCATATCTGAAAAACTGTACACTATTATGTAATGTTCTTGCAAGAAACAGTTTTACATTGTTGTCAATTGTCTGTGAACTTCAGAGTTGCTGGTGGGCAGATTTATTGTCCTTTAGAGAGAGCAAGGCTTACTCCCCCCCTGATTGTAGTCTATGTGCTAAACTAAGATTGATAATTTAGATGAGAGTGGTATGAATCTTCTAATGTAACTCACCAAGAAAGCAAACAGGGATATCAAACTATTCCTTGAACACATTTCTGTAGGAACTAAGAACAATGTTGCTCCAAATGTGTTTGCATTTTAGATTGGGTGTACTTGGGATTGGACCAGGGTGGTTTACTACTACTGTAGGAGCAGGGCCGATGATTTCTTAGAAAAACAAGGTTTACTGACAAAAGCTACTTAAAATATCAAATATGTCCATCATATGCGTGGTGATAAACACAACATTACAGTTGCAACATAGCAGAACACCCATTTATTGAAAATGACACATATAACGTTGATGGTAAGCCTCACATCTTCTGCTGCTTTACTTATGTCAAACTTCCATCATGAGATGATTTGTAACAGAACATCCTGTGTGCATGATATCGCCGAGTTTATGGTGGACCACTGGATCAGGATTAAGCTTTTTTCTATCCAGATACATGTCTAGTTTCTTATTCTCAGCCAAACCATGACCACTGTCTCCTGCAATGGCCTGAATGAGCTGTTGGTATGAAAAAAAAAAAAAGTGAGGAGAAACCCCTGCCACCTTTAAAAGAGAGTGGGGGAGAAATATGGAAAGGTCTGCAGGGAAATATAAAAAGGCAATGAGAGCTCGGACCAAACCCACAAGCAACGTGGAGAGCATTGCCATTCAAATCTGACAAATAACTTACTTCACTTCATATTATAAGTAAAGAGTAACTGATGTTCAATAAAATGATACTGGCACTGAGGTACATTTCATATGTGGCTCCTGCTTAGCCGAATTGAAAACATTGCACAACTACAGCATAGTTTTGTTCTGTCTTGGTCTGCCTTTAATTATACAGAAGCTAGAGGAGTGGATATATTTTTTTTCATTTTGTGTGCAAGTGTTGGTATCCTCCTATACATTTTAAACAACCTAACCTAGAGAAGCAGAGTTACTGAATGTAGACATAACTATGTTCACCAGAAAACTCCACTGGGCACCTTTAAAATTATTTTGTCAAACTACATTCCAAAGTCAAGAATAAAGTGTCTTGGTCAATTACTTTTCATCTAGATTATTGGGTTATACTTTCGCCCTGCAATGCTAGTTTTCAACTGCTGGAGGCAAAATAACAATGTGACGATAACAATTTAGAAAGGATTTGAAATCTAAGTAAAAATGCTATTGCTTTACCAATATCAAGCCCTGAGTTGGTTTTTATTAACATTTTGATTTGTGATCTCTATGTATGTTTATGTATGACTGATTGGAATACCCAAATTCTGTATTTTCCTGTGGTATTTGCTAGAATAAGCTCCCTTTTTCTTAGGCCTGTCATTAACAAAGAGAGTTAGTTCAATCTATAACTCATTAAGGATATCCAGGCATCATTCATACCAACTCACAAGCAGAGATTTCTGTCAGCCTAATTTCAAGATGTCTCACATAGAAGTTGAGACAGTGAATATCCATTCCTCACATTCTTACTCTCCTATAATTTTCTGGAAACATGATGGATGAAAGCTTGACAGTGCTCGCCTGACTATGCAGCACGAGGAGAGGGGCTGGCTCACGTCCACCAGTTTTAGCTGTTGTTGACTTGAGCAAAATAATTCTCGTGGGTTTGGCGGCGAGCTGCTGGTGCAATCTTATGAAGCAATCCACCTAATCCAACAAGATGCAAAAAGTCAGGAACAGGGAATCTGCATGTAACCTCTGTCTGGATTCAGCTGTATTAGTTTTCATCACAGTGACCTGTTAAACGTATCGAGGTCCAGAAAATCAATCCATCAAATGGGGCTCATATCCTTGTTGTAGAACCTGTGCCAACTGGGCTGGCAGCAGTTGCTGTAGCCCGAACTGCCGGCCACATGGATCCAATCATCTCACCCTGGAGCACTGGCATCCCTGAGAGTGCAGGCCAACAACTACCGCTTTTACAACCTCTTCTTTATGGGCATATGGTTTTCTAACACAGCTACACAATATTAATAAACATGTGTGTACACAGGAAGTTAAGCAAAGCAATCCTCCAGGCACCAAGTGTTGACAGCGAATGAGTAACTGAAGAGGGGGCAGGTGAGGAGTGCAGCTCACTCAAAAATGGGATGAAGGCCAAGATAAAGGAGTTGAAAGGACTAAACCCTGAATTACGCACTTTATGGAGTAAAGCTGAGCATCATGTTTGCCATACATTGAAACAAGAAGAGTTGTAAATCAGGGAATAGTTTGACATTTTGGGAAATATGCTTATTCGCTTTCTTACCGAGAGTTAGATGAGAAGACTGATACCAATCGCACATGAGTGGTATCGATCTTTTCATCTAACTCTAAACAAGAAAACGAATAAACTCATTTCCAAGAATATGTGACTAATTTCTTTCAAGATTGCAATCTACCAGCAGTGGGGTGTTTTTAAGAATTATTCTTGTTGCATTTGCGTTGTATTTTTTTTTCTTCTCACATTTCCAAAAAGCTCTTTTACCAAGCAAAGTAGATATGTCCCATCTGGATTCATGAATGTAATCAGCTGCACTGATACAAGAGTGGAAGTGGCGGCGGAGCAATTGCAAAATTCTCATTTAGCTATTTGCAGCTAAAAGCCTGATGTGGAAATCATTGGAAGGGAATCTACTCAATTCCAAAGCTGGAATGCAGTAAAAGACATCCAGTTAAAACACAGATCTATATGTACACCTCCATCTGTTAGTTCTGCATGGGAACCCTCAATCATATTACCGTCAGGGCCCCGGGGGAACTTTTTTCAAGGCGGGAAACTAATGGAGGACAGGGATGTGAGTAATCAGAGCAGAACAGGCAGGAACGGACGACCACAAGTGGCTGGTGCTCGTCGGGGGAATCTGGACGCAGAGGTTAGGCAGGGATAGGGAAACCACATTGGAAAACTGACTTGGGAATGGCATCTGGTTCCCATATCCACAGTGTATCACAATTAGCCGGCATAAAATGACTTTAATGTGTGTGTATGTGTTTGCGAGGATGCGTCTGCTTGTTGTTATGTGTTGGATGTTCTTGTGGAAGCGGCGACACTGTGAACTAAGGCAGTCTGATTTGTTGTAGGTGCGTGTTTCGTAAGTGAAGTGTTAAGATGCAAATCAAACATGGAGGACGTTTGAATTCACAATCTCAGTCAGGCGAAGGTCTCGTCATTCCTGAGGAGGGGAGACATTTCAACAGCTTTAACCAAATGGCAGGCAAAGAACAGCCAAACATCTCAGCCAAATTTTTTTCTGTGCAATATGTAAGGAAATGTCTGAGCCACAAAATTCTTGTTGTTGATATGAAATGTTAAAAAAGGGACAATGTTTCAGTTGGATTTCTTTCACTTTCTTCTGTTGATTTGATTAGAACCACACATTGGCCGCTCCACTTTCCTCATCATTTGATGTTGTCAGTTGGAGGAAAATTCCTCTCAATCAAAAAGCTGTCGAACTTTTTCTCAACCTTCAAGCATCGCAATCATACTGTGTTAATTCCTCTATCAAGCTATGGTAGTAATACTCAGTTTCCTCTGTGAGTATTCAGCCACGTGCACTATTGACTGCTTCACATCACAGCGTGTAAACCTCATAGTTAGCCCGAGCGCTGCCATTCGTCATCTGCTGACAGACAAGAGCTGCTGATGGGCACAGCGTGAGTAGAGGGCTGACATCTAAAAAGGTCAAACTCTTAATGTTGTCACATCCATTGCCAGTGGGCCTCCTCAGGCTCCGTTGCCCCTATGAGCCCAAATAAACACTGTCATATCAGATAGATCCACTTTTAGCTCTTGGTGGGCTTCTTCAGTGTTAAAAACAATTCCAACGCCTGCATGTATGTGTGTGTGTGTGTGTGTGTGTGTGTGCTTGTTCTCCCTGGAGCTGATACAACACTGTTAAACAGGCGACATAACAAAAAGTGTAAAATAACACAACATCTAAAATGTGCGGGGGCCTCTCTCAACTCTAACTTGGAGTTCATTTTAAATAAACTGGCAAATCTTCTCCTTCTGTGGGGCAAAAGTGATCAAAGTTCAGATGGAATATGTTTTATTAACAGGTGTGGAGCTGTGGTGCATAGCTGATGAAGGATGAAGAGTAGAGGGCGCCTGGTCTCCTCTGCTTCACCCCCACGTGCCTCTAATCCCTCCACCGCAGCTGCATAATTCATACGTTGTGACAGATCATCCTCAACCTGAATAGTTGGTATCTCAGCTGAAGGTGCAGGGAGGAGGAAACTATCTGTCAAATACACATACAGATGCAACCAGCTTTATTTACCTCATTGCTAATGTGACTGCACTCTCGTAGACGTTTCATGTGCTGCACTGCGACTGGCCTGGTTTGAGACTCCAGTGGGGTATAGGGGTATGCACAGTGGGCTGAACATTTATTTCCCCTTCCTCGTGACCAGATTTCAAAGCATGCTCATTTCTTCCTGTGTCTGTATCATTTTAATTTAGTATGGCATAGAGTCTGGTGTTAAAAAAGTACAGCTGACGGGTGGTGTTAGTGGGTACTCAAGAGCTGCCTCAGGGATAATGTTTTATGCTTGATTGGTGCTAAATGGTGTGCACGCAGTGGTGGGGGTTTCGGGTATATGTTTTGACACAGACTGCCCTTGAAGACCGGCAGAAGATGAAAAAAAGACAATAAAAAATGAGAAGACATGATAATTTTTTCCTCAGCTGTCATTCCACAGACTTTACTAACCTTTATGTACAGCTTAAAAAAAACATTTCTCTGGTTTCAGTGGCAGGTTACAGCAAAGCGCTCTTCTTGTAAATGCTGCCGGAGCTGAAAATCACCTCAAGGCCTATCTGTAACATCTCTCTGTTAATATTTTTCCAGTCTGTCTGAAGGACAAAAACAGAACATCACTTGACAACTGACCTTGTGATCCTATGTGAAACTAACACAAAACCTCAAGCAGTGGAAAAGAGAAGGGGAAATGAAAGCAAAGCGAATCACTTTTCCATGTCTAAACGCCAATCAATGAGGATCTTTCCTGATGAGTTTTGATTGAGGAGACCGACGGCAACCGCAGGTCCCTGTCCATTCATAAATGGCTGAGTCACAATTAAGTCACAGAGATTCTGTAATGGCTTCAGTGGTGGCGTATTTGTTTGGCTCAGACGGCTGTGTACAATTTACGCTGTGTTCCCAGAGTTATGGAGGGAGCTGTTGAATATTCATAGCGATGTGTCCCCAACCATCCCCCGGGTGGGCATATCAAAGGAGAAACCGCATTAGATCATTTTCTACTGTCTCTTTTTTAAGAAACTGGCACTGGATTTTTTTTTTTCTGAAACACATTTGGTGACCATTGGGTGAGTCATTGTCAGATCATTGCATATTTTGGAGACATTTTCAGACTGGTCCGTTTTTAGAAATGCAATCAGTCACCCAGAGTTCCATTTTTTTGTCTGTACTGTACTATAATCACAGCCTTTATTTTGTTCTTAGTGCAGTAGGGATTCATTTTCCTTTACCTACAGTAAAACTGGAGACCTCTAACAACATTTATAGCACCTTCTCTTACTCACAATGACTTCATGAGAGAGTGATTTGTTGGACGCAACTTGAACACTGTCAGGTACTAACTGTACTGTACAGTATGAGAACCTGATTTACTATGTCTCACCCAAAGGAACAATCCCAAAAGTACCAAAACACAAGCAAATTCAAGCCCTCCGTATAAGAACATGTCAGAGACAACGTTTGTTGGACTTCAGTCAGCTCCTGAGACATCTCCCAGTGATTTTATTTGTCAGATGTAAGACCTGGCGAGAGAGGCTGAGAAGTAAGACCACCTGCACTTACTTACGTCCCTGAACCCCAGGAGCGAGTGTCTGAGAAGGCTCTGAGGATTAACTTACGACTTTTACGGCTCAGTCGGCACACGCTATTATACCTATTCAATCACACTTGCCTCTGGACTATAAATAATTTTAACAGAGGACTCACTCTCACTCTCACACGCACACACACACTCTCTCTCACACACACACACACACACACACATTGCCCGCTTGACCTGGTTATACAGAGAACTGTCACAAGGCTTGGTGCTTATGTATGTATGGATTTGTCTTCATCTTTGGGGGGAAACTCTGAAGTTTTCCATCTGTTAAGGATAGTGAATCTGTGATCAGTCGGCAGTGTAATGAGGTGAGATAATCTTTTCGGGTGCAGCGAGCTGGCATGGACGGAGGCTGGTAGCAAGGATATTACAAACCAGACTGTACAGATGACAGGGAACGGGTCCCTATTAGGGGAAGGCAGGGATGAAGAGATTATTTTAATAATATAGTCAGACTGTGTGGTGTAACTGAGATTTTTGGTGGCAAATTTGTCATAATCAGATGTCTTTTAAATCAATTGTAAAAACATAGCTTAGTAGTTGTTTGTTTGGTGTACAGCTTTTAGCCAATTAGCCTAGCTTAGCAGGATGACTGGAAAACAGGAGGAAACAGCTGACCTCGCAATGCCCAAAAGCTCTCTAATAGACAGATTATATTATGTGGTTAATCTGTACAAAAACAGACTAGCTTTTTCCCTGTTTCCAGTCTTCATGCTAAGCTACGCTAATTGAATGCTAGCTCTAGCTTCATTTGTAGTGTGAAGTTACAAGAGTATTATTGATCTTCACTCTAAATAAGCAAACTTCCCAAAATGTCAAACTAGTCCTTGAATATGACCTCATTGTTCTTTTCATGTAAATTGCACTTGACTTCAAACAGTGAATAAATATTTGCTGGACCTTTTCTCTGGAAACACTCATCTGTTTTGCCACTGGATGTTTGTTACTTTTTAGCTGCGGCATCCCGCAGTCATGTTTTGCTGTTGTTGTGTTGGAGTTTTTACCTTTACAATGGCTAGAACAACTGGAGAAGATGCGAAGCAGGCATACTTACAGGAGGTCCTGAAAAAGACAGGAAAAAATACTTGGTTAGAGTGTTTTCAATCAGCAAGCAAACAGAACCCAGATCATCAATGAAACCACATAGCCAAATAAGTAGGACGGGAAATCAGGCAGAGAAATTCTTCCATGGGAAGGAACATTTCATAAAGATGCAAGACTTTCATGATGCGTTCACCAACATTCTATTTCTGTATATCCCACTTGTCTTTTCCCCTTATTATTATTGTTAAAGAAAATTTCTATCTGGTTTCCATGCTGTTCGGCCAACAATGACCACTAAGCCTGATGATCTGATTTTAACATTTGTAAGTGGCTCTAATTTCACTACAACAAGGGGTTGTGTGCATGTTAAAAAAAATTCCCCCACGTTTTTGTGAGGTGACATTCGTCTTTTTCCCCAATTACTGCCGCTCATTGGACTGTATGCCAATGCACGCGGGGCTCCTCAGAACCCTGCAAATAATTTTATGTCCTTAGGTTCTTATTAAAAAGGAACCCAGCTGCTTTAACCCCCAAAAAATAAAGGGATTTTATTTTTACAAGTCCAATGTCCTTGAACTGTTCTTCTTCATGACCAAAGGAAAGTGCAAATTGCTCCTGCAGCTGGGGCATTTTAAGGAGCCGTGTGTTTGAGGCTCACTGGGCTGTACTTCTGTTGCATTGTTTTATGGATCGTTGAGTTACAGTAGACTACTTAGCTTTTAATAAACCTGCTACGCAGTGGGTTTTTTTCTTTTGACATGTCCCACTGTGTCGACTGGCTCAGTTCAAAGTGTTTGACTCACAATTATGGAAAGTCAAAGCAATAATGTGTTAAAAAATGTACAATATCCTATAAAGCACATACTCACTACTGCAAAGGTATACCAAAATTATTCAAGCATTACAAATTTTGGAAGCTGATGGCCTTAGCTAGACCAAAAACAACACTTGCTGAAATATAATCCATGTAAAATTAAATTGTCTGTGACATCATGTACTTCAGTTTAATTCAGTCAAGCTCAGTTTCACTTTCTCTTCTATTCTCATGTTGGTGCTTTAACTCATTTCCTCTGCGTGTTGTCATCCTACTGCTTTTTGCTGACCACAGTCACTAAAGAATGTAAAGGTAACTCACTGGACTTGTATTGTAAGTGGTATGTGACTAATCACACAATGGGGAGAGTTGTTATAATGCACAAAGCAATAAAAAGATTTGCATGACAGCTGCACTGGAGCTATCAAGGATTTTTGTTGTTGTTTAGTCAAGAAAAGCAAGGCTTTGTTGTACTGATGCCCAACTGTGGGGATAAATGGCTCAATTTAAAGCTTAATTCCATCGTTTTGGGGAGGCAACTACATGAGAAACAAGTACTGATTATACACATAGGGAAAATATGAGAGGAACATTTAACACTTTCCAACATTGACCACCTGCTAGAACAGTTTGAGACTGTGGCTTTCACTGCTACAACATCCTACACTGTCATGCCACATTTTTCCTTTCCATATGTTACCGGTGAACAAACAAGGCATCCTAATGAAGTATTCCATTCATCCTTAATGCACAGGTAAATGCCACTGTGTCTTTTTCCTATTTCTTCTCTATGTCAGTTGTGGCCAAGTCGGGGTGAGAGCTTCCTCTTGCCTTTGTAGATGAGCAAACTGCAAAACACCTCGCCGTCAATTTGTGGGTAAACTCGTAGCGGCTTAGTTACTTTTGGTTAAAAAACGGATCATAAATTAAATATGCTTCCCTTCAACATCCACCACTGTTGAGAACTTAAAAGAAGGAAATTAGATTCACAGAAGTCTTACAGTGCAGAATGCCTTTGCCCATCAAGGACTGAATTTTTCAGTCGTATAAATAATGTCTCGTAAATGCTTTCTCTTTCTCTTCTCTTGTGGAATGGGTACACAGAGTTTGACACTGGGCTCCAATAATGCAGAGTGGTGCCTTCATATTTATTTGTTTTGAAAGCTTCAGTGAGTTTCACAAGAATATTGTTCAACCATTCCACTGCTTTCTGCTGCTCAACATATCCAGGCAGCAAATGTAGCAGAAATAACTGAGCTATAACTGCATGCTAATATGCAGAATCACTTTAAGAGCATTTCAAGTGCCAGTATTGAAATTACATAAAGACTTCTAAAGCTTTGCTTTTGTAAAGCCACTTAAAGTCCATGAATGCTTTTGCAGAGGCTGCACATAACCAGTGAACATGCAAATAAAAGCTGCTTAAGTTTATAGTTTATGACATTCGTAAAAAAAAAAAAAAAAAGACCCTCTGGAGGGTGAGATCTTTACTTCAGGTGGACTAATGTGGTCCAAATCAGTCTTATTTGACCGCACACTCCAGTCTGGTTCAGTACTGTAATGGAGGTATTATTACCACACAATGGTGCAACGTGTCATTCAATTGTGCTCTATTTGTCCACCTTTAATAAACCACTGTGCCAGTCCAGTTCAGATATTCAGAGTGGGTATGATTGTTTGCTTTTTGTCCAATTGATTTGTCAAGAGGAAGCCATTCACATTCTCCACACTTGCTCCGGCTTACTAGAGAGTAAAAAAAAATGCACAATGGTGTCATTTGAAATATGCTGGCACGGTGGATGTTTATTGGAACGTTAATCACTGCGTAAACAAAGGTTGGCGGTATTTCAGACCTGCAGCCAACCGGAACATTGAACTGTTGTCTATCTGTCATTTCATTTTCCTTTTTTTTTCTACATTCCCTCTAACTTTCAAGTCAGACATTGGATCTCTTTAGCATTATGTAAATCAGTGAAAAGTAAAGGCAGAGAGCCACGCCACACTGATCCGCATCTCGAAATGTTGAGACTTGGCCACAAACAGGATTGTAAATGAATTTGGCAAAATCAAAAATAAAGGAAGTAATAGAATCTTTGATATTCAAATAACAGACCTCGACTGATTAGGGTTGATTCCTGCGACTTTAAAAAGTAGTGGCTGGATTAAGTGGTAATAGCAGCAGTGTTTGTTTCTCAGGCTGTGAAATCAAACCACTTCCTTATTACTCAACCTCATTTAAAATTGGGACCTTGCTTTGCTCTGTCTTTCTAATTTCATTTTCCAAGGGCAGCACTTTTGTTCCAAAGCGTTGGCTGTACTCGCAGGAACGCTGCCACACTCCAGAGCCCATTATCGCTTTCACTATCAGGTGAGCCGAGTGTGGATGCGGCTCCCTGCCAAGTACATGTTCTCGCTGTGAATTCAATTTGTGGCGACACTTTCCGTCTGTAGGAGTGTCACTGCACAACATGTCCTTTTTCTAGATACTCGACTGTCGCCCTGGCCAAGTTTGTTGAGTCAGCTCAGGAGAGAGCGTGAGCAGGAGGAGGGAGGAGGGAGGGGGGGGGGATCCTGCAAACTTGGAGCGGGCCTTAGCGCATTACGACCACTTGTTGCTGAATATGTGAAGGCCAACACGTGTGGGCCTTTACTTACTGAAAGGTTAAAGTGTCACAAAAAAAAAATCTGTTTTAACGAGTTCGGGCATCACATTTACTTTCTCCTCGCTTCTCAAAGTGTCTTCCAGTTTTACTGTGAAAATCTGGTGTTTCTATAGCAACTGAAGCTGAAACAATCCGAGTGAACACTGAAACCACCAGGCCACAAATTACACATCTATAACCTATTTTGGCCTCCAAAGATATACAGTGTACTTTTACATGATTGTAAGTGCCGTATGAATTGCTGATGTCCTACTGAATTATTCCTTAAACGTTTCTGGATTGAGACTTCAGTGATCTTTGGACACACACACACACACACACACACATAATAGACACAACTGCACATACCAGGTTCTCCATTGCGGCCTCTTCTTCCTCGCTTTCCCGGAGGTCCTGAAAAAAAAAAAGAGAATATGGCACATTGTAGTGATTGTCTTCTTGTTTGTATAAGTTTCATATTCTTCAAGTATTCTCACAGTCAAACTGCCTTGCCGCAGGATGAGCAATGAGAGTCACTGAAAAATATTACCTTTGGACTCCAAACACGTCAAAATCTCAAGATTCATTAAATATTTTGTCTCTATTTGGATATAAGCTGAGGTGAAAAAGGAAATACACACCGTCTTACCACATAATACATAATTTTTTTTTTCAGTTTTTCCTTTCTGCATGGATGCCCTGGTTTGTAATTTGTTTATCTAGACAGTATTTTCCTGTTTGCCATTTTCCTGTCAACACTATCAATCAGCTAAAGCTCAGCTGGAGGAGTGAAACAATTACACGCTTTGGCAAGTTTTACACGACGCAGACTTGACTGGGGCGTATTGTAGGTTATTGCAGGTAGTCCTCAGTGCTTGCCAAATAAAAAAACCTTCAGAAATTGAGCAAGGAGCATCTCTCCTAAAATGACCTCCTCCTTCCTCCTGGAAACCTTGTCTTGAGGTTGGAAGCTGGAAACAAACTTTCTGCCACTGGCATTTTGTTTGGCCTTTGCATAAAAAATAGTGGACTCACAATTTAGTCAAAGGGTTAGACTATGACTTTCAGACTTGTTGGAAATTAAAAGTTATGCATTGGGACTCATGAAAAGAACTTGTCAACTTGCAGTGGAATGGATAATGTCTCAAAAAGGAAAAATTGCACTTTCCACTCAGACATTAAAGAACCTGTCAGGATCAAAGAAACTGGAAGTTGATGTAACTAAGAGGAACAATTCTCCCTGTCTGCTTCTGCATCACAGAAAATATCCAAATCCAATTTCAGGCGGCAACAATACTCTGCAGAATTATTATGCAAATCATTTTGAAAACTCTTTTGACCTCTGTACCACCAAAGAAAAGCATTTTGTCATCATGTTAGAGGTTTGAGATAATTATAGTCGTGTAATGGGGTTGGTGAAAGTTTCTGAACAGACTCTATGGCTCAACATTAATTGCCTGAGTGTCAAAGTTGCGCCTAGGATGACTTTGTGACACAAAGCTTTTGTTAAAGCTGAAAAAGCAGACTAAAAATACAAAACAACTACACTAATTACAAATCTAAATAACCTGATATGACCTTTCATTCCACAGCCAGTGCAAAAACCCATTTCAATGTTTCAGCATGTTGTCTAGTCAGCTTTTCTTTCTGTTACCATCCTGCCTATACATCCCTCTATAAGGAAGGAGAGTAGAGTTAGAAAAGAAAGAGTAAGATAAAAAAGAGCAATGCCTTTCATGCTGCATTTGGCTTATTTATGACACTCCAGATGTGTTATTGGGGTGCAAAATGCAAGATTATGTTGCACAACCCTTTGTATGATGCATAGTCCTCAGTTTGATCCCACTGTTTGGCTCGGATACAGCTTCCAACTCTGCTCCTTTGGAAAATTTCCAATATAATGTCAGGCCCTGCCAGCGAAGGGTCCAGGCACAGTTTAAAGTATGTAACCACAGGTGGAGTTTGACTCTCATTTTACTATGGTTCACGTCAACCCCGGGTTTCTCCGTAGGTTTGTTTTTTAAGGTTTTAAAAGAAACAGAAGGGGCTTTACTGCACTTGGCAGCCACTTCATTATTGCTGACTTTGAAATGACACTTGACACCTCTTTGAGGAATATTTGGTATGACGATACGACATCCTCGTGATTTCAGTGGTACATTTTTGACAACTCCTGAGAAAACTCTCCCCACATGGGAACTGGTGGTCCAGACAAAATGCCCCACATTATTTTCAGATATCATGAGTCACAATATTCATCACAATATTTTTCATTCTGATTATAGACTGAAAGATGAGACTGCCACACACCCAAAACTGTACCAATTCAGAACACCATTTAAAGACTTTTGTAGCACGTATGCCAACAAAAATGCTATAAAATGTCAGTTTATGATACACAAATGAAAGGATAACTTAACAAAGTCTATCACAATCAGTCCAAGCTGTTTCTCAGATGTATCATAAGAAATTAAGACAAAAAAGCTCCGGTAACAAATAAAATGAATAGTGCTCAAACTGGCTCCTGAAGTGCTGAGAGATCCTCAGCCGCCTGTCAATGCAAAACATCACTCTTGCTCTAAAACATTGCAGTTGGCCTTCCTTTTTCTCACTGCATCCCAAGTACGGTCATGGAACAGTGGTTTCAGAAAAAAAGATTTTAAAAAATGTGGCAGCAGATTTCATGATGAGGGTCAGCAGCTATGAACAATCTGTTGAAATCTTTTCAACCATTTCAACAGCTTTTGAGTCTGGAAATATACGATATAAATCATCGCGAATTGTTGTTCATTCAAGTGCTTTTGGTCTGACATAACAAAATGAACTGCGGTGTTGTGTATTTTGTTTTTTTCATTGTGTTATTTCGTGGCTTTGTATTTTATAAATCAAAGAGCAGAAACTTGCTTTGGAAAGCAGCTTCAGCAGACACAAATGGCATGAACATACTGGTAATTAAAAACAAACAAGACAACTGGAATTGAAACAATACTTCTAAAAACTAACCTGCAATAATTTACCAGATTTAGAGCTCACTTACTATACCTCACTATACCACAATGAGCTACATCAGTGTTTTATCAATCTTTTTAATGTTGTGCCCCACCAAGTTAATTTGAATCTCATTGAAATAACTAGAGCACAAACAACATTATAAGTCTCCTCCACTACACTGACAGTAAACTTGAGAGAAAGATTGGTTCTGTCATAAATCTTATTTGATCAGAGTGTTTGCTGAATAATGAACACCTGTTTTTCTCTTCTTCCTTGTCAACAATCATATTGTTTTGCTTTCTTAAAACAATGTCACTGACAGGAATCATAAGTAGACAACAAATGGAATTTAGATTTGTTCTGTAGAAGTCGGTTTCTGTAGAAGACTTTAGGACCTCACTGCAAATTGCAATTTTGGCCAGTGATGTTGTCATATTGCCCGTCACCGCAGTTTTTTTAAGTTGTTTTTTTTTTTCTTAAATCGCATAAAAGTTGTCTTGTTGCTCAAATGCAATGAATCACACAGGCTGTAAAGGTCGTTGGAGCATCTGTTAATAAGATGTTTATTGATTGTGATGTGAATGGCACCAAGTTAGCTGTAAGAACAGCATGAAACCACCACAAACCCGCACAATATTGAAAGTACTGTGCTGGTCTCAAAATTTATGAATTTTCAGCTTTTTCCGGATCACTCAAACCAAATGAGATTTTTACAGTCCCACAGTATTTTTGTCCAAAATATTGATTGTAGTAGTCTTTTAATGCTATTTGGCACAAAGGGATCCCATATAATTGGCAACATTGTGAAACATGCTGTTTTTCAGCCATGGTTGTATTGTTTTTGAATCCACTTTGCTCATGCTGTTCATTACTTCAAAGTTACGCATTGCTTGACATAATAAACGTCTTGTTTATATTTCATGCATTCATGACAAAATTTAATTTTACCACTACCCATCACCCATAAAATATTGATTGGCCCTGAACAGTTAACAATACCGCACCTCTGCTCTACTTCTCTTTTTTCTCTCAAATCAAATCAGTTTTAAGGGAACCAAACCCAGCCGGACTCATTTACAATACCAGGATTGTTTCAGAGCTTGATATACATAATCAGACCACTCAGAGCTTCTCTTGCAAAGTAATACAGCTATTCCTCAGAATAAAAGTCAAAGTCTATGCCAAAAATAGCAAACTGGGTACCCGCTCCAACCTCCAAAGTAAATCAGGTTTGAAGAGAACTGGCTTGTATACCTCCCAGCAAACCCAACTGCACCTTTCTGGGTAAAGTGAATGGATTCAGATGTTTAAAGATTGTTGTATGGTCAAATGTTATCTTCTTGCTCATGTCACTGAAGAGAGAAACTTGGAATCAATTTTGATTTGTTGAAAGACCCTTGCCATGTTCTCTTTGTGCAAATGAAATCAAATAATCAGAAGAAGTAGTTTGTTTTGCTTTGCTTTTGGCAAAATGGAGTGATGATTCAAACTTAAAATCATACATTTTTGAAAGTGATAGGCTGCAGTTTCTAATGACTGTACAACAAACACCTGTTTATTGAAATCAACTTAGTGCTACAAATAAAATCATGTCATGTTTGATTCATTCATGGACACATTGTCCTTGTTAAAACTCACTTTTTGTCATGCTAACCTGTAAATATCCTCTCTTATTTCATGGATACCAAAAGGGCCACACTCTGACCTTACTGTTTATACATGAGTCATAGAAATACAATGCTCAGCCTGAATGTTTTGAGGAAATGTCATGGCAATGCCATACTTCCAACACCAATGTTTTCAGATGCTGACATGATATTGCAAACTGGTGTTTGGTTCAGTTATGGTGAATTTCACGCCAAGGATAGAATAGGGGCCCCGAGAATAAAAGCGCTTTTGAGTGATTTGCTTCTCAAAATATTCTGCTGCAAAACGGAACCATTTTCTTTTTGTAAATTGTTATATAAAGAGAGGTTTGCTTTCAGTTCTCAGTTGAAATGTATAACATTGGTTTTGTCATCATTGTCCGGTTCCATCTTGACTTCACTATTGTGTTGGCCAAAGGTGCAATATTTTTGAAAAAGAATTTAAATCATTCTTAGAGGATGGTCCATGTTCATTCGCTCTGCCTGTCAATATGAGAATTAAATGATAAGCAGTGACAAATATACAGTGTATTGGACCATCTCAAGGTGGCTGCCACTAGCTTCAAGAATATGCGGTTTCAAGGTTCGTTGAGTGAAATGTTCAGACTATTTCTCACAAAATCTGATGACCAACGTCTTCACAAGCATTCCAAGAATTTAGGAAGATTTAGTCAAAACAGACTTTGCTATAGTCCATTTAATCCCACAACATGGATGGATGAGTTTATTAAAGCTGGCAACACTTGGGTATCCAGGTCAACGGAACTAAAGCTGCACAAAAACTGGCTTTCTACTGTACAATCATTTGTTACTTTACAAGTACATTTTTGTGGACATGTCTGGCAAAGACAACAACAATTGTGATCCAAGATCTGTATTACTCTGCATAACAATGAATAAATCATTACATAAAAATGCTAATTCCTGGAACACTGGGTCCACTGTCCAAGGGAAACTGAGCCATAATTTTACAATCAGCCTCATCCGTGAATGTCACTGCTCTCTTCATCTTCAGGAGGTGTACTGTATGTGTATTGTTGTCAGAAACATGAATCGCAAAAGTTGTACGGGTAACACAGAGAGTCTTGCCAGCATGTGGAAGAATTTTCAAAAGAAGTAAGTAGAGATATATTCCTCATAAAATGTCAAGTCTGATTTTAGCCCCAGGGCTTACTGTAAAACCTGAGACAAGAGTGAGGATAACTTTGAAATGCTAGATAAGGTTATGTCTTCCACACAGTAGTTCAGCTGTTCGCAACCTTTTCTGTCAGATTTACCTCCACAGCCCTGACAAACTCAAGTACCCCTTTCTAAGCACTGCCATCTCTTTCATTCATTCATCCATTTCTTATAGCTAACTATTTCAACTGTTTATCAATTACTTTATCCCTTAGACTATCCATAGCTTTCTATTGTGACTACATATCAATTACTTTTTGCTATTTTAAACATACACTCAACTATTTCACTATTATTATTATCCATTATTTTCACTTTTGGTAACTATTACTTTAAGCTAATGTGATCTATCTTAGCCAACATTACAGCTAATTCATCAGTTATCCACTAAGCAAACCTTTTCAATTAACCTTTACATTTAGCTACTTATTTTAACCATCTATCAATCACGTTTAGCTGTTTCAACTTCTCTGCTTGGTTGTTGACTGGTATTCATGCACTAACAGGTGGTCTTCAGTTGTTACAGCTGACTCAAATTATACTTTCTATCTTTTCAAATTTGTTGAGTCTTTCCACACACAGTACCTCCTGATAACTGCAGAAGTATCCCTGGGGTAATTTCCTTTGGCTGGAAATCAACTACAGTAGTAGTATGTCATATGTACAATGTGTGCTAAAACTGTTGCATGCTCCAGATTTAGCTCATTTAAATCGAACTACAGCTGACCTCTGTCTTTGAGGTTACACAATGTGAACTTCCTTTGTGTGTCTCGAGCAGAAAGATCCGATTCAAAACTCACAGTCTAATGCAATCAACAGATAACAGCACAACAAGATGAAGATCTGGACTGTGTCTCCAACAACTTTAGGTTCTACTCAAGCTCAACCGTTAAATGTGTTGTTGAGAGAAATGGAAAAGTCCCCTTGAACTCATGACCCATTGAACTGGGAATCGAAGGAAGCCCGTGTAGTACTCTGACTACTCCAATCCTTAACTTCCTCAGACCTTTTCAATTTAGGAGATTTAGGAAACAAAGCAGAACAATGAATTTGTTCTCAAAGA